>NW_003852463.1:5967375-5976326 GCF_000181295.1 Otolemur garnettii
AAAAAAAAAAAAAAAAAGGAAAATTCATATCCCTCTTTAATAATTTAGCATGAAATTCTAGAACATATTCTCTTAAGGATCTCTACTGATATACAAGCAAAAATAAAGAGGCTACAAGCCAAAAGCTGACAAACATGAAAGCTTTCATATACCATAGTTTATATACTTTAACACTATTACCACTTTATTGAAAAGAACAAACAATGCAAACACATAAAAGTATTTGGTAAGAAAACAAAAACACATTTTTGCTATCAATGTGAAGTACTAGCTGACAATTATCAACTTCTCAAATAAGAATATAACCTACTTGTGACTTAAGAAATAACTACCTTGCCAAAAGATGACATAAATAACTTGGCCAGGGCAGAACCAATGAACAGGAACCATATATAATTCCAATTTTGCCAGTTAATTTACATAAGTGAAACAGTTAATTTTATTAATACACTCAAACATTATTTTATTTCCAAGATTTTTTTATAAATTTAATTGTTCAAATAATTCAAGTTTTGTATTTATATATTGTTAATAAAAGGTAAAGACCACTTAAACTGTAATAACATACAAAGACAACAACAACATCTTGTGAAAGAGATATTACAGCCAAATATAAAAATAAGAAATGCAGCCTCTTGATATAGCCAAATCATTCTATTAGAAACATTTAAATTACAGCTCTGGGGGTTTCTTTAAGTTAAATTAAGTAGATAAATCTGAAAGAATAAAAGCAATTTATGAACCTATGGACATATTACTGGGAAAGAAAAACTATCAATAAATTCCAACAGTTAAAAGTAATTGGGAAAAATATCTAACTAGAAAGAAAAAAAAATTCTGGTTTCAGTGAAGGGTTTTTTTGATCCATTTTATAGAAGAGTTTACTTATTCTTTTTCCAAATGAGCATTTGTTACTTTCATAGACACATAAAATGATTCCTATTTTAAAAAAAAAAATAACTACAGAAGTACTTACTCTGACTAGAAAGAAAATGAACATGGGTATTTTCAAAATAGTAATAAACATAAGAAGCCAACATATATAAGTCATGACAAGTATACATCTCATTTGACAAAAATAAGTTCCATTTTTATATCAATGCTTTATTATCAGCTTCTGGATTAAATCCTCTGACCTTATTTACATGTACTATGAAATTTCTACTAGTATGTATAACTTAAAGGCACTCAATTCAGAGGTTATAAAGTCCTGAGCTTAAGTAGGAAACAGAATTCCCAACTAAAATGTGAACATAAATAATTTTAAACATAGAGAATATTACAATGTTTAAAAGTATAATTCTGGTACATAAATAATTCATAACCTAAAAGAAAAGTGTACAGAATGTCAAAGACCATGTAAGAAATATGCTCAGAATCAAACTGATTTTTCCCTCATTCAAGTTCACTTGTAGGTCTGAAGCTGATTTTTGTTGTTAAAATTCCCAGAAAATTAAAAGAAAATATGAAAATGCTTAAGTTTAAAAAAAAATTCCTCAGCTTGGTCTCTGAAACCATAGAAAAAGTATTTAATGATTAAAAACAAGTATATACTGGAAAGGTATTACACTAAAAGGAGGAATCATAATAAGCAGGTGAAAAAATTAAAAGGACAGCTTTAAATGCACCAACTGAAAAAATAGTTGTAATTGGCCAAAGTATTCCTTTAGCATTCTTTTAGCCAAATAAAAAATTTGCTTTGGATAACTAAAGTTCACTAACATAACTAAGGTTCACTAACAAAGTTTCAGTTAAAAATTAAATCTATATTTTGTTGCAGAGGCATATGAAATTTACCTATAGCAATTTTCTACTGACGCTAAGTTAATAAAGCATGAATTGACATCTTTATTATAACAAATGGTTTGACCGATATTTTCTTGGCTTTAAAATGTTTTTCATATATGCATAGAAATGTAATGAAGATAAGAATAATCTTCTGTATTGTCTGTACAGTTCATAAGGCCTTTGTCATTGTTAGTCACCTTAGAAGTGATTATCAGTAGGACCATTAAATTAAAACTGGCCTAAAAAGTTTTCAAAGTGCTACTGTTTCCAACTGATGAGATCTCAGTTTTCTGGATTTTCTGGATGACGATTACTTTCAGTTCTTTTTTCTGGCGATATATACAAGAAGTTACAGCATATATATAAAGGGAAGATCAGAAGCCTGCTGTCCAAGTTCATCACCACTTGTTCCTATAAGACAGATTCATAAGTTTAATGATAACTAGAAGGCAATATTTAAAAAATAAAAAACCAAACTGTTGAATTGAGTGAATCAAAGGAGATAGTATGGGATTGAGAGCTTGAGTCTGAGATCCACAATTCAAATCTTTGAATTGCTACCCACTAGTTACTGCCACTTTCTCATTATATGAAATGGGGGGACAATAAGAGGACCCATCTCTGGCCCAGTGCAGTGGCTCACGCCATATCTTAGCACTCTGAGACGTGCAGGCAGGTGGATTGCCTGAGCTCACGAGTTCAAGTCTGGCCTCAGCAAGAGGCCTGTCTCTACTAAAAATAAAAAAATTAGCTGGGAATTGTGGCGGGGACCTGTAGTCCCAGCTAGTCTCCTAGCTACTCAGGAGGCTGAGGCAAGGAGGAGCTCAAGCCCAAGAGTTTGAAGGTGCTGTGAGCTATGATGATGTCATGGCACCCTTACCCAGGGGTGATAGACAGAGTAAAAAAAAAAAAGGAAAAAAATAATTACACTGGGGATGAAATGAGATAATACATAAAGGGTTTAGCAAATCCAGCTATATTAAGTACTAGGTGGCATGTATTTTCATTACTGCAAAAATTTCTATTAAGAACCTGCATATTTGGCTCGGCACCTGTGGCTCAAATGGCTAAGGCACCAGCCACGTACACCCAAGGTGGCGGGTTCAAATCCAGCCTGGGCCGCCAAACAACAACGGCTGCAACCAAAAAAAAAAAAAAAAAAAAAAATAGCTGGGCATTGTGGTGGGCGCCTGTGGTCCCAGCTACTTGGGAGGCTGAGGCAGGAGACTCGTTTGAGCCCAGGAGTTGGAGATTGCTGTGAGCTGTGAAGCCACAGCACTCTACCCAGGGGGACAGCTGGAGGCTCCTATCTCCAAAAAAAAAAAAAAAAAAAAGAACCTGCATATTTTATAAATAGATACAGTGTTCAGAAATATATAAACTTCTCACTTGGCTTCAATTTCTTCTTTAAATTCTATTACTTTTTCTTTTTTTTTCAGTTTTTGGCCAGGGCTGGGTTTGAACCCGCCACCTCTGGCATATGGGGCCAGCGCCCTACCCTTTTGAGCCATAGGCACCGCCCTTAATTACAATTCTTTTTTAAGAGACAGAGTCTCACTATGTTGCCCAGGTTGGCCTTGAACTACTGAGACCAAGGGATTCTTCCACCTCAACCTCCTGAGTGGCTAGGACATAGGCACACACCGATATGCCCATCTGCTTGGCTTCAATGTCCAATAGCATAGCAATCACTGGGATGAAGGTGGACAGCCATTATTAGCACCATTCCTACTCCTACAATTCTCCACTGTCCTTATGACAAACATGTTCTCTGCCTCTTGAAACATAAAATACATTACCATGTAAAAGCAATTTCAGGTTCAATTACATCAACACACATCAAGAATGCACCAAACTCCCAGAGAGACAGGAGTTGATACTACACCTGAGAACCACAAATACAATATCAGTGATGTTATAGATGTCTGTCTGGGACCTCATCTATCCTTTACCAACACTATTGGTGAAAATAATAAATCCTCACAGTAAAAGAAGAAATGCTGAAATTAGAATTCCTATTTTTTAATACTTGGAATACATTCTCTGCAATACTATATATTAGTTTCACTTTATTTTATACATTTTGGAGACTACACTATTAAACACTGTTTAAACAATTAGAGTTTTAATTTTTTTTCTTTAAGTCTCACTTGGTTACCCTGGGTATAGTGCCCTGGTGTCATCATAGCTCACAGCAACCTCAAATTCTTAGGCTCATGAGTTTCTCTTGCCTCAGCCTCCCAAGTAGCTGGGACTACAGGTGCCCACCACAATGCCTAGCTAGGTTTTCTACTTTTAGTAGGAGATGGGGTCTTGCTCTTGTTCAGGCTGGTCTTGAACTCCTGAGCTCAAGCAATCTACCTGCCTCATCCTCCTAGAGTGCTAGGATTACAGGCATGAGTCACTGCACTCCAACTAGAGATTTAAATTTTTACTGAGATGTGTTTCTGCAATAAAGGACTAAAACTAGCATATTTGAGTGACTGAAGTAGGCTCAACTGGACATAGCTTCTGAGTTGAGGAAATAGCAAGATAAAGAAGGCACACACACACATAAACAAAATTTCTCTTTATATACAGGCGGTCCCCGAGTCACAAACATCCAACTTGTGTATGACTCATACTCACTGAAAGGAGACTATTACAGGTAATAGGGTAAATGCGCCTCTTCCAACTTATACACAAATTCAACTTAAGAATAAATCTACACACACACACACACAAGAATAAATATACAAAGCCTATCTTGTTCATAACCCAGGGACTGCCCGTACCCCCCGAGGCAAAGTAGTATTTTTTAAAAAGACAATAGTAAACAAAATCAGGCAAGGCCATAGCATAGGCTAATGGTGCTAAAGTGTCACCAGAAAGGAATAGTCAAATAATGTCAAAGCATAGTTGGTTTTCAGATGCACCCTTACCTAGTTAAAATTTGTTATCAATAAAATCTGGAAAAGAATTGCTGGGGGGGGGAATAATCTGATCTGGGCGAAGGCACATTTACTAAATTTAAGTTTGTTAAGGACAAATATTTTGATGATAGGCTAAGTGTGGTGGCTCATACCTGTAATCCTACACTCTGGGAGGCCAAAGCAGGTGGACTGCAGGAGCTCAGGAGTTTAAGACCACCAACCCGAGCAAGAACAAGACCCTGTCTCTTTCCAAAAACTGAAAATATTAGCTGCGTATTGTGGTAAGCACTTGTAGTCTCAGCTACTCAGGAGGATCGCTTGAGCCCAAGTTGAGGTTGCTATGAGATATGATGCCATAGCACTCTACCCAGGGAAACACAGAGAGACTGTCTCAAAAAAAAAAAAAAGTTTGATGATAGATTTATCTGATGATAAAAATTAAAATTCTGTATCGTGACAAAAGCCCCAAGGAGGATCTGGTATTTGAGTATAGGTAAGATTGGGATGGAAGGTAGGTTAAAAGGGCCAACTCTGGGAAAAGAAGGAAGCCATAGGGCTGTCACTTATAGGCTGAATGGATGCACCAATTTCTGCAAAGACCCATCTCTACTAAAAGTAAAAAAACTAGCTGGATGTTGTGGGGGCACATGCCTATAGTCCCAGCTACTTAGGAGGCTGAGGCAAGAGGATCACTTGAGCCCAAGAGTCTGAGATTGCTGTGAGCTATGACATCACAGCAACAAAGTGAGAGACTCTATCTCAAAAACAAACAAAAACTATTAGGAAAAATTCACTTGACATTAATAGGTGAAATATCACTTAGCATTCTATTTCTAGAAATATATAGGAACAATATAGGAAAAACTATAAATTTTAGAGAGAGGAATAAGAGAAGACCTAAATCAATGTAGAGAATACTATATTCCAAAAGGGGAAGATACTAATTTCCTACAAGTTACTGTATACATTTAATAATATGAATCAAAATCCCCACAGGAAACTTGACAAAATGATTCTACACCATTTTACAGAGATGGGGGGAGGTGTTCTATGTTGGCTAGATTGTCTTGAACTCCTGACCTCAAATGATTCTCCTACTTTAGTCTCCTAAAGTACTAAGAATACAGGTGTGAGCTACTTTGCCTGACCAAATCAAAGGATTTTTGAAAAAAGAATGAAAGTAGTTTTGCATTACTATTAAAATGCATTTTAAAGTTAACTTAAAGCAATGCCTTCTTGTCTTCATAACAAAGGAATCAATAAAACGAAAAGTTCAGAACAGAAACAAAGTTTTATAAGGATTTAGTATATGATAGGGTGACCAGATTTTAACATTTGTAAAGCCGGACAACACGGCGGGGAGCAGGGCGGGGGCAGAGGACCGGCCAGGGCAGGGGACCGGCCAGGACAGGGCCTGACAACAACGCTAACTTTGATAAGCAGTTCTCAATAATCACTTCTCAACAATTATTGGTTATTATTATGGTTTAACATTATAAAATTAACAAAAATAATATAAAACTCATATTCTGGCGAAATAGCCACATGGCAGCCGAAAACTGTATATTCCCTTCCTGTTCTCCCGCCCGTTCGTGCATTCTTTCCAAAAATTGGGACTTCTATAAAACGCCGCGGGACACGGGAAAAATTATTGAAAAGCGGGATGTCTGGTCACCCTAGTATATGATAAGGTATTTTAAATACATTTGAAATACTCCAATGTAAAACATTAAACCATTAAAGGAACATAAAAAATATAGATTATTTTTATTTTAAATTTTTTTTAGAGATAGTTCTTGCTATGTTGCGCAGGGTGGTCTCTAACTTCTGGCTAATCCTCCTAGGTCAATCTCCTGAGTAGCTGGGATTATAGGCCTGAGCCACTGTGCCCAGCTCAGATGACTGTATATACAATTCTAGTAAGGATAAGGAGGCCTGGCTTGGCGCCTGTGGCTCAGGTGGCTGGGGCGCCAGCCACATATACCTAAGGTGGTGGGTTCAAATCCAGTCCGGGCCGCTAAAACAACAATGACGGCTGCAACCAAAAAATAGCCAGATGCTGTGGTGGGCGCCTGTGGTCCCAGCTACTTGGGAGGTGGAGGCAGGAGACTCACTGGAGCCCAGGAGTTGGAGGTTGCTGTGAGCTGTGATGCCACAGCACTCTACCTAGGGGGACAGCTTGCGGCTCTGTCTCAAAAAAAAGGATAAGGAGGCCTAAGCATCACACCAAAAGAAGGAATCATTAAAGGAAGAGAGAGACTGTTTTAAAGGTTGAAATAACAAATGGCAAAAATAGAAAAACTATAGCATATCACTAATTTTATGATTCTTATTATATAAAAAATGGGGCCAGGCACAGTGGGTCACACCTATGTAATCCCAGCACTTTGGAAGGCTAAGTCAGGAGGATCACTTCAGGCCAGGTGGTTGAGACCAGCCTAGGCAACTTAGTGAGATGCTGCCTCTACAAAAAATAAAGAAAATTTGCTGGGTATAGTGGCATTTGACTGTAGTCTCACCTATTTGGGACAATGAACATTTTAATAGAAAGTTATGCAGATATCAAATGTCAATTTATATAGTAAGTCCAAGATGCATAGAAAAACTCAACCATACCAAAAATGAAAGAAATGAAAATTAAAACAAATTTGTTCCACTTATTACTTTGCAGGAAAGGTTAAAAAGAAGGTTAAGATACTACAGTAGATATATTCTCTATACTCTTGGAGGGACTATAAACTGGACTGTACTTGTAAAAGGTAATTTGGTATACACCATTTGACAAGAATGCTACTTCTTAGAATTTATCTTTAAAAAAACTCAGAAAAGTAGATAAAGATAATATATAATACTGGGAAAAGCCCCAAGAATTTTATCTGATAAAAGGGATTTATGTAAATTATGGTAGGCTAGTTACAGTGGTTCATCGCTGTAATCCTAGCATTTTGGGTGAGATGCTTGAGGTGAGATCTCTTGAGCTCAGGAGTTCAAAACCAGACTGAGCAAGAGCAAGACCCTGTCCCTATGAGAAAAAGAAAAAAAAATTAACATGTGCCTATAGTTCTAGCTTGATGTGAGAGATGCTTGAGATGAGGCTTGAGATGAGATCTCTTGAGCTCAGGAGTTCAAAACTAGACTGAGCAAGAACAAGACCCTGTCTCTATGAGAGAAAGAAAAAAATTAACATGTGCCTATAGTTCTAGCTACTAGGGAGGCTGAGACAGGAGGATCAACTGAGCCTAGGAGTTCAAGGCTACAGTTGAGTCAAGATTTTGCCACTGCATACTAGCCTGGGTGACAAAGTCAAACCCAGTCTTAAAAAAAAAAAAAAAAGACAAGAAAAAATAATGTTGTGCATATATATTTATTGACAAGAAAAACTACGTACAATGAAGTAGGGAATAAAGCAGGTTACAATTGCTGCATCACTGTCTGACACAGCTAGGCTCTCCTGGCCTTGTTCTCCAAACGAGGGCTGTCCTTTCTTCTACTGGGCCCAGACCAGTGACTCCACTTTGCCTCTCCCCTAAGCTTGACTGCTATGCCACCATGAAGTTCTCTCTAGCTACTGAGTTAGCCATGCAGATAGAAGACAATAACACACTTGTACTCAACTGTGGATCTTAAGGCCAACAAGCACCTTCTTCAATAGGTTGAGGAAGTTCTATGACATCCATTTGGCCAAGGTCAATATCCTGACCAGGCCTGATGGAGGGAAGAAGGCATATGTTGGACTACCCCCTGAGTATGCTGTTTTAGATATTGCCAACAAAAACTGAGATCATGTAAATTGAATCCAACTGGCCAATTTTAATTAATTAATTAAGAGACAGAGTCTCACTCTGTTGCACTCGGTAGAGTGCTGTGGCATCATAGCTCACAGCAACCTCAAACTCTTGGGCTCAGGGCAATTCTCTTGCCTTAGCCTCCCAAGTAGCTGAGACTACAGGCTTCAGCCACAACACTCAGCTTTTTTGTTGTTGCAGTTGTTATTGTTGTTTAGCAGGCCTGAGCTCAGCTCAAACCTGCCAGCCCCGGTGTATGTGGCCAATGCCCTACTCACTGAGCTATGGGCAAAGACCCCCAACTGGCTAATTTTAAATATGCATTTTTTTCATCATGAAAAAAAGGTTATAAAATAGGCTTGGTGCCCATAGCTCAGTGGTTAGGGTGTCAGCCACGTGCACTGGGGCTGGTGGGTTCAAACCCAGCCCAGGCCTGCCGAACAACAATGACAACTACTACAAAAAA
>NW_003852463.1:5976496-5989388 GCF_000181295.1 Otolemur garnettii
TTATAAAATAGCAGTAAGATCCATTTTTGGAAGATACAATTGAAGAAAAAAATGTTTCTGAATGGTATATGTATGATTTTGTTTTCTTTTTGAGACAGGGTTTTACTTTGTTGCCTTGAGTAAAGTGCCCTGGTGTCACAGCTCACAGCAACCTCAAACTCTTGGGATCAAGTGATCCTCTTGCTTCAGCCTCCCAAGTAGCTGGGACTGCAAGTGCCTGGCACAACGCCCAGCTATTTTTAGAGACAGGGGTCTCACTCTTGCTCAGGCTGGTCTCAAACTCCTGAGTTCAGGTAATCCACCCACCTCAGCCTTCCAAGCATGCTAGATCACAGATATGAGTCACCTAGACTGGCCCTCTAATCACTTTCAACTTTTTGAGGAGAGGGGGGTTTCTCCTAGGCTGTCTCCCCCACCCCCCAATAACCACACCCACTTTCAACTGCACAGTATAAGTTACAGACTTTTCATTCAATGTTGCACATCACTGTGAGTTTATTCTATCATGCTGCTTATGCTAGGTTATATCAACACGAGCCCAGCTTTATTTCCTCCACTCCTAGCACAGAACCTAGCATACAGTAAGGAGACTTTAGTGTTTGCTGAAGGAACATCTGATATAAGTATTATCTTGGCCTGGTGCTTTTTAAGTCTTTGGATGCTTTGAGCTGTGACTCTTTTTTGTTTTTTAATTTTAGGTAAGAGTTCAAGATATTCCTTGTCAATTCAGCTCCTGAGAGCATAAAAGGACAGAGAATTCCAGCAGAGGCAGAACTGAACCTTTTCATTATGTATCTGCCTTGAAATGGACATTCCTATTCCTACTACTAGGAAACTAAAGATGGTCAGCTACTAAAGATGGCCAGCTCTTCTGTTGCTGGAGTTCCAACAATGGCTGGAGAATGCTGTTAAAGGAGTTCTCATACAGTTCATGTGAGAGTACAATGGTCAGTCTGAGGAAACTGCTTATGTCTCAAAAATTACATGAAGTATATAATAGGCCCTGAAACCCTTATTAAAATATTATGCCCTTTGGAATGGGGGTTTTAATGAACATGTTAAATATTTTAACAGCTCTCATTTATTTTCATGGCATTTTGAAACTTCTACATGCATGTGATGTATAAACAAATGAATTTAGCGATAATGTGGGGTATATTACAGATGTTTATTATTTTACAAACCTAATATGCTAGAGAATAATGATCTTGCAATATTTAGGAACTACGGAAACATACTGGATTATCTTCAAGATGTTTGCTATTAATGTATAAATAAATGCACTTATGTGGATTTATTTATATGTATAAAGCACTTAAGATTCATAACTGAAGATGATATTCAGGATAAATGATTATTTCCTTACAAATCAGCTTTTCTCTGCTCCTGAAATCATGATTTCTTTTTTGTCCCGGTTATGCATCTAGTGGGACGGGGTAAGTATGTAGAAATTAAGTTGAAGTTTGTACCATCAAAAAACTTTCAAGCCAATCTTTAAATAAGAATATTTTAATGTTAATTCTACTTAAGAATTTTCAAAAGGAGATTCAAAAGACTAATATAATGACATCACAGAAAAATAATCAAACATACCTGATCCTTTTCAAGTGTAAGTATTTGATAGCCAGTTGTCCTACTACATATTAGTTTTCCACTACTATCAAAAGAAGCCAAGCGTAATCTAGGATTAAAAAAAAACAAATTTAAAAAACACAAGCTTTTTCAAGTCACAGATTAAACAAATCCTCCCTCACTTTAATATTTTTCCTCTTCCATATTTTCTGTAGATCTTTTATTTGATAAAAGACTTTTAGAAAGTCTTTTTAACCTCTGAGCTGATTCCATTCAGATTTACAAGTCTATGTTATTATACACATATGAGATACAAAAATAATTTATAAATGCTTTGTGATAAAATATATATGTATATATAACATCAAATATACCATTTAATCATTTTTAAGTATAAAGTTCTGTGGCTTTAAATACATTCACATTGTTCTAAATCCATTTCTAGAACATTTTCATCTTCTCCAAGTGAAACTCTGTACCCATTAAACACTAACTCCCCCATCCCCTGGCAACCACCAGTGTACTCTCTGTCCCTGTAAATTTACCTACATTAGGTACCTCAGATGAGTGGAATCTTACAATATTTGACCTTTTGCGACTGTTTCACTTAGCATGTTTTCAAAACTTCTTCATGTTTAGTGTATTTCAGACTTTCTTTTTTTTGAGACAAAGTCTTACTATGTTGCCCTCGGTAGAGTGCTGTGTCACAGCTCACAGCATCCTCCAACTCTTGGGCTTAAGTGATTCTCTTGCCTCAGCCTCCCAAGTAACTGGGACTATAGGTGCCCGCCACAACAGCTGGCTATCAGAATTTCTTTCTAAGGCTGAATAATGTTCCATTGTGTATATATACCACATTGTGTTTATCTATTCATCTGTCAATAAACATGAGGGTTGCTTCTACTTTTTGTCTATCATGAATAATGGTACTATGAATATGAGCATACAAATATCTGTTCAAGTCCATATTTTTTTGATTCTTTTGGGTATATATATCCAAAAGAGGAATTGGTGGATTGGTTTAACTTTTTTTGAGAAACCACCACACTGTTTTCAGTAGTTGCACACCATGTTTCATGGCTATCAGCAGTGTACAAAGGCTCCAAATATTCCACATCTTCACCAACACTTGTTATATTAACTTTGAGGTTTTTTCCTGTTCTGTATGTCTTCTTTGGAGAAACACTTATGCAAGTCCTTTGCCCACTTTTTTATTTTTATTTTTTTTGCAGTTTTTGGCCGGGACTGGGCTTGAACCCGCCACCTCCAGCATATGGGGCCAGGGCCCTACTCCTTTGAGCCACAGCACCACCCCCTTTGCCCACTTTTGAATCACTTTTTCTTTTTTTGAGAGAAAGTCTCACTCTGTTGCCCCAGGCTAGAGTGCCATGTCTACAGGCTAGCTTCCAGCAACCTCAAACTTCTGGGTTCAAGTGATCCTCTTGCCTCAGCCTCCTGAGTAACTAGGACTAAAGGTACCAACCACAGCCCAGCTAATTTTTCCTATTTTTAGTAGAAGCTGGTCTCAAACTCTGAGCTCAAGGGATCCTCCCATCTCAGCTTCCCAGAATGCCAGGATTTATAGGCAAGAGCCACTGTGTCTGGCCAAGTTTATTTTTTTAATTGCAGAGTTTTCTATATATTCTAAATATCACTTCCTTATTGAATACAGGCTTTGTAAATATTTTCTCCCATCCATGGAGTGTCTTTTCACTCTGTTGATAATGTCCTTTGATGCAAAAAAGTTTTCAGTTTTGATGAAGTCCAATTTATCTATTCTTTTGTTGCTGGTGCCTTTGGTGTAATATGGAAGAAATTACTACCAAATCAAATGTTGTAAAGCTTTTCCCCTATGTTTTCTTCCAAGAGTTTCTTTCCAGGAAACTCATTCCTAAGAGTTTTTCTTTCCAATAGTATTAGTTCCTATGTTTAGATCTTTGATCCTTTTTAGGTTTTTGTATTTGGTGTAAAGCATAAATGTATAACTTCTAAACAATCTATTCATTAAAGTTGCATACCAGCGCCATTCTGAGATAGGGCAACTCTTTGCTGCCAATAAGTTCCAACAACTGCTGATCAAAGAGTGCTTATGCAAAGTGGGTTAGGTTCTAATAACAGAAGTCCTAAATGATGAAACCCTAACTCCCCACATAAACAAACATATAATAACAAAACGGTGGGGTCATTCTCTGACCCACTCCCCACTGGTATACAATTGTTTTAAGCTATTATCCAACTTGTCAGCCTATAGCACGCTCTCTAGAAAAAGACTACCAGCTTAACTATCAGGCAGAGTTAGATATATCAAAAATACTAGACATGTTTTCCTGGAAAAATACCTTATGATATTTTCAGTTTGAACCTTTTATTTGCTAAGAATCAGCTTCAAGCCGAGTATCAATCCTGTATCATTCAGGACTGATACTCCATATTCAGTATTTATTCCAGCATATTTCTCCCTGTCTAAACATTCCCTCTAGTATGTCAGTTCTCCCTGACATACTAAATCTTATGATTTTGATTAATAATATATTTCATAAAAATGGAGCCTGACCATTTCCTACTATTTTCCCTATACTGTATCTTATCAAAGTTCTAAAGTTGTTGGTGTAAATTATCAAAGTTTTATTTCTTTTACTTATTATATTTCCCCTGGAGTGAGGAAGAGAAATCTTATCCTACCTAAATGCTATGCTCCTTCGAGGCTGTAAACTGACAGATCCACTACATGGCTGATTCAGTGTATTGCGTTTGAAAATGATGTATCGATTAGTATAAGTTACTAGTAGATCAAAGCCGAAGTTAAAACCTGTCCATCGCCAGCAGTACTAAGAAATACAAAAGAGAGACTTATTTCAGCAATTTATTATATTAGCAAGTCAAAATTTAAAAGTTCAAAATGTCTTTTTTTCCCCTGGGTTCCCTACTTTTTGTGTCTTTCCTTTAAGGCTCACCACACAGAAATATAGTATATCTAAGCCAAAAAAGCAGACTTTATGACTATAATTCTTTAAACTACTTTCCTGATACTGCCTTTTCATGATCTGTTTCATTTCGCTCTCCACACTGCAATTCTATCAAAAGTAATAACATTTTTCATTGCAACTCTAAGTAGGCATAGCTTAGGGCACTAGGAATCCAGATAGGGTAATATGGACCTATTAAAATCTACCTTGTTTTTAAAATAATATAACATACCTTAAGTAACCAACAAACACATAAACAGATTATTTTAAATATAATCTTCAGATTTACATGCTTGTTTATTCTATCAGTTATTAGTTAATGAGTATCAGGCAAGTTAGTCTGGTATAGGGAAATAAAGTTAAGGCTTCAAGTATTTTGTTGATACCCTGTATGATAATATTAATTCAGTATTTACTTGACATTTACTGAGCATGTATTATATATAAGAGATGCTCTAGGCAGAGGAGACATAGTAGTAAATCTGTTTCTGCCCCAGTAGAATTTATATTCTACAATGTGTACGTTTGTGAGGTAGGAGACACAAAGACAAATGGAATGGAAGAGAAGAGCATAGGATGTTAGGAGGGAGTGACAGAGTAGAGAGACGGAATTTGCAGTTGCAGATCCTGCTGGTTTAGACAGGTGATCAGAGAATATCTCTCTGAAGAGATGGTAGGTGAGTAATGAATTGAGTCAACTGAAGAAGTAGATCATATAGCCTGGGAAAAGATTATCTTACACAGAGGTAACAGCAAGCACAAAACTCCAAAGGTAAAAGCATGCTTGGCATATCTGACGAACACCAAGAAGGGCTATGTGGCTAGGGCAGTGATCAACAGGGGGAGAAGCTGGAGAAGAGTTCACAGAGGCAGTTAGGGGTTTGTAGGGTCTAGCAGTCCATAGTAAGGAAGAGTCTGTATTTCTTCTAAATATGGTGGGAGGCTACTGGAAGATTCTAGGGAAGGATGAAATGATCTAACTTGCATTTTAAAATGAATACTTCAAAAAAAATAAAGTAAAACAAAGTGAGTACTTTAGCTGTTGTGTGGAAAACAGAATGCAAAGGAGTGAGAGTTAAATATAGAGAGCAGTTATGTAGTATAAGGCTAAACAATTATGTAGTAGCCTGGGCAAAGAGAACAGAGACCTACCCTTAGGTGTTAATGGTATACGCAACGAAAATGTATTTGGGGGGTAAAGCCTCGAGGAACTTCTTATAGACACTAGAAGACACATACATACTATAGACACTTATAGACACATACTAGAATGTGGTATGAGAGAAAGAAGAGTCCAAAATTAATCCAAAGAGCCTTGAGGAACTTCTTATAGACACCAATAATAAGGTAAAGGAAAGTAGAGTCGAAAATGAACCCAAAGTTTGAAGCCTATACAACAGATGAACAAAGGAGTTCTCCATGGGTTGGAGAATACACTTAGGAAGAAAGAGTTTTAGAGAAGAAAATTAAGAGTTCTGCTTTAGAGCTGGTTTAGTGGCTTGCCTGTAATCTAGCACTTTGGAGGATCACTTGAGGCTAGGAGTTCAAGATTAGCCTGGGCAACATAGTAAGACCTAGCCAGGGTGACAGAGCAAGACCCTGTCTCAAAAAAAAAAAAAAACAAAAAAAACAAAAAAAAACCAGTTCTGTTTAGGACTGTTATATTTGAGATGTTATTAGGTATCCACAAAAGATACTAAATGAAGAGATACATGAAACTGAAGTTAGGATTCATTAGTGTGTGAATGGGCTATGAAGTCAGAAGACTAGATGAGATCACTCAGGAGTAGAGATAGAGAAGAGTCTAAGAACTGATCTTCTAATCATACCAAAATTCACCGAGTAAGAGAAAGATCTAGCAAAGATGCAAAAGGGGCAGCCAATGAAGTAGGAAGAAAACCAGCAGAGTATGCTGTCCTGGAAGTTAAGTGGAGAAAATCTTTCAATAAGGAATAAGTGAACAAAACTTGTGTCAAAGTTGTCAAGAGCTTTCAGAAGACTGAAAACTGACAACTTGGTTTGGCAATGTGGTGATAATAGCATGGCAGTTTCAGGGGAGCTGTGCCAATAAACTGGAATGAGTCAAGAAGGCACAGAACGAAAGGAAGTATAGACAATAAATACAGGCAAATTTTCAGTGAGATCTGCCTAAAAGGAGTACAGAGAAATGGACTGGTAGCTAGAGGGAGAATTTAGTTTAAGGTAAGTTTAACATGAGTGATATTGCAGGATGTGATATGCTAAATGACAATGATCTGGTAGAAGAGAAAAATGGATATTGTGGAGAGAGGAAAGTGGTAACTATAGGAGCAAAGCCTTTCAAAAGGTCAGCATGATGGGGCCCAGTACAAGGAAAGCAGAAGGAGGACCACAACAGAAACAGATACTTCATCACTCTAATCAGGGAAAAGTATAGCACACAGCTCTGGATGCAGGTAGACTGGCAAAACTATTGGTAAGCAATGGCTCGGTGCCCATATCTCAGTGAGTAGAGTGCTGCCCACATAAACGAAGGCTGGTGGGTTTGAGCCCAGCCTGGGACTGCTAAACAACAATAACAACTGCAACCAAAAAATAGCCGGGCATTGTGGTGAGCGCCTGGAGTCCCAGCTACTTGGGAGTCTGAGGCTAGAGAATCGCTCAGGCTCAAGAGTTTGAGTATGTGTGATGCCACAGCACTCTACCAAGGGTGATATAGTGAGACTCTGTCTCAAAAAAAAAAAAAAAGAAAGGAAAAAAAGAAAGAAAGAACTATTGGTAAGAGGATGAACAGGTTCTCTTCCTACTGCAGTAATAAGCAAGGCCATCAGACAAGAATAAGGGTGGTAGCACTACCCTTTTGAAGAAAGAAGGTCTCAGTCACCTCAGATAGTGAGAGGACAAATTCATTACGGAAAAGTAGGAGAAATTTCGATACAGCACTAAAGACCTGCTTGAAGTTTATGGTTACAACATTCAAGTGGGATTTGATGTTTGTCTTCAGTCACATTTATGTGTCTGGATGCAGGCAAGGAGAAAGATGGTGTTTAATAAGAGTTGGTGTTTAGCCAGGTGAACGTAACAAAATCAAAGAGGAAAAAGGGAAGTTAAAAGATAAGCAAGAGATCAGTTTTAAGATGAAACAAAATATAAGGTAAAGAAAGAAGTAGGGACATATGAGCAAGGTGATAGGAAAAGGTCATAAGCACAATGTGTTGTACATTCCACGGAGGTTAAAAAATTGTTGGGAGTCCAGGTTCTAAAGAGAGTGAGCTAGAAAGAGGAAGTGAAATCTGAGAATGGAATGCCTGAAATGGAGATTTTGAAGGCAGTGGAGTAAGTAGCAATACAGAAATTGAGCATTTCCATATGCTCATGGAAATGGGTACCTGAAGTAGGGAAGGTCAAGTTACAGAAATATTACAATCACCAAGACTGATAACAGACTAGTGATAAAGAAAGCCAGTGAGCCCAGTGCAGTGAATGATGGCCACAACATGGGTGGTAGGTGGTGTTGCAGGGAACATTTGCTTCTAATGAGTTCTGGTTCAATGAAGAGTGAGGAAGGAACAAGATCTTAAAGTAAAAACAAGGAAGGATAAGGAATAAAGAAGACAACTACTCCTCTTTCATCCTCTGAACATTTATCGTAATTATAAATGCAAACATAAAATAACTTTTTTTTTTTTTTTTTTTGAGACAGAGTCTCAAGCTGTTGCCCTGGGTAGAGTTATGTGGTGTCACAGCTCACAGCAACCTCTAACTTTTGGGCTTAAGCAATTCTCTTGTCTCAGCCTCCCAAGTAGCTGGGACTACAGGCACGCGCCACAATGCCTGGCTATTTTTGTTGCAGTTTGGCCAGGGCAGGGTTTGAACACACCACTCGTGGTATATGGGGCCAGCACCCTATTCACTGAGCCACAGGCATAATGTAGGACAAAAATTACAATTAGGGTGAAATATTTTAAAACTGTAGTTCATGTCCCATTAGTGGATTATAACATCAATTTAATGGGATATAATCAGCTGTTTTAAAAAATTAAATTGAAAATAGGATGTCTGGATGCAGCAGGGGAGAGTATCTTAATTTCTGGATTGTTAAGATCAGATCCTCTTCTTATATGTTTTATCTGGACCCTTCAAGATCTACAAGTTCAACAGTTTCAAGCAAGGCTGAGAAATCAATCATTACTGAGTAGGGTGGCTGTAGCTCCTTGCCCAGAAGTTCATGCTACACACATAATCTTCTGAGGTATGACAGGTATCACTGTTACCTAATGCACATTATGCACTGATAACACAACAATCTGTATGAGAATATTAAGAGTCGTAACCATACTTACTTCACCATCTTTGGCAAGCTTTCTACCACACCTCATGCTATTTCCCTCTAGTTCTTCTTTATTGATTTCTTGAGGCCTAAAAATATATATGAGACATGAACCCACACAGAAAGGCAAGTAGTAACTGAAAAATAACTGGGAATTAAAAAGAACACAAAATCTCACTACTACATTTAAAAATAGAATTTTGTGGTATGAGAATTGATTAAATCTAGTCCATTGCCTTTGCTAAATAATAGATTTTACGTCTATGTATTCCCCTTACTTCTAGATTATTTTTATTAGAGCTTAGCCAAACCAAAGAGGAAAAAAACCTATGAGAAATTTTGCTCACAAAAAATATAAAATACTTAAAAGTCTAACTACTAAGAAATTAAAATCTATTTTTCTATAGGATGTGATTTGATACCACCTACAACTTAATACTGCCTGCTTCATATGCAAACCATTTTTCACATAGCATAACTATACAAAATCAGTATTTGACAGAAAATAGCTATAGAATTTTATCAGTTTGTCTTGTCTTAGTCACTTAATATAAAATCTTTAACCAACTAAAGAATACTATTATGTCAAATTGTAATAATAAATGATATTATTAGCTTGGTAATTCCAAACAACAGAAGTGATATACTCCTTCATATATTCATTCATTTACAATATGAAGTACCTGCAAATTAGGGACATAATATATGATAATACATAATAAAAAATGAAACAAATACAATAAATACAATAAAAAATAAGTCAATGTAAATAAAACTAGTAAAATGTGTCCCTGACATCCAAGACCTCACTCTAATAGAGAACTGGACATGAGTAGTAATTGTAATGTGGTTAATTTTTTTTTTTTTTTTTTGAGATAAAGTCTCAAGCTGTTTCCCTGAGTAGAGTGCCATGACATCATAGCTCACACCAACCTCCAACTCTTGGGCTCAAGCCATCCTCTTACCTCAGTTTTTCTATTTTAGTATAGACAGGGTCTCCCTTTTGCTCAGGCTGGTCTCGAACTCCTGAGCTCAAGCAATCAACCTGTCTCAGCCTCTCAGAGGGCTAGGATTACATGCATGAGTCACCACGGCTGTGGTTAATTATAATATTAATAATGTGTGGTTTGTGATGTGAAGAGCATGAAGAATGCACAAATTTATTGCTTGATGTTGGGGGACATCATTACAGAGTAAATATTATTTGTACCTGCATGGCAATTTGTTGGGGTGGAGATGGGAGGATGAATTCAGTGCAGGGCAAAAGGTATTCCAGGCAGAAGGAATAATAGATAAAAAGGGACTGGAGCATAACAGAGCCAAACGTACAAGGGGTTCTGTGTAGCTGGCGCACGGAACATGAGAGTTTAGTGCATGTTTAGTGCAAATAAATAAGAGAAGATGAAACTAAAGGTATCTGAGATAAAAAGAAGATCCCCACAGGCCATGCTATAGGTTACAAGTGTTCTTTCTTTCTTTTTTTGTGAAACAGAGTCTCATTATGTCAACCTGGGTAGAGTGCTGTATCATCACAGCTCACAGCAACATCAAACTCTTGGGCTTAAGTGATTCTCTTGTCTCAGCCTCCCAAGTAGCTGGGACTACAGGCACCCGCCACAACGCCCTGCTGTTTTTTTGTTATTGTTGTTGCAGTTGTTGTTTAGCAGGCCTGGGCCAGGTTTAAACCTGCCAGCCTCCATGTATGTGGCGAGTGCCCTAATCACTGAGCTATGGGTGCCAAGCCAGTTACAAATGTTCTTAACGCATAATATAGAGTTTCCAGATATTTATTCTTTAACTTTTAAACCTTCTATTATGAAAAACTGTAAACATATCAAAGTAAATAGTATAATGAGCCAAATTTCCTCACCCTCTAGCTTCAATAATCTTGAATAGCAATACTGTAATTTCTTACCTATCATCAAATGTCCCTGGGCATACTTAAAAGCAAGAAAGTGACACAATTGTATTTGTTTCATAAAGATAACCCTCTTGGCAATGTGGAAGACAGTTTGGACAAGAAGAACCCTCAAGGGAGACTTTACTAGAGTATAACCTAGTATCCAGGGAATATACTATCTTCTTCACTGTAATAGCCCTATGGCAGTGAGCAAATGCTCAGTGCCAGTGGAAGAGAACATTTCATCAGAAGCAATGTAACACACATAGCTGACCCTGGAATGTGGGTTTAAACTGTGTGGGCCCAGATTTTTTCAACCAACCTAGGTCAAAAATACATTATTTGTGGGATGAGAAAACTAATACATAGAGGCCTGACTTTTGTACACCTGAGTATGTGGATTTTGTTATGTGTAGCAGTCTTGCAATGAATATCCCCTCACTCCCCCAACCCCCATATACCAAGGGATGACTGTACTTCTCAGGGTAAGAATACGTATTCTAGCTTAGTATTATAGATGAGATTCTACACTAACCTCAGTAAGGATATAGGTGAGAAAAATCTTGAAAAATAAAGAACATCCAAAATGTAAAGACTGAATATACATAGGAAGTAGGATGATTTATAAATTACTCTATACATTACAAAATGTTTTGAAATTTCAGTTCCATTATATTAACTCTCATTTTTTGGTTTTCAATCAATTTATTATTCTATTTCAACATCTTACTGTATTTCTGCTATACAATTACACTGTGAATAAATTTTAAAAAGCATAGATTACAAATAAAATAGAAACTAAGAACCCTGAGTAATAATAATCTTATAGATGTTATGAATTAATACAATGTTTTCATATGCTTACTATTTGGATACAAACTTATAACTAGGCCATTATTTTAGAAAATTCCTTGGTGTATAAAAGTGGGTTAAAAGAGATCAGGGTAAAAAAGATAAACTTAAGGCCTTTTTTGCATACTAACAGATTGTTTCTTCACACAACCTATTCCAAGGAGCTAGCATCAGATAAAATGATAAACATGAAAATACTTCTTTGAACTACAAAGCAATATGCACTAAAGGAATAGATAATTTTCTTTCCCTTATGATGAAATATATATATATATTATAGGGGTTTCATGCTTTTGAAGAAGAAATCTGTAACCAGTTTTAATTCATTTTAGATTCAAAATTCTTTAAAACCTATTTATTAATCAGAATTTGAAAACACTACCACAAATAAGAAAATTAGTTTTATCTATTCATAAATAAGAAAAGCATTCTTCCAAGTAATATTTCAACATGTTGAAAGAAAATCATCATATAATAATAGGTGAAACAAAGTATATAGATTATGTATTCAATTTTCCTAATATAGCAAATGACACCTCAAACATTCCATTATATTATCTAATAGACCAGAAAGATATTTATAACATTCATAATTTTGTAAAAAATAAGAATGTGAGTTGATTACATGATCTCGTCTCCATTTCAACAGCTGGAGTTTTTTAAATATAATGAAGTGCTTAAAATTAATAGCAAAAAAAATTTTTTTTTTTTTTGAGAAAAAGTCGCACTCTGTTGCCCTAGGTAGAGTGTCATGGTGTCATATGCTCACAGCAACCTCAAAATCCTGAGCTCAAGCAATCCTTGCCTCAGTCTCCAGGGTAGCTTGGAACTATAGGTACCTGCCTAGCTACTATTTTCTATATTTAGTAGAGACTGGGTCTTGTTCTTGCTCAGGCTGGGCTCAAACTCCCGAGTTTAAGCAATTCATCAGCCCTGTCCTCTCAGAGTGCTAGGATTATAAGCAGGCATGAGCCACCACACCCAGCCACAGAAGTTTTTCTTAATGATGTTATGATCCAATATACTTACCCCATTTCGCTGTCTTGTTCTGCCCGGAGCATAGCAAGCCACTGCTGTTTATACACAGAAGATAGCCATTCTAAAATGCAAAAATAATAAATTAATTAACAATTTTAAGGATAATAGAACAGAAGAATTTAAACATTTGGCTCGGTGCCTGTGGCTCAAGCGGCTAAGGTGCCAGCCACATACACCTAAGGTGGCGGGTTCGAATCCCCAGCCCGGGCCCACCAAACAACAGTACACTTTAGAAACACCAATAGTGGCTCGGCA
>NW_003852463.1:5989737-5990742 GCF_000181295.1 Otolemur garnettii
ATACTCTGAATTAGCAAAGTGGTTAGGGTGCCGGCCACATGCACTGAGATTGGCCAGTTTGAACCTGGCCTGGGCCTACAGTGACAACCGCAACAAAAAATCCACCAGGCTATTGTTGCGGTGGGTGCCTGTAGTCCTAGCTCCTTGGGGGGCTGAGGAAGAGAATTGCTTAAGTCCAAGAGGAAGGGTGCCATATAGCACTCTACCAAGGGCGACATAGTGAGACTCTGTCTCAAAAAATATATATATAAATAAAATAAAATAAATAAAGTAGGAAACGTTATCTAGCTTTGTCTCAGACTAAACTATACTTAGATAATATTCATTTAAATTAGGATATAAGGAATGGGTGGAGGGAGGGGGATTGGAGGGATCACTTCTGAGGTCTTTCTTACAGGGGTATAAGTGAACCTTTCTAAGAGTAGAATGTGAACGTTTTAAAACAATAACTGAGAAAATAACATGAAGGCTGTGTTGACCAGTTTGATGGAAGTATTTCAGATTGCATGTGAAAACCCCACACTGTACCCCAGAAGTGCATTAATGTACATAGTTACCATTCAATTAAAAAAAAATTAGGATATAAATCTTTAAAGGCATATTCCTGCATTTAATAGTTTCCTTTTCATAGTAATTTTTAATTTTAATTAAATAAATGAATTAAATTAATTAAATCAATAAATCTATATTAATTTTTAATCATAAATATCATACCTAAAACAATACTTTCAGTGTTTTACAAAAGTTCTACTAGAAAACTGGACTTCTCCTTTATTAAATTATCTAAAAATAAAAATTCACATTTTGGGAAATAAGCCATCTCTAAGGTAGCAGATGAAGCATGCACATTCAAAAAATAATTTGGGGATATTAGATTTAGATAACTATTAATAAGATTTTAATTTAAATTATTTAAAATAGAGTAAGAATTAAAATTATAGGTATTATTTCCCTAATGAGGTTACATTTTTCCACAAGTTTGTGTAAGCTATAATTTTAGTTATA
>NW_003852463.1:5992751-5993835 GCF_000181295.1 Otolemur garnettii
AGCTGGGACCACAGGCGCCCGCCACAATGCCCGGCTATTTTTTGGTTGCGGCCGTCATTGTTGTTTGGCGGGTCCGGGCTGGCGATTTGAACCCGCCACCTTAGGTGTACATGGCTGGCGCCTTAGCCGGTTGAGCTATAGGTGCCGAGCCAATGCCTTTGAATTTTTAACAGTTCTGTTCTTCTGTATTTTATTTAAAAAACCCAAACTGATTTCTACCCATTAAAATCATTTCTCAGCCTACTAATCAGTTATGGCTGGAGTGTGAAATTCATTGATTTAGAGATAAAATATGGCTTTTCATGATTCATTTTCTAATATTGGAATGAGTTACATGTATGTATGTATTCTCACATATCATGTAAGATATCTCCCATAAAAATGTTTTAAAATTTAAATGCCACCATTCTTTGTATAATTTCTTTTAAACTAAAAACATTTTAATGAGTTAAAAACATGAATACATATTTATTCCTCTTGTGTTGCCTTAATCCAAAAGATTAAAAAGTCAAACTTGAAATCTTTCTGGCACTAAATAGCTCAAAGATTTTAGGTCTTATACCTTAAAAGCAGCATTTTAAAACTAAGTCAGTGGAATACAATGTTAGCAGCTATTATAGGAGGTGAGTAGTGAGGGAAAATCCCTGGTAAAATATGAGATGAAAAATAAGTGAAACAGGTTCCTTTAGAGAGTTTTTAATATGTTTATATGCAATCATATCTCCCCAAAGGGAAAGAAACACTAGGCAGAGCTTGCCTAGACTCCTTTCTAATAGAGATCTAGAGTTGGCTGGAAAGATTCTAAAAAAGTGCTATCAAGATATTTTGACTCAGGGACCAAGCACAGTAGCTCTCACTTGTGATCCTACACTATAGGAGGCTAAGGCAGGCAGATCCCTTAAGCTCAGGAGTTAGAGACCAGCTTGAAAAAGAGCAAGACCTGGCTCAGTGCCTGTGGCTCAAGTGGCTAAGGCGCCAGACACATACATCTAAGGTGGCGGGTTCGAATCCAGCCCGGGCCCGCCAAACAACGATGGCTGCAACCAAAAAATAGCCAGGCGTTGTGGCAGGCGCCTGCAGTCCC
>NW_003852463.1:5994185-6000641 GCF_000181295.1 Otolemur garnettii
AAAAAAAAAAAAAAAAAAAAAAAATTTTTTTTTTCGACTCAGTAAAACAAGCTTAGACATTTATTTTAAACTTTATCAGACCAAAGTCAAACAAAAACTTGAAATGGGCATGTCAAGGCAGTCTCTTACAAGACAGTAACAGACTAGCAGCTAATTTACAGCAGTTCTGAATGTAAACATAGTATTTTCCTGGTAAGATAAATGAAATAAGTTAGAAGGAATTTATTTAGACTATTTCCCTTGTTTTACATCGAGATGTGGAGAAAGTGGCCTACATACCATTTGAAAATCTAATGGCTTACTTTTAAAAAGCAAACAAAAAGGTAAGATACTTCCTAATTTGCCCCGTACTTTATTGTTTAATTGAAAGGAAAAGTGTATCTTTATATATATATATATATGTTATATATATATATATAAATAAAAACACACAATCCACTTAAAGTCAGTAAGGCTTATAGCAAAATATTAAGCCTACAAGTTGAACTGTTTTATGAAACACATTAGTCAAGGCCAGGTGGGTGGATTGCCTGAGCTCACCGAGACCAGTCTGAGCCAGAGCCAGACCTCATTTCTAAAAATAGCCAGGTGTTGTGGTGGGGGCCTACAGTCCCAGCTACGTGGGAAGCTGAAGCAAGAGAATCACTTGAGTCCAAGAGTTTCAGGTTGCTGTGAGCTATGACGCCATAGCATTCTACTGAGGGTAACAAAGTGAAACTCTGTCACACACACACACACACACACAAAGACATGTAAGTCAGATGTAGATGATTAAGGCAGATAACCAAAAATTTATATAAGATAAATTCCTACAGGGACAAGTAAGAGTAGTTTGTACGGAATACCTAGGAATAACATCTTAATACAAAATTATGAAGAAGTCTGGTTCAAAAATATTCATATGTAACAACAAAAAAATCTAGGTCCAAAGCTATTTTCTGAAAAAAAGAAATTACACTGATTTATATACCTTTTCATTTTCAGTGACTAATTTTCACAAAATGACAGTAAGACGATCAGGTAGAAAACATGACTGGCACAGGTATGATAAAAATGCTAATGTGAATGAAAAGACTGAATAAGGGGAATAACCGAGTAAAACTGGTGTAAGGAGTGCCAAGGCCCAAGCTTAGTGCTGAGAAGTCTTTGTGGTGGTACCTACACCAAAGTTGTAGAATGCACGGCAGCAATACTCAGCACAAAGGTGAAGGCATAAGAACAAAGAAGGCTTAATTTAGTTTTAGGATTTTGCTAAAAACTTCAACTATGTTGAAAGACACAAGAGGCAATTGTGAATGTGATCTAACGTGACCTATTATGAAACCCAAGCTTGATAGGGAAGAAAACACAGAATTTTTAAAGACTGGCAGAAAATGGAGGGCTTAAAATGGATTGGAAGTCAAAGAACAGCATAAAAGGGAATGAGGCTATGGACATGTTAGTGCTAGGTGTATAACGGCCTGAAAATTACTATATCTTTTTCCTTTTTGTTTGTTTGTTTCTTTTTTTTTTTTTGAGACAAGGTCTCACTTTGTTGCCCAGGCTGGAGTGCTTGAACTGCTGGGCTCAAGCAATCCTCTTGCCTCAGCCTCTTTTTTTTTTTTTATTGAGACAGTCTCACTTTGTAGCCCTCAGTAGAATGCCATGGCATCATAGCTCACAACAACCTCAAACTGTTGGGCTCAAGTAATTCTCTTGCCCCTGCCTCCCAAGTAGCCGGGACTATAGGTGCCCACCACAACACCCAGCTATTTTTTTTAGAGACAGGTCTCGCTCTGGCTCAGGCTGGTCTCGAAACTGTGAGCTCAGGCAATCCACCCATCTCGGCCTCCCAGAGTGCTAGGATTATACACATGAGGCACCACACCTGGCCCCTTGCCTTAGCCTCTTGAATAGGTCAGACTACAGATGTGCTCCACCACAGCCAACTAATTTTTAAAAATATTTTCCAGAGATGGGGGGGGGTGTGTCTTGCTATGTTGCCTAGGCTGGTCTCGAACTCCTGCCTTCAAATGATCCTCTTGCTTCAGCCTTTCAAAGTGCTGGGTTTACAAGTATGAGCTACCATGCCTAATGAACTAATGAATTTCTGATGCTGAAAAACTCTGGGTTGCAGCAAGGTTCACGGTGTTGCCAGGGTGTAGGTAGAAGACGTGTCTAATGTTTGGCAAAGAGCAATATACCAAAGTTTAGGTCAAACAACTAGGAGGGGAGGGTAATGAATGGATTTCTTCATATGGACACATTATGTTACTGTTTGGGGGGAGGGGAACAGATAGTAAATCAAGTGTCCAAGACTCACATGAATCCAAAGAAATGACTAGGGGTCCAGGGAGAAAGGACAAAGGATCACATGCAATAATGGTTTGGGAAGGGCACTGAGGGACTAGGACCATTACTATCTGGCCTCCTGGCCCTATATTAACAGGGTGTGGGAGAGAGAAAAGTCCTCCACAGAGGGAAAATAGCATCCTTTGAGGACAGCTAAAACAAACAAACAAAAAATAATTAAAGGAAGAATGGAAGATTTTGAGATTTGTTGCCTGTGATTCCAGAGCACATAATAGAAAAGTCTGGGAGGAATGTTAACAGATGCATCAAAATTGAGGGAAGTATGATAATGAGATTATGGAATAAGACATTTAACAAACTTAATGACCTAAGATAAACCTAATTCCATGAAATAATGGGAGTTCAACTGTGCTTGACGTACTTGTGTCCTAAAATAAAGTGTTCCTGGTTAGAAAGCCCTCATTTAACTTTTAAACATGTTTCTAAAGATGGTAAATGGAGGTACTTAAAACTCCCTAGATTACTGAATGCTTAACTTTGATTAATGTTAACACATACTTGGCACTATTTCTGAAAAATAATCAATGAATTTCAGGTTAATGAAAATCATTTCAATTTATTTCAAATCTAATATACCTTCCCATTGAGAAAATATACCAATCTATCTCAATAATGTGAACTAGGTGTCCTCTTCCTGTCCCCTCAGTGTGATCTGTAATTATCAATTTATATCCAGAAGATGGCATATTAAAAAGTTTTAGAAAGCCTCCTCCTACAATTTCAAATCAGAAAAAAATGACTGAAATCTAGCTAGAAATATAGGGTCTAAATTCTTTGATTTTATACTGAATAAAATATTTCAGCCCAGAAGTACATGTATCTACCTTGTATTCCAAAAATATAAAACTTATCCCACTCATATCACATCACACCTAAATTAAACTACTTTAAAACAGACTTTTTTCTCAATCTCTCAAAATTCATATCTAAAAAGCCTTAAAAGTACAATTGGAACGTGGCATATGTAATTGCCCTTGGCCCCTACTATCACATCATAGCTAGATGTTTAATACTAAAACTATTATAGAAGTACTATACTAGCCTTTTCTGCCTGTGGACGCTGCCGAGAAAGCATCGTTAAAGTCTCTTCCCACCGCCGTCATGTCTAAGTCAGAGTCTCCTAAAGAGCCTGAACAACTACAGAAGCTATTCATTGGAGGGTTGAGCTTTGAAACAAGTGATGAGAGTCTGAGGAGCCATTCTGAGCAATGGGGAACGCTCACAGACTGCGTGGTAATGAGAGATCCAAACACCAAGCACTCCAGGGGCTTTGGGTTTGTCACATATGCGACCGTGGAGGAGGTGGATGCAGCAATAAATGCAAGGCCATACAAAGTGGATTGAAGAGTTGTGGAACCAAAGAGAGGTGTTTCCAGAGAAGATTCTCAAAGACCTGGTGCCCACTTAACTGTGAAAAAGATATTTGTTGGTAGAATTAAAGGAGATACTGAAGAACATCACTTAAGAGACTATTTTGAACAGTATGGGAAAATTAAAGTGATTGAAATCATGACTGACTGAGGCAGCAGCAAGAAGAGGGGCTTTGCTTTTCTAACATTTGATGACCATGATTCTGTGGATGAGACTGTCATTCAGAAATACCATACTGTGAATGGCCACAACTGTGAAGTAAGGAAAGCCCTATCAAAGCAAGAGATGGCTAGTGCTTCGTCCAGCCAAAGAGGTCGAAGTGGTTCTGGAAACTTTGGTGGGGGTTGTGGAGGTGGTTTTGGTGGAAATGACAACTTTGGCCATGGAGGAAACTTCAGTGGTCATGGTGGCTTTGGTGGCAGCTGTGGTGGTGGTGGATATGGTGGCAGTGGGGATGGCTACAATGTATTTGGTAACGATGGAAGCAATTTTGGAGGTGGTGGAAGTTACAATGATTTTGGCAATTACAACAATCAGTCATCAAATTTTGGACCCGTGAAGGGAGGAAATTTTGGAGGCAGAAGCTCTGGCCCTTATGGTGGTGGTAGCCAATACTTTGCCAAACCATGAAACCAAGGTGGCTATGGTGGTTCCAGTAGCAGCAGTAGCTACGGCAGTGGCAGAAGGTTTTAATTATTATTCCCAGGAAACAAAGCTTAGCAGGAGAGGAGAGCCAGAGAAGTGACAGGGAAGCTACAGGTTACAACAGATTTGTGAACTCAGCCAAGCACAGTGGTGGCAGGGCCACAATACTCATGTGTATGGGCAAAAAAACTCGAGGATTGTATTTGTGACTAATTGTATAACAGGTTATTTTAGTTTCTGTTCTGTGGAAAGTGTAAAGCATTCCAACAAAGGGTTTTAATGTAGATTTTTTTTTTTGCACCCATGCTGTTGATTGCTAAATGTAATAGTCTGATCATGACACTGAATAAATGTGTCTTTTTTTGAAAAAAAAAAAAAAAGTACTATACTATAAGGAATATAAAATTCAGATTATTTGTGACTCAAACTGTGTCTATAAACCTGCTAAAGTGATTTTATAAGAATGCATTACTTTCCAATATACCAGAAAAGTTAACTCTGGGTTTTCTTTCCATTTAATGCCTTTCTAAATATGTATACAGATTTCAAGAAATATTTAAATGCATAAACACATAGCTAAATCAAAATTGAAGTGTCAAAAATATTTACAACTTTTCAGACAAATCTGTAACTAATTATAATTAAATGTTTATAAACTTATAAGTAAACAAATTCTAGTTTCTATTACTTACATGTAGCTAGTTATTAAACTCAATCTTTCACAAGCATTAGACATTTAACTTATAAAGTTAAACCAGAAGATTTTCTAAAAAATTTAAATCCTAATAAACAGTTACATTTGCTTATGCAGTTGAAGACTTCAGAATAAGAAAACATCATAAAATAAATTTAAGGAGTACTAATAGAAAAAGCAATGAAAGTAATTAAATAACTTTAAATACTTTATTTATTTATTTTGAGACAGAGTTTTATTCTGTCACCCTGGGTAGAATGCCATAGTGTCATAGCTCACAGCAACCTCAGACTCCTGGGTTCAAGCAATCCTCTTGTATTGCATCCCAAGTAGCTGAGACTACAGGTACCTGCCACAACACGTGGCCAGTTTCTCTCTATTTTTAGGAGAGATGGGGTCTCACTCTCGCTGAGGTTGGTTTCAAACTCCTGAGCTCAAGCAATCTGTCCACATCAGCCTCCCTGAGTGCTAGGATTACAGATATAAGCCACCACCACACCCAGCAACATTAAATACTTTAAAAACCATTTTTAAAAGTCTGACTCAAAACAGTGTCCTGGTTTATCAAATTAAAGAACATTTATATTACCCAATGCTATTTAGCCCTTTAAATATTCTGGAGAGTATTTAATGAAATATGATTTGGCAAAATGTCCACAATACAGAATATGAGCACAGCAAATTCTCTATATAGTATGATCCTACTTTGGCATAAAAATGTGCACCTTTTGAGGATTAAAGGTAATTTATTTTCTTCAATATTCTTTTCTATGATATATGTTAGTTATAATAAAAAAAACATTTAAAATCATAAATTCATCATGTTCTCTTACCTGAAGGTACTAGAGAATCTTGTTCAATAATTCTTGCAGAAGCCAGATCACTAATAATATACTGTAACCTTAAATGTCTGAATACTGGCACAAATGGTTTTCCTTGCTCAGTTTCGAGGAAGGTCATACCTTCAAAATCTATAAAAAAAAGTTCAATTAAATATCTATTCTTTTATAATCCACTGATTTGTTTTATTACTAAATAAATATCCTAAATGTTTTTATAGATGAGAACAAAAACACGCACATATACACATTTGTATTAGAATATAAATAAGTTAATTTGAAAGTTTTCAAGAATTTTGTAAACCTCAAGTGTATGAATAAAAACTTAGGGAAATTTTTTTAAAAGCACTTGGAAATTAAGGTTGGTCTTACTTAGACCCTTGGGCTGGGAACTCAGCTGTATACCTTTCTGGAGTTGGGAGTTTAGAGTGCAGCAAGATGGGAAAGGAAAGCTTGAGAAAGGTACTTGGATTGTCTCTCCAGAATCCTCTCTCCCAGAGACTGAAAATTCAAGTGAAACTCCCGAGCCCAAAGCCTCACTGAAAAGTCTTCACG
>NW_003852463.1:6000807-6004571 GCF_000181295.1 Otolemur garnettii
TACAAAATACGAAAGACATTGTAGCCAAATTTATAGCACATGAATAGTATTAATTTATTATTAAAATAATTCAAGTTTATGAAGTATATGATTTTTTTTCTTTTATGGAGAAGTAAAGTTATTCCTAAAAATTATTTTCAGTTCATATTCCAACATGCTTTCGTAAGTGCAAAGGAAGGGTCTACAGTTATTGCTATTGAACAGGTATTTATGCATAAGTCCTAGTGTATGTTTTTTGTTCAACAAGGTATACTATGTACATAACTGTGGGAATATACTTAGCCCTGTTGCTATTAATAAGAAAAAAATTATAGCTGTCATTATAGAGTATTATGTCTCTACCTATGCTTCACATGGAACATAGGTTTTCTGAGAACCAGAAAAGTGTTCCCCACCAAAATAATTTTTTCCTGAAAATCATGAAAAGATAGCCAATTTATGATTTTTTTTTTCTTTTTAGAGACAAAGTATCGTTCTGTTGTCTGGGCTAGAGTACAGTGGCACAATCATAGCTCATTTGAACCTCAAACTCCTGGCCTGAAGTGAACTTTCCCACCTTGGCCTTCCAAAGTGCTAGGATTACAAAGTGTGAGCCATGCCCAACCAACATTTTTTTATTTTTTATGTATTTCTTTGTCACTTGCCTAGAGTCAAACAAACAAGAAAGCTGTAAACTCATTTGAAAAATTAATATTTAACTTTGCTTATTCATACAACAGGCATGCAACTGTGGATTTACATCTATTGCCTTGTGTATTAAAATGACATTAGTTCAAATTCATATGTTGAATCAAATGGGCCAATTTCACGGGGTATACTAAGAATACCATTATATTCTTACAAGTGTACTGTCACATAAGCCAGTTATAAAAAGCTCGTATTTATCCCACTAAGTCTTCTCCTCAAGGCTATAGAAGAGATTGACTCATTTATTTCTGTTAAGAATTCAGAGAATTGAAAAAATGTTTCAAAAAGTTTCTTGCTGGGTAGGTGCCTGTAGCTCAGCTAGGGCTCCATGCACTAGAGCTGGCTGGCCAATTTCACAATAGTTAGGGTGCCAGCCACATGAACCAAGACTGGCTAGTTTGAACCCAGCACGGGCCACCAAACAACAATGACAACTACAACCAAAAAACATGGCTGGGCATTGTGGCAGGCACCTGTAGTCCCAGCTACTTTGGAGGGTGAGGAAAGAGAATTGTTTAAGTCCAAGAGTTTGAGGTTGCTGTGAGCTGTGATGCCACAGCACTCTACTGAGGGCAACATATCAAAAAAAAAAAAAGTTTCTTGCTGGCCAACATGTGACCATACCAATTGCATCAGCCAAATTCAGTAGCAATCCTTAGATATAATTGTGTAGAGAACTTTCTAAATTTCTATAGTTTCTTACAGTCCTGATCCATATGTGTCTGAAAAGTCAAATAATTAGAAACGACCTCAAAGAAAAACAAGGCAACAGTATATTTTGCTTTGTGCAATGAATGTCTCCCTGAAAAGTTATACGTTATCTTAAACTGCATACAAGGGCTGAGAGAGCCTAGAGCAAGAAAACCATAAGTGGACCACAGTTTCCTATTCTGGTTTGTGGCACTTAGTCTAATTTCTCTTTTGATAGATTGCTGTGGTTGATGTGGAACAGAGATGAGCATAAGGTTATGTCAACATTTACCTAACATTTATTGCTTCTAGTGAGTCCCTTTGCCTTTTTAACTTCTCCATCGTCCTTTACTCTTTCAGTTCTTTTTCTCCCTGTTTTTCATGTAAATTATCTCCTCTACTTTTCTCCTCTATAAGTTCCTAATCCTTCTTTAATTGCCACATTACTGTAACACTAATCTATAATTTAAGGTACAAGTTAATATTTTGTTCAAGTAAATCAAGTTAGATTTTATTCATATGGTCCTTTACACATTTTTACTTTAGGAGCTTGATAGAAAAATAATTTATCTGGCTCTGTCTGAGCTAGGAAATCTGATTAAATAAAACAATTATACAAAATTTATTTAAACAAGACAAAAATAGCACATTTTAAATTAAGAATGTATATTCATCAAAAGACATTTAAGTAAAACAATAAAGTAAACAATAACCTACAAATTGGAAGGTAAATGCAAAACATATTAAAGACAAAGTCCTGGTGCTCAATATATAAAGAATGTTTACAAATCATTAAGAAAAGGCAAATCTGATATTGAAACAGGAAAAACGACAGACATTTCACAGAAGAGGAAATATTTGGCCTATAAACTTATAATTACTCAATCTCTTTAGTAATAAAGGAAATGAAAATTAAAACCACAATGTGAAGTAATTTCATAGCAACAGTGGTATGCTGTAGCTGGCCCTGCTGGCTCAGAGAAGCTGTGTCCATTTCCTTCCAACTCTACATTTGGTGATATCATGTTTATAGCTCAAAATCAGCCATATTTTGTATCAAGGAAAATAAAAAAATGCTACAAATCAGAGATTTTTTTTCCCAGTTTATTAGTATAACACTGTTATATATATTAAGACATACATGCATAATGTGATACCATTATTTTTATTACTATTATTTGGGATGGGGTCTCCCTTTGTTGCCAGGCTTAAGGGCAGACTGATCACAGGTTACTGCAACCTCAAATTTCTGGGCTCAAGTAATCCTCCCACCTTAGCCTCTTGAATAGCTAGGACTACAGGCTATGCTGGCTGATTTTTCAATTTTTTTGAAAAGGTGGTAGTCTTGCTATTGCTCAGGTTGAACTTGAACTCCAGGGTTCAAGCAATCCTCTTGTGTCAGCCCTAAGTGCTAAGATTACAGGTGCGAGCTGCTATACCCAGATTCAATAACGTAATTTTTTTAGGGAAAAATAATAAAAAAACAGAATTCAAGAGAGTGATTGGGTTAAATCAGACGGACACACAAGAAAAGCAGCACAATGAACAGACTAAAGTTATTAATGTTCTAGTACTTGAAGATTAGTTCACAGAGGCTCCATATATTATTAAAAATAAGCAAAAAAGGTGACTATACACAGACCAAAAATGACAGTAAACTAAGATAATCATGACCTAAAGTATAATTTACCCACTTCTTTCCATCTATTAAATTTTTTCTTTATCTGTTTTATCAAAGTAAAAACTAAATACATTATATGCTCCCCTCCGCCCACATCAGACCTTATAGCAGCTGATCATAAGCAATTTTACATCCATCTCCAAGGAGAATCTGAAGAAAGGTATGGCAGCCTCTACCACAAATGCATGCAGCAAACACATACATATTAAGTTCTGCATCCACTTTTGGGGGTTAGTGGCATGTGAAAGCCTATCCATGGCCCCCATGTTAAGAACTGCTGTCTGAGAGTGTATAGTTTGTTAGGGAAAATACAGTGTGGTCAAAAACAAATGCAATCACCAAAATCTATTAGTGATAAAATGAGAAAAGCAATAGTTTTTGGAGGATCAGAGTATGGTGACAGTTCAAGGAGTAACAATTTTGGTAGTGATAGGCAAAGCATTTTTCTTATCTAACCTCAATTTTCTCACTGTATCTGAGGGCCAAAGTAGATAATTGCTAAGGTTCTCTCCAGCTATAACATCAGATCTACAAACAAGCGAGGATCTGATTTTAATAAATTTCATTTTAAACAAAGATAAATTAAAAAGTTTGGCTTACCTTTTTTCCGCTTAGAAAACCAGACATCAGTTTCTGTCAAAAGCTGTTTTAAAGACCCATTCCACGAAGGCACAAGTTGAAGGAACATCCACTAGGTGAAAAAAAA
>NW_003852463.1:6005747-6007592 GCF_000181295.1 Otolemur garnettii
GGCCTGTACTGGATTTGAACCCACCACCTTAGGTGTATGTGGCTGGCACCTTAGCCACTTGAGCCACAGGAGCTAAGCCACTATGTGACATTTTAAGAGTAAGAAATTAAACGTGGGAAGAAGGAGTTTGTCTTATTTCTGTTGAGACAATATGTAGCGTAGTTTAAGAGCACGGACTTTTAATGGACCTGCCAATTAACAGTAGGGCAAACTCCCTAATTTCTCTCGACCTTAATTTCTTCATTTGTAAAATGAGCATAATATGTCTACCTCATAGAGCATTAAAAGAATAAGTATTTAGAATGGTGCAAGGTACTGTGTATAGGTATAGCATTTATCATTACTGGCATAAAAGCATTAAAACAGCATGAAAGAATAAATGCTATTGTAAGTTAGACATAGAAATGGACTCCCTACCCTCCTTTAAAGATCGAATAGTTCAGATACTAAACTTCATTGAAGAAAAATAGTAATGGAATCTTACCTCTACCATAAAAACAATCACAATGATATAAGCTAGGTATACAGCCATGTTAAATGCAGACATTTGTCTATTCTGGGGACAAAAAAAAGCTAAAGGCAAAATTAAGGAAGAAAGCAATGCAGCAGGACTCATAAAACCTAGTTTCTGCCTCAAGCCTGCCACTTAGTAACTGCAAGGATTTTGAGCATCACCATCTACCATGAAAGAATAGCTGATTTGTCTCTTCAAAGAGTTGTGAAACTAAAACTAGACCTAAAAATGTCAAAACCTTTCAATGGGATGAAGTAAAACATGCTTGATGTGCAAACAGGCCTTTAAAAGAAAAATTTCAACATTTTTGAGGAAAAGTATATATAAAAATTTCATTATAAAAGCAAAACTTTGGTTTGGCACTTGTGGCTCAAGCAGCTAAGGCACCAGCCACATACAACTGAGCTGGCGCGTTTGAATCCAGCCTGGGCCCACCAAACAACAATGATGGCTGCAACCAAAAAATCGCCAGGTGTTGTGGCAGGCTACCTGGGAGGCAGACGCAGGAGAATAGCTTAAGCCCAAGAGTTGGAGGTTGCTGTGAGCTGTGATGCCACAGCACAGCACCCAGGGTGATAGCTGGAGGCTGTCTCAAAAAAAAAATAATAATAATAAAGCAAAGCTTTAACTGAAGCTCAACCTACAAAACATTCCTGGAAACCATATAAAACATTTAACCAATATCCTTTACATAAAACATTTCTGATTCTGTAAATAACAACATGTTTGTTGTTGAAAAACATCTGGGAAAAAAGTGTTCCTAAGTTGGTAAAGTATAAAGAAGAAAGTTAAATAACTAAAGATACCAAATTCCTAAATATAAAGACTTTTAAAAAACATTTTGGCATACTTCCTTTTCCTACATTTATAACCATCTAGTTATCACTGGACACTAGCTATTTCCAATTTTTTACAATTACAAGCAATGTTGCACAGATGTCAGTACCTTTTTTAGAGCTGTGTATACATCCATTTCCACCTGCATCACAAACAAGTTAGATGAACCAATAAGCTGTTTCATGACATTTATGCTGAAAAGGATAAACCAAGAGGGAGTAAGTTTATTTTCACATACAGGCTAAAAGACCTTGATGGAACTAAAAACTTTTTAGGTCTTTCTTATTGAAAGAAAATATGGGACTAAAAATGACTGTAGTCTTTTTGCCCAAGACAAAGAATCTTAAAAAATAATCTATCTGGATATAAGAATACTGTTTTTGATAGAGTCTCACTCTGTTGCTACAGGCTAGAGTGCTATGGAGTTACAGCTCACAGCAACCTCAAACTCTTGGGCTCAAGCAATCCTCCTGCCTCAGCCTCCTAAGTAGCTA
>NW_003852463.1:6007612-6013082 GCF_000181295.1 Otolemur garnettii
AAAGATACCAAATTCCTAAATATAAAGACTTTTAAAAAACATTTTGGCATACTTCCTTTTCCTACATTTATAACCATCTAGTTATCACTGGACACTAGCTATTTCCAATTTTTTACAATTACAAGCAATGTTGCACAGATGTCAGTACCTTTTTTAGAGCTGTGTATACATCCATTTCCACCTGCATCACAAACAAGTTAGATGAACCAATAAGCTGTTTCATGACATTTATGCTGAAAAGGATAAACCAAGAGGGAGTAAGTTTATTTTCACATACAGGCTAAAAGACCTTGATGGAACTAAAAACTTTTTAGGTCTTTCTTATTGAAAGAAAATATGGGACTAAAAATGACTGTAGTCTTTTTGCCCAAGACAAAGAATCTTAAAAAATAATCTATCTGGATATAAGAATACTGTTTTTGATAGAGTCTCACTCTGTTGCTACAGGCTAGAGTGCTATGGAGTTACAGCTCACAGCAACCTCAAACTCTTGGGCTCAAGCAATCCTCCTGCCTCAGCCTCCTAAGTAGCTACGACTATAGGTGCCTGCCACAATACTTGGCTAATTTTTTCTACTTTTAGTAGAGACAGGATCTCTAAACTCTTAATCAGGCTGGTGTCGAACTCCTACGCTCTAGCAATTCACTCACCTCAGCCTCCCAGAGTGCTAGGATTACTACTAGAGTAGTGTGAGCCACTACTCTCGGCAATACAAGGGTACTTTCAATTCAGATAGTGTGCTGTGAAAGGTCTGTTTCACACTGATATGGAAGCAAATAAAGAGATCTAATCTGCTGATTAATTAAATTAGAGTTCTAATCAGGTAACTTTAGCATGTTCTACAAAGTGGTGGCTTTCCTCTTTGGCCTTCTACCACTCCACTTCCATGTTTAAAAAAAAAAAAAAAAAAACGCTTGTCAAAATTCACCAAAACAGCTTTATTTTCAGAGTAATCTTTAACTTCTAAGCTTAAAAGAATTGCTTAGTCATAAAATATGTTTAATTACTATTACTTTATCTTAAGATAAAGAAATATAGATTAGTTTAAATTTAGAATGGACATCACTAGTTGTTTTATTTTATTTTTCCTTTCTTCTTTCCAAGGATGTCCAACCTTTTAGCTTCTTTGTGCCACACTGGTAGAAGCGTTGTCTTGGGCCACTCATTAAATATACAAACACTAACAAAAGATGATGAGCCAAAAAAAGGCCCATGAATAATTTCTGTGATATCTGTCACCACAGATAAGCAAAAAAGTTCTCAAATAATCTGCATGTGGCCCACAGGCTGTAGGTTAGACACCCCTGCATGGCCATAAAAAGCCAGATAAGCTTCTGGGTTTTAAAGACCACTAGTTTTCAACTTCCTTTTGAAGAAGCTTGATGATGAGAAACTGCTGTCATCCCTTGGTATCCATGGGATACCTGAAGATACCAAAATCCTCCATGCTCAGGTTCCTTTATAAAATGGCACAATATCTGCATATAACCTATGCACATCCTCCTGTATAAAATCATCTCTAAATGTATTTAAAATACCTAGTAGAATGTAAATAGTTACACTGCTGTGTTTTTCATTTGCATTGTTTTTGCTGTATATTTTTAATTTTTTCCAAATATTTTCAATCAGCAGTGGTTGAATCCATGGATACAGAGGGCTAACTGTATGAAAGAGAAAGAAATTATTGGGCGCCGGCCTCATATACTGAGGGTGGCGGGTACAAACCCGTAGTCCCAACTACTCAGGAGGCTAAGGCAAGAGAATCATCCAAGCCCAAGAGCTGGAGGTTACTATGAGCTGTGATGCCACGGCACTCTACCGAGGGTGACAAAGTGAAACTCTGTCTCTAAAAAAAAAAAGAAAGAGAAAGAAATTAAAGTGTTTCAAGTGATTTTCAAATCAAGCATGCTGGAGATCTGTTCACGCCTTGACATCACTGGGTGATGAATGCTTCTCAAACTTTTCTATTAAAGTATCTCTTACAGAAAGAAAGAAAAGAATTCAAGAACCTAGGAGGTTGCCTAGACATAAAAAAAAAACATTTCTATGAATTGTGTTTTATCTTGAGAACTCAAATTTAAATTCTTTTTATTCCATAATGTATCCAAACATAAAAATGTTTATCTCTCTCCTCTCTCAACCTCCAAATCAATAATATTGACATCCTAGAAAGCTATGTAAATCTAAGTCTTCAGTTTTGTATGTTTCCACCAGAATGTCACATAACTCCTGGGCACATATGTACTTCTGTCTCAGAAGCACTACCATCAAGGAAATGCAAGTCTAAAAATGACTTTAAAGCCCACTGGCCTTCAGAAGTTAATTTCCACCCAGAATTTCTCAGACTCATTATAGATATCTTAGCCCCATTACTACAAATAATCTCCTTGGCAGCAAAACCATGATATAATCATCTCTGCATCTTCCACAGACCAGAACATAGTATCTTTATACATAGTAAGTATTCAGGAAGTATTTGCGGAGGGGAGAGGGTAGGAGAGGAGGAGAGGAGATAGAGGGGGGAGGGGAGGGGAGAGGGGAGGGGAAGGGAGAAATAACATAGGCAGACTTAATTCAAAAGGTTAATCTAAACTCAGTGTAGTGGCATGAAAATGTAATCCCTGCTACCCAGAAGGCAGAAGCAGGAAGACTGCTTGAGCCCAGGAGTTTGAGTCCAGGCTGGGCAACATAGTGAGATCCCACCTCATAAAACAATTTCCTCAAATTTAATTTTTAATGATAAAGGTGATTTTTAAAATATAACTTTAGATTCTAGAACTTAAAACTTTTCTATAGTCTTATAATAGCAATGCATTTTTCTATTAAGATTGATCATAACAGTAGACATAATATACATTGTCATTCACAACAAAGAATTTGTGTAGCATTTCAGTTTATGAATGTACTTAAGACCTTTCATTCAATTGTTCTCTTTCCTATAATTAATATATTTTTGTGTTCTATAAATTTTTTTTTTTTTTTTGAGACAGAGCCTCAAGCTATCACCCTCAGTAGTGTGCTGTGGTATCACAGCTCACAGAAACCTCCAACTCCTGGGCTCAAGCAAGTCTCCTGCCTCAGCCTCCCAAGTAGCTGGGACCACAGGCGCCCGCCACAACACCCGGCTGTTTTTTGGTTGCAGCCGTCATTGTTGTTTGGCAGGCCCGGGCTGGATTCGAACCTGCCACCTTAGGTGTATGTGGCTGGCACCTTAGCCACTTGAGCCATAGGCGCTGAGCCTCTACAAAAATATCTTGTATCCTTTAACAAGTGAAATATATCTGGGGATGATTAATTATGAAGTCATTTAAAATTCAAATACCTGAGCTCTTTAAAAAGTTCCACATTCTGGTGTGTCATCAAATTGTTTAGAAGCCACTCAAGACACCTGAAATTAAAACATGTAATTATTACATGTTTATATATCAAGTACATATAATTTATTAAGTAGGACTCACAGTTAAAAATAGAAAATTAATCTTGCTAGGACATGCTCAAAATTTTTAGCTTAACAATCAGAAATTTAGTATTGTTTTTGTCAGTGGTTATTAAGGGAATATTCCCTTTATATTAATAAGAGCATTTCTAATTAAGAAAATTTCAAGTCTGTGTTAAATGATTTATGAAAGGGTTTGCATACTTCTATAACCTTCTTTAAAATATGAAAATAGGTACCTCAATTCTCAAGAGTTAAAAAGACTGTCAATTGTTGCACTGATATAATAGTATGTCTACTCCGTAAACAATTTTAACAGAAAATGTACTATAAAGAGTAACCATAGTTTTTATAAGTGTGTATATAACTCACCCATGGTTACCTACAAATACACACTTTTGAGGAATTTACTAATTAGCCCAAAAGTAAACAGGGACTTTTATTTTACAAAATCCTATCCCCATCCTGTTTTTCCTTAATTCATTCTCATAGCTTTAGAAACTAAAGCAACCAAATTCCTAAAAATGGGGTGGGAGGAAAAATAAGAAAGGTAACTCACTTTTTCTTTACAGAATCTAATCCATAGGTCCCTGCTGATGTGTAATAGCCACATACAGTTTTCACATTAATTGTTTCCTTCATTGTCTCACCACACTGCTGTATTAAACCATCCTGTAAATATAAATAAGCACTGGAAAGGCCCATTTGACGTGGGAAAAATTAGCTTTGATATGTGCTTTTACATATTAAAAAGTAAAAAAAGGAAGGAAAAAAGAAAAGAAAGAAACTCATTAAGTGCAGTAAGCCTAAGTTTTTTGTTTTTTAATAAGTCCAATAGAAATACTGAAAAAAATTCAACAAGTATTCAGCTAAATAGTTGGAACATAAAAATGGAAAGAAAGCAGGGTGTGGGGGGAAAATAAGGCAGGGATGAATATTGCTATCCTCTTTCTTTTCTATATTCTTCCTGAGACCTTTGCAAATTTCTTCAGTAGCATTTGCCTGTTCTTTTTAAGAACTCTTTATTACAGTTACCTAACCATGTGACAGACAAGTAAACAGTATCAATCAGAAAATGTTTATTAAAGTTTAAAATACCTATTGATATCTAAGAGATGCACCTAAAACAAATACATTAATGTTTTCAACAACTTAATCTAAAATGTTAATATAGAAGATTTTTAATGATTCTTAATATATGGAATTGTCACTTTTCATTCAAATTCTAAAATATATTCATCATGCGAGTATATTAAGTTGGAGTTAGTATATCATAAAAATGTAGAAAGTGAATTTAGGACAAAACCAAAATAATAAAGTTAGAAAATAAAGTATATTTATTAAAAATAAATATTAAAAGGATCAAAACATTTAAAAAATCAAACGCTCTCAGCCAAGGATATTCAGCAAGCTATTAATTAATATACTTCAAATAAATAAATACATAAATGCCACATAAAAGGAAACAAATTTTCAAACATTAAAATAAACTCTGACTCCATTAGAATTGGAAACTTACCTGGAAGTCATCTAGATTCCTTCCCTTTCCTCTTAACATCTTGCCTGTCACCACGACCAGTGGATTATCCCTGCTTAACCCCTCTGGTATTCATTTTTCCCCTCCATACTTATTGCTATTATGCTAATTTAGACCCTCACTTGGACTAGTGCAATAGGTTTTTGTCTTTAATGCTGTATTCATCTTTCCTTGCATCCACCCTTCACATTATTCCTGAAGTATTCTTTTTAAAACAGAACTTTATCTTTCCCCTGATTAATATCTTCCAAAGATACTTAACATGTAAAGGCTAAACTTCTTAGTGATACATAGACTTTCATGATCTAGTTTCTGCCTCTCTTTCTCTAATCCTTGTTATGTTTATGCTAAAGCCATGTTCCTCTTAGATTCTCTAATCCTCCACTGTTTTACCTCTCAAGGTCTTAGTTTACTTTGTTCTCTCTACCCGAAATGTCTTTTCTTCCCCTCTCTTCACACTATACAAAATAAGTATATTTTCAATTTTTTTTTTTTTT
>NW_003852463.1:6013408-6016386 GCF_000181295.1 Otolemur garnettii
GCTTGAGCCACAGGCGCCAAGCCAGTATATTTTCAATTTTTAAGACTCAATCCAAAAACATAAATTTCCTCTGTAACATCACCAGGTTACCCTAACTACTTCCTTCTTTATGCATCCACTAAATTCTACAGCATGTTTATTATCATACCTGTAATACTGAATAGCTCTTTATGTTTGGGTTTATATTATGTATCAACCCTCCTTCTCCCCCCCTACCTCCCCACAATATTGTGAGCTCCTTAAAGGCAGAGACGACATCTTAATTTACCCTTGGATTTCTATGCCTAGCTTGACACACTGTTCAATACACTTTTACTGAATAAACAAATCTATCATTCTACCCAGAGACTAAAATACATACATGTGGTTTACATACAATTATTTAATAATTTAAAGTTTACATACATAGCAGGCACACAATACTTTTCGAACCTATGAACTAAAGTAATTAGTAATCTTAAGTCATCTGCTTAAAAGCCGAGATATGTCTTAATGAACAGAAATCTATAAATGAATTTAGACAAGTAAATTTTTTCCACATCATATTAAGATATCTACACAGAAACAGCTGGCATTCATTTTACAGACATCAAGTCTCCCTCAGTTGTAATAAATTGCTTTTGATTAAGCATTTTAAATGACTTTATGACAAATGGCATATTAAAAGCTAAACTTTATTTTTGCTTCTGGAACAGATACTCTGCAGCAAAGATACCATTGTGATCCTTTCTTTGAATAATGTGCACACTTACCAGTTGCAGCATACAAGCTGCTGCCAGAATGGCAATAACTCGACTGGGCTTTATTAAGACATCATCTCGATACAGGGAACCAAATGCAACTTGCAGTGCTGAAAGGAAAGGTACACATGTGCAATGAAATAATAACTATGTCTATTAAATGTATTACAAAAATATCAACAATGGTCTCCACGTATAAAGACATCTGCCTAAAAATTTGGTAGATACACAAAAGGACAAAAGAAGTATCACTAATTAAAATGCTAGTAATGTTTATCTGGGTGTAGTGGCACACGCCTGTTCCCAGCTGCTAGGGGGATGAGGTGGGAGTACAGTTTGAGCCCAAGACTCTGAAGATGCAGTGAGCCACTTCACTCCAGCCTGGGCAACAAGCAAGAAATTGTCTCTTAAAACACACACACACACACACACAAAATTATAAGAAGGACTTTACCTAACAATTGCAATCAATGTAACCTGGTTCTCTGTACCCTCAATGAATCCCCAACAATTAAAAAAAAGAGTAAATTGCTAATAATGGTTATTAACAGCATTAATTTAACAACATTATAAATTTCTGTTTATTCTAATGAATGTAGCAGCCTTCTTCTAACATCTAATCTTGACATACATCAGTGGTTAAAATGAAGATACCCTTGGAAGAACTTTTATACTATCCTTTGAGTAGACCAATCATTCAAGTATGCAGACGTGGAGATAATCATAGCACTGTGGCTTTCAGTGCTCTGCCACTGGGGAATATGGGACAGCTCCTGGTCCTGTCCATCCCACACTCATGCCCAGCCTCACAGCAATCGATGCCTATTTATCCCCCTCTCCACTGCCACTCTCATCAATGTCCTACATGGTGTACTTGGTAAATATTCTTTTTATTTCCCTTTTTCTGTTGAAGCCTTATGTATATATGTATGTGAATATTCTTAACTTTTTTGTTTGCTTGTATTTTTGGCACTGAGTACTTCCAATGTGGTCTATCAATGAGGGGAGCAGAAGGAGCACTGGAATAGTAATTAGGGTAGCCACAATCAGATGAGGCCCCTCAACTACTTTGAGATCCAAATTACATCCCTGAAATCCTCTGGGCTTCAGCTTCCTCATCTAAGGATTATTATAGCTCTCAAATGACATGCATGACTTATACTTTTGCTGCTCCCAGAAAAGATCATACACAGGGAATAATCAGTGAATATGATTTACCAGATTTTCTACGTAATTTTCTAAAAAACTGATACTTTTCCTTCCTTCACCTACATCTTCCAAGCAGACATATTTACAAAGATAAGTAAACAGAGTGATAAGGCCCACATGACTAAGTAGATTAGGGACAGAAAGAACAGGGCTGATAAATTATGAAGTAAATCAACATAAAATTATCACTTTAGGATGTTAAATGGAGCTTTGTTTTTTTCTAGATTACAAGGTTTGGATATTTATTTTCCACCATAATAAAAAGATTATGTTTTATGACTTTTACATAATATAAATATAGTGCAGTTACCTTCTATATCAATATTCTGGTCAGGAATCTCCAGTTCAATAATATTCATGCTGGATTCTTTCCAAGAACCACTGAACATACTAGAAAAGTAACCAGACTTAAAAAAAAAAGAAAGTCAATGAGTATCCATTACTTTCTGTGTCTTCCAAATTACCTTCCAATTTCTAACTCCAAGCAACTATTTTATCAAAACTAATCCATTATTTTATTTGAAGAGAAAAAGAACTGCCAAATATACCTATAAGAGAAAAGAAATTAAGATAAGATACTACTAGGTTTATCAAATTATACTTTCAGTTTAGTATTATTCTAAACAAAAACTAAAACAAATTCTCATTACTTACTATCTAGACTGAATTCTGAAGACTAGGCATGGTGGCTCATGCCTATAATCCTTGCACCCTGGGAGGCTGAGGTGGGTAGACTGCTTGAGCTCAGGAGTTTGCGACTAGCCTGAACAAGAGCAAGACCCTGTCTTCATTAAAAACAGAAAAACTAGTCGGGCATGGTGACACATGCCTGTAATCCCAGCTACTCCAGATGGTGAGGCAAGAGGACTGCTCAAGCCCAGGAGTTTGAGGTTGCTGTGAGCTGTGCTGCTACGACACTACACCCAAGGTGATGGAGTGAGACTTGGTCTCAAAATAAATAAATAAATAAAATAAAATAAACTGAATTCTGCTATTACTATTTGAACCTGGTTATCTTTTTTTTTTTTT
>NW_003852463.1:6016917-6018708 GCF_000181295.1 Otolemur garnettii
AAACCCGCCACTTTAGGTGTATGTGGCTGGCACCTTAGCCACTTGAGCTACAGGCCCTGAGCCTACATTACATTTTTGTCTTCCTTCTCAATGAAGTTCTAAATTCAATTTTAGAAATGGTCAATATTTAAGCATCCGTCGTATGACTGCATCGTATGACTGCACACAAAATGGATACATAACAATGTAGTGAGGAGGAGAGATTAAAAATCCTCAAACTGGCTTGGCACGTGTGACTGAAATGGCTGAGGCGCCGGCCATATACACCTTAAATGGCGGGTTTGAATCCAGCCCAGGCCTACCAAACAACAATGATGCTGTAACCATAAAATAGCTGGGCATTGTGGCAGGCGCCTATAGTCTCAGCTACTTGGGAGTCAGAGGCAGGAGAATCGCTTGAGCCCAGGAGTTGGAGGTTGCTGTCAGCTGTGATGCCACAGCACTATACCCAGTGCGACAGCTTGAAGCTCTGTCTCAAAAAAAAAAAATAAATCCTCAAATTGTTGAATCTTTACTGTACCTTTGTGGCTATAAAGGGTCCAGACCAGTTCCAAGTCAGCAGTAACAGAGTGATCTCCAAAGAAATTAGGGAAAATCTAAAATTTAATTTCCTCTAATAAGAAAATTCCAGAATGGCCCTAAATTCTTAGAAAGGTACTAGAATGGATCAAGTCTTTAGTTATCTTCCTGAAAACACCCCCATAATTACTGTGAAATGGATCAAATATTAACTAATTTATTTAAAAATTTTTACTGAGGACTTAGTACATAGATGGTATTTATTGCTATGAATATAACAATAAAGACAATAGACCTTGTTTCTATCCTCAGGGAGCTTATATTTTAGCATATGCCAATCCAGTTTCCATGAGTAGTAAAGTTTTAACACAGGCATCTCACTCTCAAGTTCACAGAACTTACTTTCAGAGATTAAAAAAGTGATATGGACCATTTTATTATATTTTATTATTCCAAAGTTAAGACAAATATTCTAATATTCTCTGAGCTACATACTTCATGCCAAAGTAAATTTATTCAAAAATGAATTTTAAGGGCGGCGCCTGTGGCTCAAAGGAATAGGGCGCCGGTCCCATATGCCAGAACTGATGGTTTCAAACCCAGCCCCAGCCAAAAACTGCAAAAAATTCCTTTCCAAGTGTTGTTACTGAAAATTTTTATAGTCTTACCAGTAATTATTCTCAAACGGTAAAGAAAAGAGGGAAAACAAACTCCAAAGGATATGAACTGTTGATTGTTTTATCGACATTACCCAGAACAATGTCTAACATACAGATTTGATGAAAAAATGAATTAAATATTTCAACCATTAGAGTAACATTTTACTCTATTTTGAAAGCTCTTAATCTTTAAAATGGGGCAGTAAGTAGTATTTTTACCATAGAAATTGAATAGATAATGCTGGCTAAATAACTCAGTCCATATACTCCTTCTAATCTTGTCTTTAACTGAATTTTCCAGGAGGGAAGGAGGAATATATGTCAAGAACTTTCTATGCACATTCAACCTGAACTATAAATCAGATCAATTTATCAAATTTAAATAATCATATACAAAATGAACAAACTTAGCAATCTCAACTTTAATGTTAAACATTTTTTCCCTTTTATCAATAGAAGGCACCAAAGTAAGTACCTTTAAAATAATGACCAAGAGGTAATGCTACACTAGTTTGTGATAAAATCTGATGCTAAAGTCTCACAATCTATTTCAAGGCCAAACTAAGTTTTCACCAACAATGTTTGCCATTTTTCTAAAAAAACACTTTATCAG
>NW_003852463.1:6018852-6022380 GCF_000181295.1 Otolemur garnettii
AACAACTTACAACTTAACTAACAAACTTAAACAACTACTACTTCTTTACTGCAATGTACAATAAAGAAGAGCTTGACTTAAGAGTTTAGGTAACTATCCTGGTTACTCAAATAGAAAAAGAAAATACTTACTTGACATAAATATATTTTGTGTAAGCTCCATTCTTCTCCTAGAGCACAAATCTTAATGTCACTATTTTCACCATTCAAAAATAATGTTTGATAAATATATTTGGATGTACTCTTTAATTTTTTCCTGTTAAAAGAAATGCAAAAGTTTATATGTGTATATATACATATATAAAGCTGAATGTTTTACTGAGTTTGTACGTATTTCAAAATACTCCTCTTGTTCAATTTCTAAAAATACAGTCAACTTATCACTCTGTAAAAGGATAAAGAGATATTACATATTCAAATTTTCTCATTTACAGAAGAGTACATAAGAAACTACTAAGAGTGGAATCTCTGGGGTGCTCTGTTCATAGGAGAGATGACAGTAGATAGATGGGGGCAGCATGAGAGGCAGACCTTTCACTATACACCTGTTAGCAATTTTCAAACTAATTTAATTACCTATTCAATAAATTAAAAAGATAGACCAGCAGGTGGTTTTTGCTAATTTCTTTATTTAGAAACCAACACTACAGAGGATCTCAATATAATTGCAATAATCTGTCATGAGACTAGAAAAATGGAGAAGAGCGAAAATTACTACCCCAGTTATTTTTAAAATAACTTATATTTTATCTTATTTTGGTAGTACATACGATTTTTAAACTAGTTAAAATGCCCCTCCCCCACTGAACAAATGGCTGGCAGCCTTAGATCAAAGGTTTTCAAATCTATGCTCAAGAAAGGAGCATCTTAGGGAACACCAAGGAAAGCTGAGGGATGAACTCCGGACATCTCACCTAGCTTCAAACAGAGCAGCACCACCTATTTGTAAACATAAGGGATTTCTGTAAAAGAATTAATTTAAAGGAAGAACTGAATTTTTAAATAAAGCTTAAAAATCATGGCTCAAGATAATCCATTAAATAAGGTCACAGGCAGAGGCTGATCAGTATCTTTTAATTCCTGTCCAATTCCGACAGCTTTCCTAGTATATAAGACTTTTAAATCTCTTTTTAAAAATGAAGGAATTGCTTCTGATGGTGTAATAAACCAATGCTTCCCTACGGCTAATAAAAATAACACAGACATAGATCGGAAACCTAGCTCCGTCACACCTCAGTTACCACAGCTGTAAAAAGAAGATATTAATATTATCCACTGCATTGGTTATAGTGAGAAGTAAATGAGACAATGCACTTTATAGTTCCCAATAGCAGAATGAGCATATGTTTACTTCCTGTTTCTCACCAAAGTACATTAAAAATGAAGAGTACAGAAAGGATTAAGTCCACAACAGCATAAAGGTGGGTTCATTACCTAATGACAGACAGACGTGGAAATTAGAAAATAAACTGGAGGCTCGGCGCCTGTGGCTCAGGTGGCTAAGGCGCCAGCCACATACACCTAAGGTGGCAGGTTCAAATCCAGCCCAGGCCCGCCAAACAACAATAATGGCTGCAACCAAAAAATAGCTGGGCCTTGTGGCGGGCGCCTGTGGTCCCAGCTACTTGGGAGGCGGAGGCAGGAGACTCACTTGAGCCCAGGAGTTGGAGGTTGCTGTGAGCTGTGAAGCCACAGCACTCTACCCAGGGGGATAGCTTGAGGCTCTAAAAAAAAAAAAAAAAGAAAAAGAAAAAAAAATAAACTGGAATGAAAAAGAGCAGTGAAAGACATAGGCCAAAATATATTATGAAGGGATAGGATGAAGGTTAAGGGTATCTGCTCTTCAGACTCCTGGCAGTGGGTGGAGGGAGGATGATGTTTCAGAGAAACAAAAGACAGAAGTAAGAAGTTGGGTAGAAAATGGAGAAACATATTCCTTTATTAATGGCCTCTGCCATGCTCTATGAACACAGAGTACAAACAGGCAAAAAGTTTCCAAGCCTTTTCTTGAATGAAATAGAAAAAAAACCTACAAGGAAGATCGAAGGCTTTAGTGTACGTGCTGGTGCCCCAGACAAAGCAAAACTCAAGCTGGCATTTGAAGAATCTATAGCCTGCTAACTCCCAACTCTTTCACCCTAAGTCATGATTCCCAAACTGTGTGTCAAAGCACATGGAGCACCACAGCAAACTCAGAGAAACATATGAGCAAATTTGCAAGAAACAAAGTGACATCTTTCAAATATTCAATCTACTACTAAGTTGGTTGGCCCTAACTTGAGGTATTTCTTTTGGACTAGAAGTGCCAAGAAAAATATTACTAAGACATTAAGGATGCTGTAATCAAGAAAGCTTGAGAGGGCGGGCACAGTGGCTCATGCTCATAATTCTAGCACTCTGAGAGGCTGAGGTGGGATTGCTTGAGCTCAGGAGTTTGAGACCTGAGCATGAGTGAGACCCTGTCTATACTAAAAATGAAAAACTGAGGCAAGAGGATCTCTTGAGCCCAAGAGTTTGAGGTTGCTGTGAACTATGACACCACAGCACTCTACCCAGGGTGACAAAGTAAGACTCTGTCTCAAAAAAAGAAAGAAAGCAAGCTTGGGAACTGCTGCTCTTTTTAAAACAAAGCATACTTTACCCAGAACCAACTTAGTTGTTAAACTTTCTACTCAAAGAAGAGGTATGTTGGAAACATCTATTTACTCAATTAAAACGTGTGCACACCAATTATTTACTCTTAAATAAATGTAAGTGGACAAACTAGAATCACCCAACATGAGGAAAATTACAAGCATTAAAGACCAGAGAGAAAAATTGGCCACAGAGTAAATATATAATTCAGGGAAAAGAGAACTTTAAAAACAAACCCTTTCGTTAGTATACCTAGAGATCTGAGATTATTACATTTATAAAGTAGAAGGATGCTAAAAGATTATTCAGAGTAACAAGTTTTTAGAGACTAAAAATATATTCCTAAAATTAAAAAAGCAAAAAGATGACAGATGAAAAAGTTAAGGATATTTCCCAGAGCACAATGCAAGAAGACCTATCATTGAAAGGAAAAAAGAAAAGAGAAAGAAGTATAATCTAAGAAATCCAAAATTCTGTTCAGTGAGTGATACAGTTTGGATATTTGTCCTCTCTAAATCTCATGTAGAAATCTGATGCCCAGTGTTGGAGATGAAGGCATTTCAATCATGAGGGCAGATCCCTCATGAACATGGCACTGGTATCACCCTTGTGGTAATGAGTACATTCTCAGTCTAGTAGTTCCCCTAAGATTTGATTGTTAAGGACCAGGCACGGTGGCTCATGCCTATAATCCCAGCACCCTGGGGAGGCCAAGGCAGATAATCACCTGAGCTAGAGTGAGACCCTGTCTCTAAAAATAGCCAGGTAGTGTGGTAGGTGCCTGTAGTCCCAGCTACTCGGGAGGCTGAGGCAAGAGAATGGCTTAAGCCCAAGAGTCTGAGGTCGCTGTCATGACATTCTACTGGGGCAATAAAGTGAGACTCTGTCTCAAAAA
>NW_003852463.1:6022543-6032982 GCF_000181295.1 Otolemur garnettii
TCCTGGGCTTAAGCAATTCTCTTGCCTCAGACTCCCGAGTAGCTGGGACTACAGGCTCCCGCCACAACACCCGGCTATTTTTTGGTTGCAGTTCAGCCGGCGCCAGGTTTGAACCCACCACCTTCGGTATATGGGGCTGGCGCCCTACTCACTGAGCCACAGGCACTGCCAGGATTTGATTGTTAAAAAGAGCCTGGCACCCCCTCCCACACTAGCCATGTGACACACCTGTTTGCTCTTTGACTTCCACCATGATCAGAAGCTTCCTAAGGTCCTTACCAGAAACAGATGCTGATGCCATGGTTCCTGTATAGAAGCTTATAGAACTGTGAACCAAATAAAATTCTGTTCTTTGTATATTACCCAGCCACAGCCAAGCACGGTACCTCATGCCTATAATCCCAAAACTTTGTGAAGCCTCTGTGGATCACCTGAGGCCAGGAGTCTGAGACAGCCTAAGGAATATAGCAAGACATCATCTCTATAAGAAAATAGAAAAATCAATTGGATGTAATTGTGTGTGCCTGTAGTTGCAGCTGCCTGGGAGAACTGCTTGAGCCCAGGAGTTTATAGTGACCTATGACGATGCCACTGCTCTCCTGCTCAGGTAACAGGTGAGATCCTGTCTCTAAAAAAAAAAAAGCTTCATGTATTCTTTTCCAGCAACACAAAGGAACTATAACAGAGGGGCCCCAGAAGAAGAAAACAAAGATAACAAGATAAAGGAAATTACGGAAGAAATTAATGAAGAAAATTTCCCAAAACTAAGATAGTATATGAATCTCTAATTGTCAGAATCTAATGACCATCAAGGCCATTAAAAGACCCATACTGGTGGGTCACACCTGTAATCCTAGCACTTTGGGAGGCCAACGTGAGTGGACTGCTTGAGCTCAGGAGTTCAGAGACAAGCCTGACCAAAAAAGAGACCGCCATCTCTACTAATAACAGAAAAATAGCCAACCATGGTGGCAAACACCTATAGTCCCAGCTACTCAGGAGGCTATGGCAAGAATGTTGCTTGAGCCCAGGAGTTTGTGATTGCTCTGAGTCTCTGTCTCCAAAAAAAAAAAAAAAAGACCCACACTTCAGTACATTCAAGTTTCAAAAATTCCCGTGCAAAAAAACTCACTCACCTAAAAAGAAAAGAGAATTAGACAAAGATCAAACTTCTCATCAATGCTATAGGTCTAACGCCAGCAAAGTAGCATCATCAAACATAAAGAAAAGTTACTTTGGGTTAGACTTCTACATGGAGTCAAATGATAACTAAAATGAGAGAGACTAAGCTTATATTTAGATATGAATAAATTACCCCTCTTTTGCATTCTTTCTTGGGAAAATACTTGAAGACAGTCCCCCTAAAATGAGTGAGAAAGAAAAATATATAGCCTACACAAAATAGTGAATCCAATCCTAGAGATGGGGTGAAAGTAAGTCCCAGAATAAAAACAGACAGATTCAGACTGGAACAGGAGGATAGAGGGAGGCCAGCAGAAAAATTCTATGCATGTTATGTTTCAAAATATAGAAAAATGTGAAGATATGATAAAGGAATATTATCCTTTTGTGAATTAGGGGTGGGAGTGGGGTGAGAGAAGAGACAGTTAAAAATTCTAGGACAAAAAAAAAAAAAATACAAAAAGGCACTGTCCAAAAAGACACAAACAAAAAAAGGGACTGACTCTAAGAACTTGATGAAATGTAAGAAAAACTATGAAGTTAGAAAATTTTCTCCCTTCAAATAGCCAAGGGGTTGTGATATTGGATCCAGTATGACGACTTAACTCTGCAAGAAACAACATTTACATAGGTATAACAAATAACTGTTTACTAGATTTCAATTTTGAGAGACATCTATGGACACTCAAGATCTGGTTGTAGAACAATGATCTCTAACAGTCTTGTTAATGTAAAAGTAAAACATGTAGTGGACAAAAGGTATGTGGTAGATGGTGGGCCTGGGAGCTAAAGGTTTCATGGGGGTAGTTTGCAGGTGGGGAGAGCACACCAGACAACCTTAGGAAGTGTGTAGGGCCAACACACAAAATTCCAGAACTTAGTATTTTCTTACCCCTTCATCTATACTGGGCTGAAAAATCCAGGAATTTTCCACCAGTATGTACATATTAAATTCTGATATACATCTTCTGATAAAGTTTAAAAATTTTCTATTCCAGTCCACACATGTAATCTAAGAGTTGGTAAAGTTCTTCTATAGAGGTCTAGAATAGATAGTATATATCTTCAGCTTTGTGGGCCAAATGGTCTCAAATTTTGTTGACATCCTAGAGGGCAGATCCTAGAGGATGCCACCATCAGCAAACTTTTCCACTATCTTATGGGTTATAGCGACACTTTTGCCAACAACATCTGAATCTTTAGCTGGGGGGTTAGGAGAGTCTATTCCACACTTGTTCCTTCCTGGAGTATTCTGCCTCATTCTTAGAATTCATGATTACTCCCTATAGTTTCCACTCCTGTATATGTTGAAGAGTTCTTTACCTTAGTGTTTGCCCTGAGTAGTTAATTCTGTTCCAGGTTAATAATGTTTCTATCAGGCTGGGTGTGGCCTAGCACTCTAGGAGGCTGAGGCAGGTGGATTGCCTTGAGCTCAGGAGTTCAAGACCAGCCCGCACAAGAGCAAGAACCTGTCTCTACCAAAAATAGAAAAACTAGCTGGGCATTGTGGCAGGCACCTGAGTCCCAGCTACTTGGGAGGGTGAGGCAAGAGGATCCCTTGAATCCAAGAATTTGAGGTTGCTATATGCTGTGAAGCCATGGCTGTCTAGCATGGGGGAAGTGAAAGACACTGTCTCAAAAAAAAAAAAAAGTTTATATTACGTTTCCCCTGTTCAAATTACTGTGCAGTTTCTCCCTTTCAAATAGGCCCTGACATATATTTAAATAATTACATTAAATATAAGTGGTCTAAATACTAGTTAAAAGGGCAAGATTGTCCCACTGGATAAAAAAAAAAGCAAGACCCAGATGTATGCTGTTAACATGCGTGACACTTACTTTAAATACAAAGATAGATAAAAAGCTAAAAGATGGAAAAAGACATACCACTCAAACACTTAGCTAAAGGAATTTTGTAATGACAAAGGGAGATACAATATTTACTAAATTCTTAAAGGCTAGCCACTATGCATTTTGTCTCCAATTATATAGGAGCTTATAAGGCTATTCAGCGTAGAATACAGACAAGAACTCAGAATTGAGCTCTTAAAAAGTATGCTACACTGACTCTTCACAGTAGGGGTCAATTTTGATAAGTAAATACAAACATTCACACATAAAACTGTATAAAAGTTTTTTTAACCCAAACTATTAACAGTTTTTATCTATGATACCTGGGACTACAGGCGCCCGCCTAATGCCCGGCTATTTTTTGTTGCAGTTTGGCCGGGGCCAGGCTCGAACCCGCCACCCTTGGTATATGGGGCTGGCACTCCTTGAGCCACAGGCGCCGTCCAGTTTTTATCTATGATACTTTTTTTAACAATAAACATGTAACACCTGTGTAGCAAAAAATTTTGAATAAATCATTTTTTAAAGTTTCATTTAAAAAATTACTACTGTGACCCAATCAAGGACCTTTAAAAACAAAAACAGACCAAATTGTGTATGCGAAAATATATTATATTCATAAACTACATTCTTGATCACAAGCAAATACTCCATTTTTCAACTCTTCCAAAAGAAGGTTAACGAGCTGCAGTTCCGCCTTACAATACATACACTGGGTGAACGACTTCACCTCCTAGGGACTTTGAAAGACTTTGTTTCTAGTTAGGAACAAATGTCCTCTGTTGACACACTTCACGTTCACAGTTAGTAACTCCTGTGGGCAATTATTTCCCCTCCACGGAGGGGTCCCTAATAGGGGCACCTATCTCTGTATTACGTAGACAACCGGAAGCAAAACAACTTACTCTGCGGCTACCCACTCGGAGAGGGCAAAGGCTTATTAGAGAAGGCCTGCCAGTCGGTTGAATGAGACGCAAGCTAGAGCTCAGCATTTCTGTTTCATCTTGCGGCCATAACGCCACCCTGGCAGCGTCTGTAGTTTATAACGCACAACACCAGGCATCTCCCAAGGCTCCCCAATCCGCCCCGCATCGGGCGGGCTCTCACATTTACTCTGTCAAGGGCACGTCGCGTCTTCACTTTCTGGGAAGCGCCGCACCCCGCCAGCACACTTGTCTATATTCTACGCAGGGTACCAAGTCGTCCCCAGACCCAACAGGTAGGGTGCGGCTCTGCGCCGGCGCGTCCCCACACGTACCTTCGAGGGGTGTTGAGAAGCCGCTGCTGCTCGTCCCCTTCCTCCTCATCCTCCTCTGTCTCAGAGTCAGGGTGACAGTAGCAGAAGGCCCCGCTGCTTCGCTTGCGCTTGCGGCTGCTGGGGCAGTAACAGAAGCTGTGGCCCGTCGCGTCGCCTCCAGTCTCGGGCCGCCGGGCCGAGCCCCCCGGCGCAGAACCCTGCTCTTGCGGGGCTCGGGCTCGCCCCGGGTGGCGCAGCACTCGGCTGCTCAGCGAGCCCATGGGCCACGGCTCCCCAGGACTTCTGGGAGCGCACCTCAAGGACCCCAAAGGAAAGGGTCTCCCGCCATGGCCTGGCCGCCGCCGGCTTCCTCCAGCTCAGGTGCCTACACCTCCACCTTCTCACGCGCAGCCCCAACCGTTGCAGCGGACGCTACCGCCTCCATCCTCCGCCCCGCCCGCCGCGTCCTGTCGCGCGGCGCGCGAGGACCGCAGGACCTCCCCCCTCCCTTTCGCAACAAAGCGCGGGTCAGAGTGCGCATGCGCCAGCCTCCGGAAAAGGTGGAGGGGGGGGAAGCGAGCGTGCGCGACTGGTGCGGCCTGTGCCGCCCTAGGCGTTCAGGTGCTGGATGCTGGTTTCTTGTCAGCTGTAGGTCTGGGTGTTATACAGATCAACGCTTTGGGTTTAGTCTTTTTTAGCCATAGTTCGCACCCCCCTTTGTGTTGGCAAATTTTAGGATTCCAGGTCATTCGTTCTTTCTACAAAGGTTCCTTGAGCTCCAGATGCATTTAAGCAAGGGGCCGAACCACGATGCTATTTGTGCTCATCTTTCGAGAACTTAAACACATGCTGGGTTCAGTCGTGCAGGGTTGGGGTTTGAAAGAAGGACCTAGAAAGGGTAGCTATGCAGGACGCTGGGTTTCCTTTAAGATTAACCCTGCCCTTGTGTAGACATGAAAGGAACCGGTGGATTATGGCAGACATTCCCTGCCGTGCTTTCATTTCTTCCCAGCGCCAGTAGGATGCTTGAATAGGGTGTGGCACCAGAACTGTCTGGGCTTAAAGTGGTTTTTAGAAGGCCCTACCAAAATTTGCAGGTGTCTGCTCGGAATAACAACTCTTGCTATGGACTCTGGACAGGCAGATTTCACTCCTAGCCTTGTTACTTTTTAACTAAAGTATAATAAAATACTTAAAATAGAATAATGTGAACTAAGCAGTTTGGCTGGTTAAAAAATTAATAATATAAACACCTACAGACCGACCTTTAGCTTGGAATTTTATCAGACTTGTTTGATCCTCTCCCCCACCCAGCTTTATTGAGGTATAAATGATGATTCATTCTTTAGATAGAACAATGCAGATACATAGAAGTAGATAACACAGAAAGTGTACTGCTTTCCATTTCATTCTGTCTCTGGTGAGTTATGGTGAGTACTATCCTGAGAATATTATATATCATTATTTCCGTGAATGTCCTTAAATTCTAACCCACAAAGTGTTTTCTGTTGCACATTTAGTTATACAATTAAATAAAATCACACTGTACCTATCATTCTGCCTCTTTCTCCTCTCTCATACTACACTTTTGAGATTTATCCAATTGATCAATCTCTACTTAATTTTCACTGCTCATTGTATGAATGACCTATAATTTATCCACTCCCCTACAGAGGAAGTAAGGTTATTTCTACTTTAATGCTCTTATAGAACAATAATGAATGTCATGTACAAGAGGTTGACCAAGCAGATTCCCAGAGGTGGATTTGCTGGGAAGTTTTCAACTTTGTTAGCTATTGCCAAATTGCTCTCTCGGTTAATTGAATCAATGCACCAAATTATACTCCCGTCACCAGTGTATGTAGTTTGGGGACCCCAGTGGACTAATGTCTGATTCATGCCTGAGAAATCTGAACTGAGAGACACTAGCTGAGACAGCTTGCGGTGGAAGTGGGAGACAGGAAATGATGGGATCAGCTTGCATGCACAGAATTTGTCAGCACAAAGGATGCACATGTGTTACCCATGAAGCAGATATGGGCCATCTTGAGATAACCAGCATATAATCATCTTTGGTCCTTCCTGTCCAGGGAGGCCTGGGTAGAAGGGCAAATAACTTCAGCACAGAGAACCTCACAGTATCACTGGATTTCCAGAGGCTGTAAAAGGAGAGCTGCATCAGCGTTGCCAAAGGAACTGCAGGTGAGTGGTTCCCTGGTGATGGGGATGGCAAAGAAATGAACGTCCACCAAGGTTACTTGTAACTGATCCTCTACCACTACTCTCCCACCACAGCAATAACAGGTGAGAACTCTCCTGCTCCCTTTTACTCTCCTCTCCTTTGTTACAACCCAGACAAAGTAGGCTGAGGGGAGGAAGAAAGTGCGTGAGGAAGCCTAAGTGGAGAAAAAAGAGAAGCCCACTAGGTCCCTTCTCCAGAAGCCAGCTTCCTACTGGCCAGAGCTGAATGAAGGAGGAAGCCTCAACTATCAATCAACTTTGGAACTTTGACTAGATCTGTTAATTGCTTAATGACACTGTTTGATGACCTTAAGGGACTACACATTCAGACTTTCAAAAGCCTAAAAGTGAACTGAAAAAGTCATAATTCTGTCCTCTATCTAAATTTACACCTAAAGACAAGAGAACTAGGCCCACTGAATAAACGTAAATAGACAGTGGGAGAGAAAAATCAAGTTCCTTCAGAATTATGTCTCAAGAGTCATGCTTGTTCAATACAACAAACATTCCTCCGGGATGGCTATATCCTGCCTTCTAGAAAGCTTCTAATCAGAATGAAATTTGTTTTAAAATTTTAGCTAAGCTACATATCATTTGAAGGGAAAACTTCTACTAAAAAATTCACAATGCTTTCAAAGCCAAAAAAAGTTGATTTGGATATTTGGCTATCTTCTGGGAAAGTATTGAAGTGGCAATATTTTTTTCCTATAACTAACTAGAATGACTAAATATTCATGTAAGTAGCTTTCCCCATAGCTCCAGCATTTAAGATACACACGTAGTACTCAACTAAAGAAAAAAATAATCTGAGCTGAGCATGGTGGTTTACGCCTCTAATCCTAGCACTCTGGGAGGCTGAGACAGGCAGATTGCTTGAGCTCGGAACCAGCCTGAGTAAGTGCCAGACCCCGTCTCTACTAAAAGTAGAAAAATGAGCTAAGTGTTTGAGCTACTTGGGAAGCTTGAGGCATGAGGATCACTTGAGCCCAAGAGTTTGAGGTTGCTGTGATGATGATGCCTTGGCACTCAACCCCGAGGTGTGAGAGTGAAACTCTGTCTCAAAAATAAATAAATAAGTAAAAATTAAAAAACACAGGCTCAGCGCCCATAGCACAGTGGTTACAGCACCATCCACATACATGGAGGCTGGCAGGTTCAAACCTGGCCAGGGCCAGCTAAACAATAATGACAACCACAACAAAAAATAGGAAGAGACTCACTTAAACCCAAGAGTTCGAGTTTTCTGTGAGCTGTGACGCCACAGCACTTTACCAAGGGCAACATAGTGAGATCTGTCTCAAAAAATAAATAAATAAACAAACAAACACACTGGTTCGGTGCCTGTGGCTCAAGCGGCTAAGGTGACAGCCACATACACCTGAGCTGGAGGGTTCGAATCCAGCCCCAGCCCACCAAACAAAAATGACGGCTGCAACCAAAAAATAGCCGGGCCTTGTGGCAGGCGCTTGTAGTCCCAGCTACTTGGGAGGTGGAGGCAGGAGAATCACTTGAGCCCAGGAGTGGAAGTTGCTGTGAGCTGTGATACCACAGTACTCTACCCAGGGTGACAGCTTGAGGCTCTGTCTCAAAAAAAAAATTATAAAATAAAATAGAAATACAAAAACACTAATCTGTAATGGGATTAGGGAAGAAAAAAATAAACTAAAAAATCCTATTTTTTCCCCTACCAAAATTCAACAGATCATAAAATGAACAAAGGAGGCAAGTATTCTTATAACAAGAATATGAATGTCCTTTATACATTTATTACATTTCGTATAAATGTTCTACTTAAAACAGAAAATTCCAGAGAATAAATTCATATGTTATTTTATATCACTGAGTAGTCATCTTTGGCATATGTGAACATTAGTTTTATAGCAGTAGGCAAACATAAGACTAAATATGTTATTTTTTCTTATAATTCCTAATAGAAACTACGTAACACAAATCCTTCAAAAATAGCTCCTTTCAGAGTCCAGGATGAAAAAACTGGAAAGTCAATGAGAGAAAGAATATATCTCGTTTTTAAAGGCATTATTTTTTATTAAAATGATTTTTCCACATTCATACAAAGTAACTTTTTAATTAAATCCAAGTACAGTTTTAGAATGATTCTAGAGTTGAAATCCATAGTAGCAAACATAAATACTACAATAAGCAAAATCAAAAAAGCTTTCTGAAGTGTTTTTAGCTTAGAAAATTTTAAGTCAAACTAAATTCAGAGCATTAATTGTATCATTATCAGAATACCTAGTTTGAAGCTTGATTTTTTTTCCCATTCACTTTCAAGCTGAATTAAGACATTAACCATAATATTGTGAAATGTTCAGCATTTATGTTTCATAATTACACATACATGATTCATATAACCATACTTAGAATTTATTTTGTTCAGCTGAATTGGTGATTTTGGTATAGTTCAACTGGAGAAGTGATCTCACCATAAGACATGATAAAGTCTCCCACATCAAACTTAGCAGAAATTAACTAAAACTATAGACAACTAGAGACAAAACCTAAAAAGAAAAGATGCTTTCATGTCTGTAACCTATAACTGTGAAACATATAAGCTGGACACTCACAATTTCAAATGAAGAAATTACCAGCTATTCTAAAAATAGGATTAGGAAGGAAAATGATTTTAAAAGTCTTCCATTTTAAACATTTTTCACCAAAAAGAAAATATGAAATAATTTAATATATTCAATTTCTGAGAAACACAAATGAGGAAGTAATCTGTTAAAAAACATGAAGTACATCTTTATTTCTAATTTTAAATCTCCATTTAGGTCTTATAAGCTTTGAAATGCAAGTATGACTTTAAAGCATAATGACTAATTATAGATGAATAATAATATAGTATATATCCTAGGAGGCAACTGTAGGCGTTTTAATTGGAAATAAGCATTTTGAGATAATGCTAATAACAGTGTAGAAAAATAGTTAAAAAAAATTGAAAGTGTTGTGAATCCTCCTATTCTTCTGAGATTTTATTTTAATCATCTCCTCCGCAGAGAACCAGCAGTACCTTCCTGTAGTCTCCGGATGTGTCCCCCTGGGGAGAGGAAAGCAAAGTTTCAGTCACATAAAAGTGAGTTTTAAAGTGTTCACAGTTCCAAGTCATCTGAGTCAAGTTTTTCTAGATTTGTCTAAACTCTTTAATTTTTTTTGTAATTTTTTATTACACAAGTAATATTTGTTTTGTAGAAAATAAAGACAAAAAAGAACATTAAAAAATCACCCATTATTCCACCAAATAGAGTTTATTAGTATTAACATTTTGGTACACATATCCTTCCAGTCTTTTTTCTATGCATAGAAATATCTGTATGATGAAACTGTAATATTCTTCTATATTCTGATTTTTCACTTAACGATAGCAAGAATATTTCCCTATTTTATTAAATATTCTTCTACAACATTATTTAATGGTTATAGAATATTCCATTGTACATAGGTAAAATACTTTATTTATTCATACCCTTCCCTCCCCACTGTTGGATGTTAGTGTTGTTTTCCAATTTTTTGCTATTATAAATACTGTTTCAATAAGCATATTATAGTTACATTTTTTTCACACTTTATTAATGATTTATTCTGGATAAATTTTCATAAAATGGGAATTACTGGATTAATGAGCACGCCTTTTCTTAAAGCCTTTTGATATATGGATCACCAAACAGCTTTCTAGAAACACCAACAGCATTTCTACATAGGAATTTTTATGGTCTAATAATAGATTTTTATTAATCCTTCATGGGTACTAGAAAAGATGGCATCTCTGTATATAGGATTCAAAGTCTAATAAATATCTGTTAAAATCAGTCTTAATACATCCCTATTTATACTTTGCCTCATTGTCTGCCACATATTAAAGGCTCTCACGAGCATGGTATTTCCATCAGTCTTCTTTTGTTTTTTTTTT
>NW_003852463.1:6033202-6035315 GCF_000181295.1 Otolemur garnettii
GGGATTCGAACCCGCCACCTTAGGTGTACGTGGCTGGCGCCTTAGCCACTTGAGCCACAGGCGCCAAGCCCATCAGTCTTTTGGAGCCTCAAATTTTTTATTTTTACATTTGATCACTGTATGATTTGGTACCTAAGTTTCATGACAAGTTAATCTTTGTTGTGAATTGTTACCTTTGGCAATATAAAGTCACCCACTTTCTCCTATTTAATGTTTTTTTCTTTTTAAATTCTTTTCACTAATAGTGTAATCTTTGCTTTCTTGTATATGTCAAATGTTCTTTATCCCCCGGCCTTTTTCTTTAAACTTTACATGTCACTGTATTTTAGTTATAAACAACATGAAGTTAGATTTTATACTTTTACTTACCCTGAGAGTTTGTTTTTTATAACTTACATTTTTTTCTTTTGTCATTTTTTTGGTCTTGTTTATATATTTCATGCTTCTGTTCCGCTACATTAGTTTCTTTTCTTTTCTTTTCTTTCTGACAGTGTCTTGCTTTGTCACTACAATGTCAAGCTGTCCTCTTGCCTCAGTGTCCCAAAGCGCTAGGATTATAGGCATGACCCACCATGCCTGGCCTAGTTTTGTCTCTTTTGGCAACTGTTACTAAATGGACAATGTATTTTTACTTTAAATATTTTCTAGTGGTGTGTGTGTATGCCCATGTATTTACATACCTCTATACACAAAAACATAAATATTTTTATAGTTATCTTTTCCCAAGCCCATCAGTATGCTTGTACTCCATCAGTTTAGTGTCTGTATAGTATTATATCATATGGATTTTTCATAAATCATTAAGTTATTCTCTATTATTAATATAAATAATGTATCAAAGAATAAAGTATACACTATAAATACCATATATTTATAAACATAAATATATAAAATAATGCAACTAATATAAATAATGCTATGATGAAAGTATCATAGTACCTAGTGTAGTTTTTCTACATTTTATTAAGCAAATTTATTTAAAATCTTTCAAACACCTTTTCATTATAGTAAATATATCTAAAATATATAAAATTTGTCATTTTAAGTGCATAATTCAGTGGCACTAATTACATTCACAAATTGTGCAACCATCATCACCGTCTATTTCCAAAACTCTTTTATCACCCCAGAAACTCTGTACCCATTAAGCAATAACTCCCCATTCCTCTTTCCCCCTCCCAATCCCTAGTAACCCCTAACCTACTTTCTATCTCTATGGATTTGCCTATGTCACATATTTTATGTAAGTGGAATCATATGACATTTGTCCTTTTTTCTGAGACAGAGTCTCACTCTATCGCCCTAGGTAGAGTGCTGTAGTATCTCTCAGCTCACAGCATTCTGAAACTCTTGGGCTTCGGCTATCCTCTTATCTCAGCCTCCGGAGTAGCTAGGACTATAGGCATCAGCCACAACGCCCAGCTAGTTTTTTCTATTTTAGCAGAGACGGGATCTCAGTCTTGCTCAGGCTAGTCTCAAACTCCTGGGCTAAGGTGATCCACCCTCCTGGGCCTCCTACAATGTTAGGATTACAGGCATGATCCACTGCTCCCGACCTACTATTTGTCCTTTTGTGTCTGGTATATTTCACTTACTATGTTTTCTGGATTTATCCATGTATCAGAAATGTCACTTGTTTCAATACAGCCTACCACTGAATGTCATTCCTTGTGATGTGTGTATATGCATTTTGTTTATCCACTCATCTGTTAATGGATACTTAGGTTGTTTCCACTTTTTGTCTACTATGAATAATGTTTACAATGGTGTACAAGTATCTTGAGTCCCTGTTTTCATTTCTTTTGAGTATATACCTGAAAGTGGAGTTGCTGGGTCATATGGTAATTCCACATTAAACTTTTTGAGGAGGAGCCAGACTGTTTTCCATAGTGGCTGCAACCTTTGACATTCCCACCAGCGATGTAAAAGAGTTCTAATTTCTCCACATCCTTCCCAACATTTGTTATTTTCTGGAGGTGGGGAGTGTGGTTACTTGGTTTTTCTTTTTCATTACAGCCATCCTATTACATGTGAAATGAAATCTCATTCTGGTTTTGAGTTGTATTTCCCTAGCGATTAATGATGGTGAGCATCTTTTCATGTGCTTATCATT
>NW_003852463.1:6035687-6043075 GCF_000181295.1 Otolemur garnettii
TTCTTTATAAATTCTGAATTGCAAACCCTTATTATGTAAGGCTTTACAGTTTATAGTCCCTCCATTAAACAGGACAGTGAGTTTTCCCCCAAGGACTTCCCAATGCTGGTTCTTATCTTTATACTTTGTTAAGGTACTAGGTTAAAAAAAATGATTTATTTTTATTTGAAATTTATTAAATATTAGATTCTATATTTTCTCTATATTTTTGGCTTTTTGTGTTTCATTTTTTATGAAATGCATGGTTAATATTTTTTTGCCTATTGCTTTTCTTGGGTGTTTGTCTTTCTTCCCTAGTGATTTGTAAAAGCTCTTTAATATAGGTATATTAACCCTATATTATACGGTACAAATGTCCTTTCCCATAACTTCATTTATGGTCATCCTTGAATCTTAAGCTAGTTATAGTTCAGCTCTGCAAAACAGTTACCTCCTTGCCTGGACAGAAATAGAAACAAGTTAGTAGGAACGTGTTCCTCAATGCCTTGTAGACGTAGTAACAAAATCTGCAGCTCAAATCACCTAATAGTACCTCTCCAAGCTCTGAGCAGAATTCAGAATATTTAATTTACAAATGAAATCTTGCTTTGAAGTTTCTTGTGCAGGCAACCCCAGTTTCCAGGGAAATTTGTCTCAGTTCACATCCATGAGACTCTTCTGGATTCTTCAAGAGCAAAATCCTTGTAATGAGGGGTTTTAAGGGATATGAATCATTTCTCATCTCTCCCATGACATCTTAGACTCCTAGAAGTCTGGAGCCAGGTAAGGAACAGCCATTCAGGTTAACTAAAATGCTTTCCCATATTTCCAGCAGGCCCTGTATAGGACTCTGGATTCGGTTGCTTATGTTTTATGATAATTGGGTAGACGAGGAAATTGTGCTCTTAAAAGTATTCATTAAAATGTAATCTTTCTCTATCTGGGGTCAGCATGAAATAATTACTGTATTTAGAAGGCAAATATTTCCAACTTTCTATCCTGGTAAAGGTTTAAATGTCTGTTAAGGACATGAAAGGAGAGAGACTGAAAGTAAATAGAGTACCATTTTTAAAGTGAATAATATAGGCCAAGAAAAGGGGACAAAGAGGGCTAAATGCTGGGGTCAGACCCACCCTCTCTTCAGTGCCTTCCCTTGGGCCAAGGCTGCAGTGACCTACCTTGATGAAAGAGTACAGAGACTTTCCATAGAGCCTCTTGAAGTGCTCCCGGATATCCATCATGTCAATCTCTGCTCGAGATACCATCACTCTAATGAGGGTGTTGTCATCTGTGCCCAAGCCCTAAGGAAGAAAACAAGATTCCATATACATTATAAATGAGCTGAGATTCAGAGAGTGTCTTCTTCAATCTATCAAGGCAAAGCGAGGGATGACTCTTCTTGATAGTATCCTTTGTTCCACAACCTTGGAGGCCTGAGGAATATCCTCGCTCCTTATCATGGCATTCAAGGCTCGCCACAGCTTACTTTTCCAACATCCTATATTCTGATGAGAAGACACACCCCTCTGCCTTTCTTGAGAGCCACCCTTTGCTGTGCAGCCTGCCTGTCTCACCTGCCATTCCCCTAGAATGTCATTCTTCCCTTTTCAGCCTTAGCTTATCATGTTCCCTCTGCCTTATCATGTAAAATCTTTTTTTTTTTTTTGAGACAGAGTCTCTCTTTGTTGCCCCTGGTAGAGTGCCCTAGCATCATAGCTCACTGCAACCTCTAACTCTTGGGTTCAAGCAGTTCTCTTGCCTCAACCTCCTAAGTACCTAGGACTACAGGTGCTCACCACAATGCCCAGCTATTTTCAGAGACAGGGTCTTGCTCTAGTTTAGGCTGGTCTCAAATTCGTGAGCTCAGGCAATCCACCCACCTCGGCCTCCCAAGTTCTAGGATTATAGGCATGAGCTACCTAGAGGTATAGGCCTGGCCATGTAAAATCTTTTGATGTAAAACTTTCTTAATGGTCCTGCTCAAATACCCCAACTTCTTCATATGTTCTTTGCAGAGCCTCCCCTGCCTAATTGGGGGAAAAAAATACCCTTTCCTCTCTGTTCCTATCATATCTGGATCCTCAACTGCTGTCTTACATTCTTTGTTTTGTTTATTATTGTTATCTTGCATATACTTGCCTTCCCCATAAGGCTAGATGGTCTCTGAAAGGACTACATTTCTTACACCTGGGTATTTGCACAGAAGACAGGGGTGAGGAGAATGGGCCCTGGAGCTAGACTACCAGAATTTGCATCCTTGCTGGGTCATTTCCTCACTGAGGACCTGGAGCAAACTACATAGCTTCTCTTTCCCTAAGTTTCTTTATCTGTAAAATAGGAGTTAATAATAGTAACCGCCCCATAGAGCCATGGCAGGGGGATAAAACTAATCTACATGTATACATATAAAGCATTATTAACAGTGATCCACACATCCTCAGTACTCAAGATTAATATCACCTAGTATTATTATTAGTAGGCACTCAGTAAAATATTTGATGAATCAGATATTTCAGGATGAAATTTGATGGGACAACATAATACATGCCAAAGTCATTCATATGCCACAAGCAAAGCCATTTATTTACCTTCATCGATTTATAAAGCCTTTCAGCAAAATACGCAGATTTGTTCCTCATACACTTTACTGTAGAGAGAAAAAATGGAAAGTTTATAGATAAGACTTGTGGGGAAAGTGGCTGTTGTTACCTCAGTTTCTGCACGGGTTCAAGTAATATTGCTTTGCTGGAGAAATTTTAGCCAAATGTTTGATGAACATAGGCTGTGCATTTTCATAGAAAATACCCTCAATTTATCATCAAGTTCCTAGAGAAGCAATTAATAAATGTTATTAAAGCATAGGGTGGCATAGAGTTTCAAAATGATGATTACCATCTCTACCATATGAAACAGTTATTAATTCTAACCATTCACAGACTTGCAAGATGCGGCTAGTACAGTATTATCTTTCCTATATGCTGACTATAAACGCATACAAGAAATAAAATAAATCACATGGCACAATAGCAGTCAACTTGTATATCTCTTGTTTAAAATTCTGGAATGCACCAAGAGTGATTTAAGTAACTTATCTCTAAAAAAAGAAATTCTGTATCTCCATGACAACATATGGAGAACAGGGAGGAAAGTCTATGCACATTTGTTTCTCCACTCCCTGCCCACTACCAGCTTACCTATAGCCAGCAGAGCATCTTCAAAGCTACCAGATGTTTCAGATTTAATACTCTGTTCAATATCCTTCTGTGACATCCTTTTGTATTCATCAAACACTACACATAATAACAAAATGGTATTATCAATAATTAAAAAAGAATAGAGGAAACTAAAATTTATGACGAGAACAAGCATTTTTTAAATTAGTCTGCAATATTTATTCTTTGGCCTATTTCAAGAAGAAACTAATCAGCAATGTGGGAAAACGCCCAGGAAGGATATAGCACAGTAGAATGGGCCCGAGGGGAGGAAGAGGAAATACTGGGATGGTTGGAGGATGTTAGAAAAGTCGCTTCCCTTATCCCGGGACCCCGTTTTCTCACACATAAAATGGACATGATCTCTGGAGACATTTGCTTTCTTTTCTCATTGTTTCCTCAGAAGCAGAATGTGTCTTTTTGTAACTTTGGCCTTGGGAATCACCTGTGTGTTCATCTTCCTTCTGGCTCTTCAAAACTAGAGCAGTTCATGAAGTCAAGTGTATGGCAGGGTTTTAAAAGAAACCCCAAACTAAGCAATTCAACCTCTTCAAAACTGAGTCACATCAGATTATTTGAATGGTTAAGCTGATGTTCTGTGAGGTACAATAGTTAATAGCATGCTAGAGTTCTGATGGCAGTGTAAAAAAAAAAAAAAGGAGTAGGATTTAATAACAGCTGGTTGCATCTTTTAACAGACTTTAACATAATTAATTTTTTGCTCTTTTGCCAATTTTTTTTTTAAGACAGAGTCTCACCCTGTCACCCTAGGTAGAGTGCCACTGCGTCATCCTAGCTCACAGCAACCTCAAACACTTGGGCTTGAGCAATCCTCTTGTTTCAGCCTCCCAAGTAGTTGGGAGTATAGGCATGTGCTCCTATGCCTGGCTTGTTTTTCTATTTTGGGGAGAGATGGGGTCTCACTCTTGCTCTGGCTGATCTTGAACTCCTAAACTCAAGCAATCCCAGAGTGCTAGGATTATAGGTGTGAGCAACTGCTCCCAGCCATTTTTACCAAGTATTTTGAATGTGATAAGTATGTTTTCTTCTCTTCTGTCTCCTTCTGGAATCTTCTCACAGCAAGTCTGCTTTGTTTATCTTCTTTGGGGTGCTGCCTCACCTCTATTAGTGTGATTTTCACAAGGCTATCAATCAAGGGACACATACCTAACAACATACACTCTAACCTCTATCAAAGCAGTTCACCCAGTCAAGACCCATTAGACTTACTCTCATGGGAATTTAAAACATTTAAAATTGAGATGGTCAAAAGCACTGAATCATCTTTACCCAGAGAACACAAGTGTCACCTGGGAAACCTGTTAAACTTCTTGGTCATCATTCCCAGAGATTCTAATTCACCCAGTCTGAAGAGGGGGTATAAGAATCAGTATTTTTAATGGAGAACAGACTTCCGAAACTCTGCCTTAGAAATAAAATCCATGATTCTCTTCTACTGAGAGCCGCAGAATTGCCTTGATTTCTGTTCTTCCTGAAGTTGTTCATCTCTCCATTCAATTTTGTGAGCTATCAGTATTTTTCATTTTCCCTCTTGTCCCATTTTGTATTATTTCCTCTTTTCTCACTTAAATTTGAGTCAGTTTATATTGTTTGGAATTAAAGAATCTAAATGACACACTTTCTAAGCCCCAGTTTTCTGCACTGTAAAATAGGGAAAATCGTGACTACTCCTTTGGGATATTGCAAGAAACAATGCCCATGATACATTTAACATGGCGCATAGAAGCTAAAAAAGCACTAACAAAACCTTACTGGGAATCCTTGCTATTATTGCTGGTTGGGGAGAAAATTATGAAGTTTTCTTTGTCCATATAATGCTTAAGACATTTCCTCCCTGTGGCTTACAAACATATTTTATAATTGCCCAACTGTAGGATTTGTGCCCACAAGTGAAAATTACTACAAATGTATTTACACACTAAATGGGCTTCTGGGGACCTGAAGTTCTTGGAAAATACCACCAGAGGGAGATTTGTGTTATTTGTAATCACACAAGGGAAGGCAATCAGAAGTTGGTGATTCTGATGGTAGCCCAAGATATTTATCAACAGGAGTAGTATTCTATTTTTTTTTTTGTCACTGTGGAATATCCGAAATAACTACAGTTGTGACATCTGTTGTACTTTTCAGTTACTTTATATTTTCAATTTAGCAAACTCATTCTCAAATTTCCTGAAAGCTCTGTAAATCAGCATGTGTGATTATAAGGCCATAGTGGGTTTATAAAATTATGTATGAGGGCTGGGCAAGGCGGCTCACACCTGTAATCCAAGCACCCTGGGAGGCTGTCACTGGTGGATTGTTTGAGCTCAAGAGTTTGAGACCAGCCTGAGCAAGAGTGAAACTGGTCTCTAAAAATAGCCAGGTGTCATGGTGGGCACTTGTAGTCCCAGCTAGTCAGAAGGCTGAGGCAAGAGAATCACTTGAGCCCAAAAGTTTAAGGTTGCTGTGAGCTGTGATGCCATGGCAGTCTACCAAGGGCAATAAGTGAGACTTTGTCTCAAAAAGAAAAAAAAAATTATGATGTACGTAAAGAACTAAAAATCTTACATAAAAGATGAAATATCTTATTAAACCCTTCCTACTGTTTACAAGAATAATATAAACCTGACAAAAATACTCTATAATTGTTATCTTAACTCCAGAGAAGTTAAAAGCATATTACAAAATTTAGAATTATCAGAAACAAATTAGAAACATTACACATAGGAAATAAAATTTGAAATTATCCACGATTCATATTATGCAACATAACTTCTAAAGAAATCACTTGTATTAGCTTTACAGCATGGATGTTGAACATGAATAAATATCAACCAACATTTCTATTTTATTGTTTCCTGTTGTGTTGAAGATAATTTTCTTATGTAACTAAATTAAAATGAAAGTCTTGGGGCTACTCTAGTAAAAGGACTGACTGTGAAGGTAAGTTTCTTAGTAATGGGAATACCAAGCTTCTATGAATACACTGCATTTCTGCTAATTATTCATAATTAATCTTTCAGAAATTGGCACATCATTGGACTCATACATTTCCTAGATAAGAATCTAAGACAGTTCAGTACAATCAGTTCCCTGTACCAAATAAAAAGAAAAGGTTACAGTTAATTATGAGTAGTTCAGTGTTTACTCTATTTCAAATAGTTTCTTTTGGCAGTGAGGTAAGTGCCTTACCGTGCAACAGATGATTTCGATTCCGGGAACAGAGAATAGTTAAAAATTTCACCTCATCTGTCCCCCATCTTTGCTCTCCAGCCTTATACAGGTCCTGAAGCCAAACAAAGCACAAGTTTAAAGCACCAAAAAGGATGTGCCAGGACACAATGCAACTATTTCCAGAACTTCAAAGAGCGCAGCTGGGTTAGTATTATTTTATTGGTGATGGAAATGGGGGGGCTTAGTGGAGATGACTCAGGATTCTTTCTTGGGCATACATCTACCAGGATGCTATAGTATCTCTCTGGCATCAGGGCAATATGAGCAGTTCCCTGTATGCAGACTCCCTGGTTCTATATTAAGAGCTAAAAGGAATGCCCTAGACTTGGGTTGCCACTAATCTCAGGTGGCTATTTAGATTTTAATTAATATTAAATAAAATGTAAAATTCAGCTCCTTGGTCACACTAGCCACATTTCTTTCTTTCTTTTTTTGTCTTTCAAAAATAATTTTATTAATGATCTCTAAAAGTTTTACAGCACACTGGTTGAAAACCACTGTTCTATAGCTTCAGCAATCTTTTTTTCCTTTTTTTTGAGACAGAGTCTCACTATGTCACCCTGGTAGAGTGCCATAGCGTCACAGCTTACAACAACCTCCAACTTTTGAGCTTAAGCGATTCTCTTGCCTCAGCCTCCCAAGTAGCTGGGACTATAGGCGCCCACCACAACACCCAGCTATATATTTTTGGTGTAGTTGTCGTTGTTTAGCAGTCCTGGGCCGGGTTTGAACCCACCAGCCTCGGTGTATGTGGCTGGCACCCTAAGCACTGAGCTGCAAGCACCAAGCCTTCAGTGATCTTTTTTAAAATTTCAGAATATTACAGGGGTACACATGTTTTGATTACATGGACTGCTTTTGTACTACTTGAGTCAAAGGTACACATGTACCCCCCACACTGGCCACATTTCAAGTGCTCAGTGACTAGCTACATGTGGCCAATGGCCACCCATACAGGCC
>NW_003852463.1:6043095-6044379 GCF_000181295.1 Otolemur garnettii
ATACTCATAAGGAAACATCTGAAAAGCAATAAGACCTAATTCTTAGAATTTGCTATCAGTTTTACCCAACAGGATATAATATCCTGTGCCACACTGTTTTGCACAGGTCCTATAAATGTTCTCTTTGGGGAAGTAAAAATGCAGAGTGAAAAAGCAATTACCTCCAAGTGATTCAGAAGGCACTCAGTAGTTATCTGGCATTGCCACACAATGGACCCAATGTCAAGAAACCTGGAACCCAGGGGTGCTTATATAATGATTTCCAGTGCCACAGCAAGCACCACACCAAATACCTCCACCAAGCCTTCAGTGATCTTTTTTAAAATTTCAGAATATTACAGGGGTACACATGTTTTGATTACATGGACTGCTTTTGTACCACTTGAGTCAAAGGTACACATGTACCCCCCACACTGGCCACATTTCAAGTGCTCAGTGACTAGCTACATGTGGCCAATGGCCACCCATACAGGCCACGGTGGATGTAGAATGTTTTCAAATTGCAAAAATTCTATCGGACAGTCCTTCTCTAGAATAATCTATCTCATAGTAGAACCATGGTAATTACTTACATTCCAACCAGCAGAAATACATTAAATTGATTCTGTTCATTTTAACTCAATTATTGATAAAGCAGAACTTTGATTTATAATAAGCAGCTGGCCTATTAAATTTCTCTAAATCAGTGATTTTCAACTGGTATGCCACAGCACACTGGTATGCCATAAGAGGATCTTTGATGTGCTGTGAAAAAATAATTTTTATTTTTTTTTGAGACAGTCTTACTTTGTCACTCCCAGTAGAGTGTCGTCACAGCTTACAGCAAGCGCAGACTCCTGGGCTCAAGTGATTCTCTTGCCTTAGCCTACCAAGTAGCTGGGATACAGGTGCCTGCCACAACACCCAGCTATATTTAAAGGCAGAGTCTCACTCTAGCTTAGGCAGTCCACCTATCTTGGCCTCCCAGAGTGCTGGGATTATAGGCATGAGCTACTGCGCCCAGCTGGAAATTTTTAAAGATCATTAATTAAATTATTTTCAAAAGAAGTTCAAAGAACAGTAAGTATATTCTTTTTTAGCAACTTAATTTAAGGGTGCTATGGAAGTTTAACTATAGGTTTAAGTATGGCATGAGATAAAAAAGTTTGAAAAACACTGCTATAAACAGTTTTTACTAACACATATTGTGGCTCATTGGGCTCACCACCATCTATACCTCTGTTTCTTCTTTTTCTAATCCCCTCACTGCTTTAGAGTCAATTAACATAACCACAGAGTTTTAAA
>NW_003852463.1:6045621-6046399 GCF_000181295.1 Otolemur garnettii
CGGCTATTTTTTGGTTGCAGCCGTCATTGTTGTTTGGAGGGCCCGGGGTGGATTCGAACCCACCACCTTGGGTGTACATGGCTGGCGCCTTAGCCACTTGAGCCACAGGGGCCAAGCCGCTAGAGAATCACTTGAGCCCAAGAGTTTGAGGTTGCTGTGAGCTATGAGGCCATGGTACTCTACCCACGGCGGCAGCTTGAGACTCTGTCTCAAAAAAAAAGGGCAGCGCCTGTGACTCAAAGGAGTAGGGTGCTGGCCCCATATGCCAGAGGTGACGGGTGCAAACCTAGCCCCAGCCAAAAACAGCAAAAAAGGAAAAAAAACAAAACCTCTGTTATTAAAGGCCATCTATGGGAATCTATTTTTTTATTTCATAATATATCCCAGCCTGGCTAATACACACTAAAATATTTCAGAGGTCCTCCAGCCATTAAGGCCTGTCTTACTGGCACAAAAGAAGAAAACTGGAAGAAAGAAGCTATAGTTGTACTAACCTGGGCATCCTGCTTCATGAGAGCATCATCCAGAAAATTTCCTTCATCCCTACCGCCCTGAGGACAAGAAAGACAAATGAAAACGAATGAGAGAGTATCTAGGAGGATTTGGGGGCACAGTTAAGACAGAAGGTCTGCAAACCCAAAGACGCAGTAATTAGCCAAAATGCCACAAGGACTGGAACTTTGGACCTAGGGAGGGAGGACAGAAGTCCTCTGTGCCTAGAGGACATTAGCCTCAATGTGGCCTCTCATGATGCCCGGTGTCTATGCCAGTAGAAGGC
>NW_003852463.1:6046609-6052345 GCF_000181295.1 Otolemur garnettii
GAGTGCTAAATAGAAACGACACAGGATACTCTCCTCACGTTTTTTTAGACTGTTTTTATTCCTATACAGTCTCCGTATTCTATGGCCTAGGCATGGCTCATCAGAGTAGTAAATATGGGAGGAAAAGAAAAATGGGAAGGAAATTTAAAACCAAGCAGGTATTATTAAGAAAATGTCAGAGACGAGGTGGAAATTGGAGAGAACTTCCAGCACTCTGCTTTGCATGCTGGAAGAACAGCAGCAATATTAAGAGAAACAGCAGAGTCAGGAAGAAGAGCTGCTTTGGAGGAAAAAATGAATTTAGGAGGACTTATTTGAGGTGATAGTAGAATACTCTGAAAAAGTACATCTGAAAAGCAATAAGAAACAAGTCTTGAGCTCAAGGCTGGAGAAAAGGATGCATTAGGAAATGATGTGAAATGTCTCAGAAAAGAGAAGTCACCTCTGGCCCACCTAGCCCAGTTCTGCCTGGTTTCCCACCTAGAATCCTGAGTAACTTCCTACATGGTCTCCCAGCCTTCAGGTGCTTGCCACATTCATCCCACACCTCACTATCTTCTTACTCTTCTAAAAATGCAGTTTCAATCACATCCTCTACTGCTCCCAAACCTTTGGTGGTTCCCTAGTGCTGTCCAAATAAAATGTAAACTCCCAACACAGAATTCCAGTTCATCCTTCCACCTTGCTTCTAGAATTACCAGCCCAACTGCTCAACCAGTTGTGTGGTGTGCATTAAGTGCATGTAAATATTGAATTAAAGGAGAATGAATGGACATACTTGACTACCCAGAGTCTCTGAAGAAGAAATAAAAGAATAGAAAGGCCCGAGAACAACACCTGGAGAATATCCACATTTAGGGGGCTGAAAGGATGAAAAAGGCTAGTAAAGGGGAGCCTGTTGATAAAACCCATCCCCCATCAGGAGCAGCTAACAGAAGCAGTGACTCACAGCCGACAGGGACACCAGCACTCGCTGGAACATGAATGATGTGTCAGAGCAAATGTCCTCTTCAAGGCTCCGTCCATAGTCTATCAAGAGAGTGAAATTAGCGACATCAGAATAAAGAATCTTGGCCAACACTGTGTCTCCCTCACTCTGGAGCATTCTGTCCCCTCAGGATCAGCCTGTTTACCAAAGCAGCTCATCAAGAGATTTTCCATCCTACACACAATTTTTCAAAAACTCTGGCAAAATAGTTAAGATAAGTTTATCTTGTCATCATAGTGAAATGAGATAATCAGGGGCTGAAATCCTCCCTCTCTGGTTCCTACTATCTAGAGTCTGTTCCAAATGTGGTTCTCAGAGATGCAGAGGCAACAGCAGCTGTGGAAAGGGCACTGCAGTGGAAGGCAGCCAGAGCAGGACTTCTGAACCCATCTTTGGGGGCAGGGGAGGGGCTGTCAGATACAAGTCCCAGCATGCATCTTTTCTACCACATCTCACATTGGAGAGGTTCCCACACATTATCCAAGAAAGGCTCCAACGCTTCGCAGCCCTTCAGGGACAAAACCTACATTGGGGTCCCAGTACTAACTACAAACTCCCAAAGTTTAGAATCTCTTGCTCTAAACGCTTACCAAGCTCTTATTGTGGTTGTTTTTCTTTCTACAAAAGTAATACATGCTGACTACAGATAACTTAGGATAAAACGAATCAGGCAATAAGGACAACACATTGGGTTCCAGCAATATAATTTATCTAAACTGTTGTGTATTTTTTGTTACATTCTTAGGGCAAAAAGGCATGCTTTTTTTTTTTTTTTGAAGGCTTTTTCTATGTATCACCCTCTGGAGGTTTCTAAGAAGGGAGTAAATGGCTAACATTCTGAGATGGCTATAAGATCTCCAGTCCAGTCTGGAGGTAAGAGATTGGGCCACATAGCCCCTCCAGGCCACTTCTTGGAATACTAAGATTTGCTTGTGGCACTATTTTTTTTAAGTTGGGTGTGCCACCATTTTTAACAGGTGCCTTTGATTCTTTGCTTGCTAATAAGAGACTACAGGTACCCACCACAATGCCCAGCTGTTTTTTGGTTGCAGTTGTCACTGTTGTTTAGCAGGCCTGGGCCTGGCTTGAACCCGCCAGCTGCGGTGTATGTGGCAAGCACCCTACTCACTGAGCTATGGGCGCCAAGCCCACCTGAGAAGTCTTAAGAAGCCAACAGTCAGCCAATTGCCTAGACAGGGATCTGCCTCACAGCAGAGCTAGGCACGTAGGATCCCTCCTGGTCTGTGTTTCTACAAAGAGGGTCTAATCAGTGACTAGCCACCCACTGCTAGTCTCATTCTCAAATCACAGCCAAGCCTGAGCTGGGGCCACTGAGGATGTCACATACGCTGCTGGTAGGTCTGGCTTATACGTCGGATCTCCTCAGGGGTCCGGGAGGCCAGGATCTCAATCAGGCAGCCCTCATCCGTGCCGGCTCCCTAAACACAAAACCAGAGAGGGCCATCTGAGCCAGCTTACAAAACTGAGTCCCAGACACAGAAGGAATACAGGCAATAAAGACAACACACTGTGTTCCAGCAACATAACTTATTAAATTTTAATAGTCCTGACTCAAATCCAGTGTGTTTGACATAATAATAATTATTAGTAACAACAAATATTTATAAATTGTGAATCTACAGGCAATAAAGACAACACACTGTGTTCCAGCAACATAACTTATTAACTTTTAATAGTCCGGACTCAAATCCAGTGTGTTTGACATAATAATAATTATTAGTAACAACAAATATTTATAAATTGTGAACCTGCAGGCAATAAAGACAACACTGTGTTCCAGCAACATAACTTATTAACTTTTAATAGTCTTGACTCAAATCCAGTGTGTTTGACATAATAATAATTATTAGTAACAACAAATATTTATAGATTGTTTACTACATGTTGGTTATTGTGCCATTACATACAGTTTCTGCTCTCTGGGGGCTTAATCTTTCCTTGACCTCCTTTGTTCTCTTTCTCTGAAGAGCAGAACTTTCTGGCAAAGACTCTGTCACCTCTCTGCTTTCCCAGAGCCTAGCCCAGAACCTTCCACAAAGCTAAGTACTTAAAAGACATGGTTGAGGAGGGGAATTGTATAGATGCTCTTCAACTTACAATGGGGTTACATCTTGATAAATCCACTGTAAAGCTGAAAACTTGCAAATAGAACCACCCTAAGTCAGGGACTACCTAGATTTGCATTTCATACTTGGTCATTAGAAATTGGCAGACCCCATCAAGAGCACACTTGATTAGTCGGCTAGGGAGGCCAAGAACATTTTTGTCAGTTCTGAGCCTAGAGGCCCCCTGGTATCAGTCACAAACTTACATATCTCAAAAATAGCTAACACAACAAGACAGTTTCTGCAACTCTACCCAAAGCAACCACCGTAATCACTCCCCTTTGAGCCACAGGAAGAAGGAAATGATTCTGTAACTTCCTTTAGAAAATAACCTTTAAATTGTAATTGCCATAATAGAATGTAATGTTCTCTAGCTGACAGAAGTGACGGAAAATCTTTCTTCTATACTTTCTCCTCCCCACTCTCAGAAGGCCTTTGTCCCAATTTCTGGAGAGAGCACCTCAGTGTTTATACTAATAGCACCAGGGCATGAGAGAGGAACACAGACAAACCTTCATGGCCCTCCGCAGCTCCTGCACGTCATACAGCACAGTGGGTGTCATCATTGCCACTATTGTCTGTTCGAAGTTGCCACTCAGTTCTGACTTCAAGTCATCTATCAGGTCCTGTAACACAAGAAAGCTACTCTGCTTAACCGCTGCAATAACTCTCCAGGTGGGTTCAGGGGCGTCTGGGGTTTCCCAAGACCCTTCCGGGGGCCAGCAAAGTCAAAACTGTCTCCATAATAACCATAAGACATAGTCTCCTTTTCATTGCCATTCTCTCATGAGTGTACAGTGGAGTTTTCCTAAGGCTACCTGATAGATGTATTTATCAATAATTATGTCAAAAAGCTATGAAAACACTCCCCCCTTTACCAACAAGATATCTGCACAAGAGCAGATTTTCTTCAAATACCTCAAGCAAAACCACATATTGTAACAAACTGAATGCAGAAGCAGATATGAGAATCCAGGTGTCTTCCATTAAGCCAGACATTACAGAGATTTGCAAAATGTAAAACAATGCCAGTCTTCTCCATAATTTTTTTTTGTTTTGGAATAGTTAGCTATTTTTCATAAAAATGTTATAATATTATTTTTACTAAGTTCACAGATGCATATACTTTTTTTTTTGAGATAGTGTCTTACTCTGTTGCCCCAGGCCAGAGTGCCATGGCATTAGCTTAGCTCACAGCAACCTAAAATTCCTGGGTTCAAGCCTCCTGCCTTAGCCTACTAAGTAGCTGGGACTATAGGTGTTCACCACCATACCCAGCTAATTTTTCTATTTTTAGCAGAGATGAGGTCTTGCCCTTGCTCCTGAGCTCAAGTGATCTTCCTGCCTCGGCCTCCCAGAGTGCTAGGATTACAGGGTGAGCCACCCCACCCTGCCCAAATATACTTTAAATGTCCTCAGTTTTAGTTTCTAATATTTTGAATATCAATAGATATAATCCATAAAAACAAAAAAGTCCTCAATAATCTAAGAGTGTAAAGGGGCCTTGAGGCCAAAATGTTTGTAGACATAGACTTAAATGTATTTTCTAACTTAACAATATATCCTGAATACATCTCCAAGTCAGTATTCACCTATGACATTTGTAACAGCTACAGAGATTTCTAAATATATATGCAATATAATTTCTTTAACAAGTCCTCTGTTTCTATTTTTCTACTGTTATACACACAAGGTATATAGTGTTATCTTTGTGATCATTCATAATTATTTCTTAAAACTGAATTCCTAAACATAAATATAATTATATGGACAAGGGCCCAAATGCTAAAGATATTTATTCTCATTTCCTCCTAGAACAGGTCAGAGAGTTTAAAAATCTGCTTAAGATCATTTGATTTAATAGATGAATAAGGAGCCAAGCTATTCAACCCCAGATCTCTGATTCTAACAAACCTGATTACACAATACTTCATTTCAATCTACTATGCATATTTTATTTTATATCCATACATAGTAAATGAATTAATGAACAAATTGCTGCTTAATCCATTAATGTTGGTCATTTTAACCAACTACCATCTGATTAGCTTGGTTGTGAAGCTAATATCAATTGATCCTGAATGTGTGTAGCAACATCATGTAGGTGTCCAGTTCACACAAAATATGCAAGTTCACACCTATTTGTATTATTGAATTTCTTTGGGGATAGAGAAGAGTTTTAAATGTCCAGAAAACAGAGCGATTCTGATCATAGTAGTCAAAGTTTGCACATAGATGCTCTCACAACAGCTGAGCCAGCCCCACCCTACCTAGCAGTTTAATACTGTCTCTGAGAAGCAGCCTCAGTTGGCCTGTTTATAAAAGTATCTTGAGTGGGCAGCACTTGTGGCTCAAAGGAGTGGGGCACTGGCCCCATATGCTGGAGGTGGTGGGTTTTAACCCAGCCCCAGCCAAAAACTGCAAATAAATAAATAAATGTATCTGGAGGACAGAAATATGCAACATAGAGCTATTGTACTCTAACATGTGGAGAGACTCAGTGATAATGTTTCCTCAATATAAAGGTTCTTTTTTTTTTTTTTTTTTTTTTTTGAGACAGAGCCTCAAGCTGTCCCCCTGGGTAGAGTGCCGTGGCATTACAGCTCACAGCAACCTCCAACT
>NW_003852463.1:6052532-6056346 GCF_000181295.1 Otolemur garnettii
CCTCCCAAGCAGCTGGGACCACAGGTGCCCGCCACAAGGCCCGGCCATTTTTTGGTTGCAGCCGTCATTGTTGTTTGGCAGGTCCGGGCTGGGGATTTGAACCCGCCACCTTAGGTGTATGTGGCTGGCGCCTTAGCTGGCTGAGCTATAGGCGCCGAGCCAATATAAAGGTTCTTGATAAACACATTTATGAGTTTTCAATAATGTGGAAAAATTGAGTGGAATGATTCTGTTAAATGAGTTATTGAAAATGGAGATAAAAGAGATGGTTCCTGGCCAGGCATGGTGGCTCATGCCTATAATCCTAGCACTCTGGGAGGCCAAAGCGGGTGGATCACCTGAGCTCAGGAGTTAAAAACCAGCCTGAGTGCTGGTTGTGGTGGCTCATGCTTGTAAACCCAGCACTGTGGGAGGCCTAGGAGGGAGAATTGCTTGAGCTCAGGAATTTGAGACTTGCCTGAGCGAGAGTGAGACCTCAACTCCTAAAAATGAAAAATGAAAAAATGAAAAAGCCAGTCAGGCACCATAGTGAGCGCCTGTAATCCCAATGGCTTCAGAAGGCTGAGGCAGTAGGGTGCCCACAGCCTGAGCCTGAGGTTGCCATGAGCTATGATGCCATTGTACTCTGCTCAGGGCATAGGGTAGGGCTTTGTCTCAATAACAACAATAAAAAAAAAGCAAAGAAATAAAAATAAAAGTAATAAGCAAGGAAATTAAAAAAAAAGAAGTCAACCTGAGCAAGAGCAAGACCCTGTCTCCAAAAATAGCCAGTATTGTGTCGGGTGTCTATAGTCCCAGCTATGTGGGAGGCTGAAGCAAGAGAATCACTTGAGCCCAAGAGTTTGCAGTTGCTATGATGCCATGGCAGACAAAGTGAGGTTCTATCTCCAAAAAAAAAAAAAAGAGAGAGATGGTTCCTGAGGGTGTGGGATTCAAACTGAAAGGGAAGAAGCATGGTAAATGAATAACATCTGAAGGCATAAGCTACTAAAGTACACACAGACATGCAACCACATGAAGCCCCCTCTAGAGTTTGCAGGAGTGCCCCTCCATTAAGGTGCATGGAAAGAGTAAATGTATGCTACAAGCAGGTTCATGTGGAAGAGTCCAAACAGACCTTCCATCCTAGGACAGTCTATCTAAACCAGTGGTTCTCAACCTTTCTAATGCTGTGACCCTTTAATACAATTCTTGTGGGTCACAACCCACAGGTTGAGAACCACTGATTTAAACAAATTAGATTTAAACATGTTAGTCACTTTGGGAAGTTTTCATCCACAGTGGCCTAAATGAAGCCATCAAGGCCAGGGAAGCAGCTCTGGAAGCTCAGCCCTGACCAGTGCTCAAAAAGGTGATAGTGGAGCCCATTTAACAACCAAGGCCCTGCGAGGACTTGGGTAGGAAGGGACCAAGCTTGGCCTTGGGGTCTGTGAATCATAGACTACTTATATATGGTGGGAAAACACATGTTGAAACTGCCATTTGTGTTTTTTTTGTTTTGTTTTGTTTTGTTTTTTCCAGGAACATCTTAAACAAGACAAAGGATCCATCTTTGAAAACACAGGGCCACTTCAGGAATCTAGATCAGAGCGAACCTGCTTCTTCTCTGTTGCCTGCCAAGTCCCTGCCCAGCCACAGAGCAGAAGAGGTTAGGGTTAGGATGAGGGTTAGCTGCTCTTATAGGCCTACCCTGCCAATGGTGGTCTTGTAGGCTGTCCTGATTTCCTGGCGCTGGGCAGTGTTGCGGTAGGCAAGGACTCTAATAATAGCATCTTCATCGGTGCCTGGGACAGAGCAGAGAATAGTGAGTGAGTATGACTTGAGAGAGGACTGAGAACTTGGATTCCACTGCAGACATTGGCATTACCCAAACATACATAGAGGGCTTTATAAGAGTTGAGGTCCTTATTCAGAGAATTTGCCTATTTCATTGGGAAACAATTGCTAGATTTGAATCTTAGCCTCTCCTTTAATTAGCTGTTTACCACTGAACAAAACAGTTAACTTCTCTAAGCATTAGATTCTGTATTTATCCACGTGAATGACATAGCACTTTCCCTCCCTGGGTTGCTGCAAGTGTCAAATGAGATAATTAAGTGCCCAGCATAATTGCTGACCAGCATAATTCTTCTCCCTCTCTTCTGGAATTCTTCTCACATCTTCTGGATCTCCTATATCTGTTTTCCACATTCTTGCCTTTTCTCTCCTCATTTTTGTCTTTATCATTTCCTTTGAGTTTTGAAACAACTCGAAATTTGTCTTTTAATTCACTGACTTGGCATTTTGCAGAGTTTAAACTGGCTGCTCACTGCATCCACTGTGTTTTAAAATCTGTAATTGGGTTTTTTATTTCTAATCTACCTTTCCTGAACTCAAACAGTTTCCCTTATGTAACTGCCAAAAAATTCCCATGACACAACATTCTACCAAAACTTTATATTATGAGTTACAAATTAAAATACCCTAAGGTTTGCTTATAGCTGTTTCTTATAGCAGCTTTTGCAAAGGGAATGTTATTCTGATTTTTCTAATTGAACCCTTGTCTTTTTAACAACTGGATGTTCATGTTTGTTTGGTGAGTTTTCTATTTCCTCATTGTCTATGTTATATGAGAGTCATAATGGGTTACAGAAGTGATTCTATTGAAATAATTCAGAAATAAATGAAAAAATATAGGTATACCATATTCTTTGCAAGACTCAAGATCCAGAAAAATGTGAGGTATAGAGAGGAAGCTATACAACTTTTTTTCTTTGAGACAGTCTCACTTTGTTGCCCTGGGTAAAATGCTGTGGCATCACAGTTCACAGCAACCTCAAACTCTTGGGCTTAAGCAATTCTTTTGCCTCAGCCTCCCAAGTAGCTGGGACTACAGGTGCCCACCACAACACCTCGTTATTTTTAAAGAGGGGGTTTCACTCATGCTCAGCTGGTCTCAAACCCATGAGCTCAGGTAATCCACCCAACTCAGCCTCCCAGACTGCTAGGATTACAAGCATGAGTCACCAGGCCCAGCCCTAAGAACTTGAAGTTTATATGCATTAAGGACCTGATTTCTGTTCTTATTTCAAAAAGGGTGGGAAACAATAGATACAACCACCCTTTTCTCGTTCAGCACTCTCAGCTGGGGCAGAAGGCTTTGCTCATCTTTTGCTCATGTTTCTATGAAAGGCACCATACTTCCTCCAAGTTTGAATCCTCAAAATAGTTTTATTATTTTTTTTTTAGAGGTAATAGGATTGAGCAGTTTATTTATTTATTTTGTTGTTGTTATGGTTGTCATTGTTGTTTGACAGGCCCTGGGTCGGGTTCAAACCCGCCACCTCTGTAACCACTGAGCTACAGACACGGAGCCTATTATTATTATTATTATTATTATTTTAACTCTTTCCCTTCCTTCACATTCAAATTTCCTGCCAAGTCCATGGAAAATCTTGCCTTTTGTTTTTTTGCTTTTTCCCCCTCTTTTTATTCCTACCACTGCCCCTCCAACTCAGGATTTCAGGGTGTCTTCTTAGACAACTACAAAAATCTGCCAATTCTTACTTTCTAATTGGTTTTCCCAAATTTATTTCCCTAATAATAAGAATTCTCACCATGTCTCTCCCTTGCTCAGAAGTACACAAAGGCTTCCCACTGCCTGCTGGATTCACCACAGGTGCTGTAGGCACATGAGAGCTCCCATCCCATTCACCACTGTAAGCGTCTGCATAAAAGGACACCAGGCGGCCAGGTCCACAGACTTGGCTCTTGGATTGTTGTGTTTACCCAGCTGTATAGCACTTCATTCTTCTGATCTCCTTATTACCAGTCT
>NW_003852463.1:6057177-6058499 GCF_000181295.1 Otolemur garnettii
GGCAATGAAAAAGGGTTGGCTGGACCAAATGTCTCGTATTTTGAGAATTTTGAATGCCATGTGGTACATGATCTGAATTAGGGTGTTCTTACTATGTACTAAAGAATTAGGATAAACCTGGAAAAAAATGGTGGGCCCCATATATTTTCCCATTTATTTATGAACAAGGGAAAGTGAGAAAAATGGTGCATAGATCCAGTACAATGTTCTATTCAGAAGTAGGCAGCAGGATGGAACAGTGGCTTAACCTCTAGCTCTACAGTCAGATATCACCATGCAAAGATGGAGGAAGAGTGTTTCAAGGATTACCTAGAATCCTGACTCTACCACTTACTAGTTCTGAGACTTGGGCAAGTTAGATAATCTCCCCACACCCTGACTTTTCAACAGTAAGATAAGCTGCTTCCAAGATTAAAATAGATAACTTATGAAACTCTGTGCCTGGCACAGAATAGAGCTTAATAAATGTTTGCTATGATTGCTACTGTTGTTATTGGGGCAAAGTAAAATAAATTCTTTTTTGTACCAAAAGATTAGGAAATAAAGAGTCTTAAGGTCAAGTTTTTGTTTGTTTGGTTGGTTGGTTTTGGTTTTTTATTTGCTTGTTTTGAGACAGAGACTCACTCTGCCATGCTGGGTAGAGTGCTGTCGTGTTATAGCTCACAACAACCTCAAACTCTTGGGCTTAAGCAATCCTCTTGCCTCAGTCTCCTGAGTAGGTGGGTCTACAGGCACCTACCACAACGCCCAGCTATTTTTAGAGATACGGTGTTGCTCTTGCTCAGGCTGGTCTCGAACTCCTGAGCTCTGGTGATCCACCCACCTTGGCCTACCAGAGTGCTAGGATTACAGGTGTGAGCCACCACACCGACTTTAAGTGTTTTTAAGTGTTAGAATCTCAAAGAGATTCTAAATGGCAGCTAAGAACCAGGGGATATATCTCTGGTCAAAAGTCCACCCAGGAAGTTTTGGAGCCAGGGACTAGACCAGGTAGCCTGCAGTGCATCCCATATGACTGTGCCCACCCAGCATGAGGCCCTGGCGCACAGGTATCTAACTGGAAGGTAGCACCCTGGAAGACACTACCAGCCTTCTCACATTGGCCTCCACACACTGCATGTCAGTGCTATCATAGCTGCACTTAACAAGTCCAGTGACTACAGGGAAAGAATGTGGACTTAGAGCTGTCAGGCTGTGCCAAGTGTGAGCCATAGCTCATTTCCACTTACATGTGACTTTGTGAGACTTATCTGGCTTCCCTGGGTCTCAGTTTCACATCTGTAAAAGGGAGCTAAAGTAACAACAGTAAAAACGCCTTTCAC
>NW_003852463.1:6058794-6060425 GCF_000181295.1 Otolemur garnettii
AAAAAAAAAAAAAAAAAAAGAACGCCTTTCACTAAATTAGAGGGTTGTGGCACACATCCAACAAGATAATGTTTCTGAAGCTGCTTTGTGAACCTTATGGCATTATACACATACCAGCACTAAATGGAAAACAAATATATTTCTAGAGTTTTATATACAGATTCATAATGTTGTACTTCAAAGCAGATTTAAACAACTGGGGACATCTATAATGAGTGCATTAAATTTAAACTTCTTTATTAAAGTGAAGAATGCCTCCCTCCATCTAATTTGTCTTGAAAACTCAATTTGTTCCTGTTTGTTTTTTCGAAGGATGGCCCACTCACAGTTGCCAGGGGACACAGCACCTTCCTGTGTGACTCTGTGATGTGCAGTGCACCAGGGGGATTCCCTGCCAGCGGGATACTTACCAAGCCCTTTCATGGCTTTTCTCAGGCTCTGGGCATCTTCGGCAGCATTGAATCCTGAAGCAGCTTTGATCGTACCTCCTTTGCTTGCCTGAGTACACAGAGAATGACACGACTGAGAGGCAGCCTCTCACCAGTATGGAGGCATCTCATTCAACAAACATATGCTAAGCAACTACCCGGGCCCAGACTATATTCCACGTGCTGGGTGAGAGCAGTGACCATGAGAACAAGGCTTTTGCTCCCTTGGGACTGATGGGATTTGCTCTCTGCCTCCCCCCTGAACTAGAGGGGGAGGCTTTTGCTCCCTTGGGACTGATGAGGTTTGCTCTCTGCCTCCCCTGAATTAGAGGACCAATGAACCAAGATTTCATAAAGTGCCTGGGGATGAGAAGTGCTAGCGAAGCATGCAGAGGTCTTAGGGGGATGCTCGGAGGAGTGACATTTGGGCTGAAAGCTGAATAATATGAAGCAGAGATGGAGGGAAGGGTTACAGGCAGAGAAGTGGCTACTTCAAAGGGCCTGTAGCTGGACTCAGCTCCTGAGGTGCAGCGGGACAGAGGTCAGTGTGCCTCAGGTGGTGGGTAAGGGACGAGAGGTAAGATTAGCTATACACGCCTCCACCCATGAGGTAATCTTGTCTCTCCACAAAAGGGTAAAAATCAAACCCGAATCCAATCAAGCCTCTAGAGCCAAGACCCAGTTTACAGGAAATAGAAGAGAGAGGACACTGTTAAACCGAACCAAAGGGTCACAGACAGAAGAATCCAGACTCTGAGAAAGACTGCTTAACAAATGCTCTCATTACTTCAACAAATAAATCGCAAGGGAACTTAAAAAGAGAGAGATGGAGGGGAACTCTAGTCTAAAGGAGATAAAAAATGCATATCAGTGATCATCATGTGTGAACCTTATTTGGATCCTGAATCAAACAAACAGAAAAAATTACTGGCAAATGTGAACAACTGCTTGGGCAGCACCTGTGGCTCAGTGAGTGGGACGCTGGCCCCATATACCAAGGATGGCAGGTTCGAACCCAACCCTGGCCAAACAGCAACCAAAAAATAGCCGGGCATAGTGGCAGGTGCCCATAGTCTCAGCTACTCAGGAGGCTGAGACAAGAGAATCACCTAAGCCCAAGAGTTGGAGGTTGCTGTGAGCTGTGACACCACAGCACTCTACCAAGGATGACAAAGTGAGACTCTGGCTCTAAAGAAAACAAAA
>NW_003852463.1:6060445-6063062 GCF_000181295.1 Otolemur garnettii
AAAAAAAAAAAAAAAGAAAGAAAAGAAAATTTGAACAACTGCCACAGGGAGACAATCAGAAACATGAACATTGGTTTGTATTTGATAATATTAGGAATTGCTCTTAACTTTTTTAGGTGTAATAATGGTATGAAGGCTACATTTTGTTTTTCTTTCTCTAAAAGGATTGGGTTTTTGTTTTGGGGGGGGTTTGAGACAGAGTCTCACTTTGTTGCCCTTGGTAGAGTGCCATGGTGTCACAGCTCACAGCAACCTCCAGCTCCTGGGCTTAGGCAATTCTCTTGCTTTAGCCTCCCAAGTAGCTGGGATTACAGGCACCGGCCACAGCGCCCGGCTGTCTTTGTTGTTGTTGCTGTTGTAATTTGGCCGGGGCTGGGTTTGAATCCGCCACCCTTGGTATACGGGGCCAGCACCCTACTCACGGAGCCACAGGCGCCGCCCAAAAGGATTGCTTTTATTTATACAGAGTGCTAACCAGCACTCTGGTTAGCAGGAGTGGGGAAGGTTCCTTTCTCAAATCAGGGGCCTCTGTAATGTTGGCTTGTTGATGTCAAACATGTAGGCGAGCAGCATCATGGATTCGGTGAACTAACAATGTTTAATCTCTCTTTGCTACAGCAGCAAGGTGAGCATCAATCTCTGCTTCTATAAGAATCCTGAATGTAAGCTTTTCAACTGTAACTACTCCAACTTCTATTTCTTTTTCTTGAGACAGAGTCTCACTATGTCAACCTGGGTAGAGTGCTGTGGCGTCCAACATCCAGCTCCTGGGCTTAAGTGATTCTCTTGCCTTGGCCTCCCAAGCAGCTGGGACTACATGCGCCTGCCACAATACCCAGCTATTTTTTGGTTGTAGTTGTCAGGCAGGCCCAGGCTGGATTTGAACCCGCCAACTCTGGTGTATGTGGCTGGCACCCTAGCTGCTGAGCTACAGGTGCCGAGCCTCCAACTTCTATTTCTAAAGGTTTGAAATCAATAGATAGAACATAGACAGGCTGTAATTGCAGTTTCTACTGTCTGTTCAAATGCTCAGTCAAATTTCTTCATTACTTTGTTTTCAAGGAAGCTGGTTGACACAGTTTGTTTAACTCCTGCTGCTGTGGCTTTAAACCCACAGTAGAAACCTGCAGGATCACACCTGTACACCCCAAGGGCCTTGATCTTCATCTATACTAATTAAAATCATACAACAACCCAGAAGCCTCATTTCAGCATTCTGTGTATAGATCTGAGAAATGTCAGCAATTCTTTTACACAGCATGTCCACAGGAATCTCACAGCCATATTTGTACTCCAATTAGCTGCCTCGTAGCGCACCCTCTGGACCTGGGATCTGCTGTCAGCTGTCTTTCCTGTCATTACACAGCCAGTGTTTTTGGTTATCTTGAATAAATGAGTCACTGTGCAGGAATCCAATAATTTATCAGGTACTTTCTTCTGTGTGGCAATGACTTGACAGTCTTTCCCTCTGACAGCTACTGATGTAAGGCCACCTTGGTTAATAGCTTTAAAAGCATATCTTGGTAGAGCTGGCCCTCGGGTGAAAAAATGGTAATGTGGCAGTCAAAACCGGTGCTGGAACCACAGGACATGTTGGTGCACCTACTACTTCAACCGCAGTATCTGTACATTTTATCTTCCTAAAAGGTTTCATCTTCTACCTATTAAAATAGTTTACAGATGAAAGGATAAGGTGTCTGGAATTTGCTTCAAAGTGACATAGGAAGGGGGAAGTAAATGGAGATAAAGAAGAAACAATACTAACCATGAGTTAATAATTAACTGATAGGTCCACAAAGGGGTTCCTTATAATATTCTGCTTACTTTTATATATGTTTAATCTTTCCCATAATAAAAATTAAAAATAAATAAAAAAGAAAATCAGATGTGGGCTGAGGCCAGAGCAAGACAGCCCTTCTAAGCTGAGTAAGACATTTGTATTATTCGATGTGCAGTAGGAAGCCACTGACAGGTTTTAAGCAAGGGGATGGGGACATGGGATTCTGTTTTACTTATTTAAAAGATCCCTCAGGCTGCTATTGGGAGATGCAGAGAGACTGGGCTAAGAACGGCGGGTGGGATAAGATGCTAGACTAGGATGAAATAGTTAAGATGGAAATAAACTCAGCACAGGTTTTGAAACAAAGGCAACAGAACTCGCCGATGGACTGACGTGGGAGGCAAGGAAGGAAAAGAATCAAGTATAACTTTAATTAAATCTTTTCCCTGAGCATCTGGGTATCATTTGCTCAGATGGGGAAAACTGGAGGACTATCGGATTTGGGGAGGCAGTGAAGGGGAAAGTTTAGAAGTTCTATTTTCAAAAATGTTAAGTTTGGGACGTCCATTAAACATCCCAGTAGAGGCTTGGCACCCGTAGCTCAGTGGTTAGGGTGCTGGTCAGATGCACTAAGGCTGGTGAGTTTGAACCTGGCCAGGGCCTGCTAAAAACAACAATGACAACAATAACAAAAAAACAGCCAGACATTGTAGCAGGTGCCTGTAGTCCCAGCTATTGGGAAGCTAAGGCAAGAGAATCGCTTAAGCCCCAGAGTTTGAGGTTACTGTGAGCTGTGACGCCACGGCACTGTACCAAGGGTGACATAGACTCTGTCTC
>NW_003852463.1:6063365-6065283 GCF_000181295.1 Otolemur garnettii
AAAAAAAAAAAAAAAATCCTAGTAGAATTGACCAAAGGATAGTTGATTATACAATATAAGTCTAGAGGTCAAGTCTAAAATAATAAATTTAGCATGTATCAGTATCTGGGTATTAAATGCGATGACCCAGAGAGAAAATGAAAATAAAGAACAGGGACCTATGATAAGCCTGGGTCTCTCCAACAGTACAGGCCCAACAGAGAAGGAGAACCCAGAAGTGATGACTGAGAAGGAGCAGTCTATGAGGCCAAAGGAAATCCAGGACAGTGCATTATCACAGGCTGAGGAAGGAGGTGTGCACCTGCTATAGTGAGAAGCTTAGCAGGAAGAAACACAGGCACTGGAGTGGGAAGACCTGGGGTTGAATCTGGTCTTCAACACTTCCTAGCTGTGTAGCCATGGGAAACTTCACATTCCCACTTGTATATTGAGAATAAAGATATCAACTCATTGTAACAATGAAACAGGATAATATAAGAAAATACTGAACACTGAACCCAGGAAAAAAGGAAACACTTAAAACAAAAACTTGAACTCATGAAGGCCAGGCATGATGGCTCATGCCTGTAATTCCTCCTAGCATTCTGGGAGACCCAGCCGGGTAGATTGCTTGAGCTCAGGAGTTCTAGACCAGCAGGCAGGTGAATTGCTTGAGCTCAGGAGTTCTAGACCAGCCTGAGCAAGAATGAGACCCCATCTCTAAAAAATAGCCGGGCATGGTGGCAGGCATTTGTAGTCCCAGTTACATCAGAGGCTGAGGCAAGAGGATTGCTCTAGCCCAAGAATTTGAGGTTACTGTGAGCTATGACACTACAGCACTCTACTGAGGGTAGACCAAAAAAACAAAAAAAAGAACTTGAAGTCATGGCTGTCATCATCATTATTAAATACAATGTCAACTATATCTCCATAATAAATATAATAATGTCATTCTTTTTTTTTTTGAGACAGACACTCACTATGTCACCCTCGGTACAGTGCTGTGGCATCACAGCTCACAGAAACTTCAAACTCTTGGGCTTAAGCGATTCTCTTGCTTCAGCCTCCCAAGTAGCTGGAAGTACAGGTGCCCCCCACAACCCCTGGCTATTTTTTTGTTGCAGTTGTCATTGTTGTTTAGTTGGGCCGGGCTGGGTTCAAACCTGCCAGCCTCAGTATATGTGGCTGGTGTCATAACCACTGTGCTACAGGCACAGAGCCAATGTGATTCTTTTTTAAAATAGTTTGTATCTATTTCATATAATATCCCTTCATGCAAGTCGATGGGCTAATACCAACATATAATCTAGGATAAACCATCTGTACAAGGTGGTAAAAATAGTGTAGAATAGAGCTAAAGCTTTCTGATTACTTAGTTTGATCCAAGGATGTAACACAGGCCATCTAAAGAAATGGAGGATTTTTATACCTGTAAGGCAGTTCACTTTCAAGCCAGACTTGAGCTTTATGTCCTACATCACCTTGGTCTGGACCTCTCAGGCCCACAGTGGCCCACATCAAACCCATCCAAGTCCTCAAGTGCCATAAGACAGGGGTCTTCTCTGCTAATTGACCAGGTTTTCATATCCTGGATGTGGTCAGCATCCAACACTTAATCATCACCCTGTATACACCTGACAGAAGAAAGTAGACATTTATGACATCAATTCCTTGGGCACTATTAGAGGTTGAATTGTATCCCCCCCAAAAGACATGCTGAAGTCCTAACCTCAATGCCTCAGAATGTGACCTTGTTTGGAACTAATTATACCATGCAGGTATAATTAGTTAAGATGAGATCATGCTGGAGAAGGGAGGGCCCCTAATCCAATATTACCAGTGTTCTTAGAAGAAGACAGGGCTTGGTGCCTGTGGCTCAAGTGGCTAAGACGCCAGCCACATACACCTAAGGTGGCGGGTTTGAATCCAGCCTGGATCC
>NW_003852463.1:6065491-6077427 GCF_000181295.1 Otolemur garnettii
AAAAAAAAAAAAAAAAAAAGAAGAAGACAGGCAGAGATGCAGAGGGGAAGTGCCACATGGCAAAGGCAGACACAGGTTCTGCAGCCCCAAGCCCAGGAACACCTGAGTGCCAGCAAACCCCCGAAGCTCACAAGAGGCATGAAAGGATCCCTCAGGTTTCAGAGGGAGCTTGGCGCTGCTCACACCTTGATTTTGGATTTCTGGCCCCTAGAACTGTGAGGCAATAAATTTCTGATATTTTAAGCCCCCCAGTTTGTGGTACTTTGTTAGGACAGCACTGGGCACTTTACTTCTTTTCTTCTGCAATATATCAGTGCTTACAAGCAAATTGGTGATTTGCTGTCAAAATCCTAATGTCGCCTAACTTGGCCTTAGCCCTACCATGAGACAGCTCTTTATTTTTTTGGTTTTTGGAGATTAGTTCTTTCTATTTTTCTTAGGCTGGGCTTGAACTTATGATCCTCCTGCCTCAGCCCCCTGAATAACTGGGACTACAAGTACGTACCACCATATCCAGCTAAGAGCTTTCTGGAGTTGAATGTTTCACAGGTGTCTTTTAAAATTCTAGCATTGGGTGGCGCCTGTGCTCAGTGGGTAGGGCGCCGGCCCCATATACCAAGGGTGGCAGGTTCAAACCCAGCCCCAGCTGAACTGTAACCACAAAAAAAAAAAAAAAAATAGCCAGGCATTGTGGTGGGTGCCTGTAGTCCAAGCTACTTGGGAGGCTGAGGCAAGAGAATCGCCTAAGCCCAAGAGTTGGAGGTTGCTGTGAGTTGTGTGACGCCACAGCACTCTACCGAGGGTGATAAAGTGAGACTCTTTCTTAAAAACAAAACAAAACTCTAGTATTAAACAACATTTTTGGATGGTACTCAAACACCGCATTCAACTTTAAAGCAAATTGCACTGCTGAACCATACTACAATGGGATAAAATTAATAAGTAACAAGATGAATTGATCCAGAGACTTGCAAGGGTGGGTCAGTTTGTCAGCATTCTCAGCGTCCTTTTTCTCCAAGACCAAGAAATTAGTTCCTTGTTAGCCCTATAAATATCTGTATTGTTTAAATTCCAGGACATAGTGTACATTATTCATTCTGGAAGACAGGGGGTTCCATCCCAGAAAGGGTTGTGGTAGCAGGCAAAGCAAACAGAGCAGATGTTAGGAAGAATGACAAAATAAAATAAAATAGAAATAGCTGTTATATTCACCACTGATGAAATATTATTGTTATCATATTAAGAAAGATGACAGATGTCAAAAAGATTAGAATAAAACACAATGGCAAGAGACAGGGATGGAAGAACAAACTACTGATACATACAACGTGGATGAATCGCAAAATATAATGCTCAGATCTGAGAAAGAAGTCAGAAACAAGGAAGTACTATTCTATGATCATCTATAGGATGTTCCAGAATAGGCAAAACTAACCTATCATATGGTTTTAGATGACTATTAGAACAGTGGCTGTGTTTCTAGGGAGGAGTGAAGAGCAGGTGCGAGCCATCCTGGAAGGGGCATAAAGGAGTTCTGGGAATGAGAAAATATCCTATCTTGATAGAACGGTTTCACTTCACATTGCAAAGTTCACCTACCAGTCTCCTAAAGGGTGATGCAGTTCCCTATTATAAAAAAGTTATACTTCCATAAAAAAATTCTTTAAGTACTTGAATACAATGTATTTTAAAATCTGGTCATCGTAGAGAATTTGGAAAATTCAATAAATAAAAATAAGAGGAAAATTAAAACACCCATATCCATCACCTAGAGTAAATAATTTTAATGATGTAAAATACAATATAAACATGTTAGTATAGAAATTAGATAAAGCATAAGGATAGAATGGATACAAAACTTTTGTATCCTATTTATTTATCATTTTATTCTAAGCATTTCCCTATGCTAAGCATAAAAAAAAAAAATGGCTTGGCACTGGTAGCTCAGCAGCTAGAGCACCAGCCACATACACAAGAGCTGGCAGGTTCAAATCCAGCCTGGGCCTACAAAAAACAATGACAACTACAACCAAAAAATAGCCAGGCATTGTGGCAGACACCTATAGTCCCAGCTACTTGGGAGGCTGAGGCAAGAGAGTCACTTAAGCCCAAGAGTTTGAGGTTGCTGTGAGCTGCGACACCACGGCACTCTAGCAAGGGTGGCATAGTGAGACTCTGTCTCAAAAAATAAATAAAAGAAATTAAAGAAAAAAAAGCAGAACACACAACTGTTATTTATGCTCTTATTACTACTATTTAAAAAGTTATTATGGGCCAGGTATGGTGGTTCATGCTTGTAGTCCCTGCACTTTGGGAGGCTGAGGCAGGAGAATCACTTGAGACCAGGAGTTCAAGACCAGCCTGGGAAACATAGCAAGACCTTGTCTTTACAAAAACCTTTTTAGTTAGCTAGGTGTGGTGGTCCATGCCTGTAGTCGCAGGTACTTGGGAGGCTGACTCAGGAGGATCAGTTGAGCCCAGGGGTTCAATAGTTCAATAGTTCAATCTTGAACTATGATCATGCCACTGCACTCCAGCCTGGGAGACAGAGTGAGATGAGACCCTATCTCTTAAAAAAAAAAAAAAATTACACATATGAGTAAGGTCTAAAATAAAATAGTGGCAAGTGGTTGGGATTTTCAATATTGTGACTGCATAGGATGGTTTTCTTTTCTTTTAAAAGTCCTTTACCTGTCCAAAAAATAACAGTCATAATAGAAACACAGGTTTTAGGAGGAAGGATGAGAGGAACTGAGGCAACTTCCCTTGAGTGGAGAGCACACTGAAAAGCACGTGGTTACAGTCCTCACACGGAGGACAGCCGTGAGCCTGCTGAAGGCAGGAAGAGTACTCTGAGCCTAGTGGCACGTCTGGCACAAAGTAGGGACACCACAAACATTCCTGAATAAATATTCTCCATGTCCAGGGAGAATCAATCAACAAGAAATAGACTTTAATTAAAGCATAAAGAGGTTTGGGGCAGCCATGAATAAGCCTTTGTCAGAAATCATGAAGAAAAATTCTAGAATGTCTAACATGAAAAACAAATTTAAGGGTATGTTACTATTTATTCAGTTTAGTTTACACATCTATCTTCGTAAAAGAAGGTATCTAGGGGAGGCAGGATCTCCAGTTCCTCTCCAGGCATAAGATTTCTACTTCTATTATTCCTTCCCAGAAGACCAGGGATCAGAACCACCTGACTTTCCAGAAACCTTGTTTAGGGGTTGGGGGGGAGAAGGAAAGCAGGTGGCCAGCCTTTGGTGGAGCCATGCTAGCAGCAAAAAGGCTCAGCTTCCACCTGAACTTTACAGAATTCTTAAAGGGATTGAATTTCATGCCTGTTTTAAAGATCAGATAACCAAATTCTGAGGAGTCTGGTCACAGTAGAAAGCAAGAGGCAGATGACAAGGCCATACTAAGAAACATCCCTCTTGACAAGCCTAAAATGATGGGGCTACCCCACATGGTAACAACAGTCGCCTTCTGGTGGTAGAACCTCCAAGGTGTTTAGTTTTTCTTTTTTAAATGTTCTAAAATGAATATGCAGTGCTTCTGCAAGGCAATAGCATCACTTGTTTCTATATTCTCAGACTATTAGAGGATTCAAAGATACTCTCTCTGAATCAGTTTTCAGGGTCTGGTTGCTTACTATCACTGAAAGAAATTAAAATGATATTTTTTAAAAAGCCTGCCTTTTCATGCCCTCCTCCCTCTAGCCTCTGTTGAGCAAACAATGCTTTGCTTAAACTAAACTTAGTCACTGAGTACATATCCTGTACCTGTCTGCAGCTGGCACCAGATCCTCCCACCCTGCCACTTACCATGGCCATGACTCTGTGTCAAGATTAGAGTTCAGTCACCCAAACAGATGTTCCTCTGTGATAAAAACAGAGAGAAAATTACTGTGAGAGGGAAGCAGCATTAAGATCATTAATCAGGATAATTTACAGTTTGCATGAGTGAAGCCATGAGGAAGTGATACCCAACTTCATTGAAAGGCCAGTTATTCATTAGCCAAAGATACAAAGGCCAGGCCAATAATTCCAGAGAAACTGTTAAAACAGCCAAGTTTGGCCAGGCACAGTGGCTCACGCCTGTAATGCTAGTACTCTGGGAGGTCAAGGCAGATGGACTGCCTGAACTCAGTTGTCTGAGATCAGCCTGAGCAAGAGACCCCTTCTCTAAAAAAATAGCCAGGTGTTATGGCAAGTGTCTGTAGTCCCAGATCCCAGGGAGGCTGAAGCATGAGAGTCACTTTGGGTCCTAGAGTTTGAGGTTGCTGTGACCTATGACTCCATGGCACTCTACCAAGGGCGACAAAGTGAAACTCTGTCTCGAAAAAAATAATAATAATAAATTTAAAAATAAAAATAAATAAAATCAAACAGCCAAATTAATTATACAGTATTTTCCTACCTGCTGTTCTGTTTGGAGATAACACACTACAAGAACAATTCCTGTGGTTTTGTTAGGGTGAAGTACCACCACTTGTACTCAAACTACTACTTGTACATAGAATCTGAACTGTAAGCTATAGCACAGATCAGAAGAGGTATCCCCTTTGAGAAAAGAGATAATGCAACTGCAGCAAGAGAAAGTACAGCATCCCAGTCTGTACTCTGATTCTGTGATGTGTGTGCATGTGCGTGTAATAAAAGGCAACCCAACCAAGATTAGAATCTTTTTTTTTTTTGCAGTTTTTGGCCAGGGCTGGGTTTGAACCTGCCACCTCTGGCATATGGGGCCAGAGCCCTACTCCTTTGAGCTACAGGTGCCGCCCAAAAGTCTGGGTTTTTTAAAAACAGAATCTCACTCTAGAATGGCCTGACCCCAGCCTACCTCACAGCAACCTCAAACTCCTAGGTTCAAGTGATCCTCTTGCCTCAGCCTCCTGAGTAGCTGAGACTATAGGCACCTGCCACAATACCCAGCTAATTTTTCTGGTTTTAGTAGAGACAGGGTCTCACTCTTCCTCAGGCTGGTCTTGAACTCCTGAGTTCAAGAGATCCTCCCACCTCAGCCTCCCAGAGTGCTAGAATTACAGGTGTGAGCCACTGCGTAAGACCTAACATTAGAATCTTTTTTTTTTTTTTTTATTGTTGGGGATTCATCGAGGGTACAAGAAACCAGGTTACAACGATTGCATTTGTTAGGTAAAGTCCCTCTTCTAACATTAGAATCTTTTCATTTCCCAATGGTATTTTCACCGCTACCATTATAGGATTAAAGATGCTTCCTCCCTTTAAGCTGCAGCCTTACACACACAATTTTGTCTTCAGTTTTCATACCCCCTCCTTCATCAGAAAGACTTGAATCATCACATGTTTTTTCGATTGCTCAGAATGCAAGACATGTCTTCACTGTAGGCCTCTTTGGGGGTTCTCATGATATACAGGCAGCTCTAAGGGGAAATGTTTCTTCCAAACATCTCATATATGTCATATTCCAGATGCCACACCCTACCCAGAGCCTCACTACTACAGCCTGACTCCTCATCCCTCACTCCAGACTATCCTATAGTACACGTAGTACCTTGCTAAAGTGTTTCTTTTATTATAGCATTTCTCTGCAAATTACAAAAAGACCTTCCACTATTTTCCCATAACTCCAGTATACTATAAATTCAAACTCCTCAGTTGGGCATACAAAGCTTTTACCAATCAGCTCCCCTCTACTTTTTCTACCTTGATTCCGAGCCTTCCCTGAGATAAGCCCTCCACTCCTGCCTTGTCTCCTTACTGTCCCTGAACCCGCTGCTCCTTCCTCCTCTGCACTCTGCCTAGGCTGTGCTGCCCCAGTTCCATACTGGAAAGGACTGAGCCCTCATGTGGTGAGGTGAGTCTGCAGTGAATGGTGGGAAACAAGGAGGAATGGAGCTGGGCCCGAGGAAATCTGGAAGGAGAAAAGTGAATGTGACCAGGCAGGGCTTACGTGTTGATCAAGTGAGTGGAGAAGTACTTAGTTGTCTTCAGAAAGCACTACTTGGTCAAGTTGTCAAGGCCACTGCTTTTCAAACTACTGTGTAGATCAATATTTGGGGAATCTTATTAAAATGCAGATTCTGGAAGTAGGTCTGGGGGGGTCCCCAAGGGCCTGAGAGTCTGCATTTTTAACAAGCTTCCAGAGATGCCCCTACTTCTGGTTCTAGGATGACCTTTAAGAATCAAGGCTCTAAATCGATGCTTAGAAAAGGAGCCTTGTTAATATGACTTAGGTAAGGGAACAGGAGGTGCTTAGCCTAAATTTCTACAAGAAAACCCACACTTGCTAAACCCCTGAACAATAGGAGTTATCAACCCTGATTTACAACCCATACTCCTATAGCGCTAATCGGACAGAGGGCTGGGTCTTACAAACATGCTTTTTGATAAGCAACTACAGACCTTAACCTATTTCAGCCAGCGTGTAGAGGTTGCACACCAACTGTCTATGTCTATAGCTCCTCACCTTTTGTAAAGAACAAATTCCACCTCATTTTATACCAAAACCCTGCTCCAAAGCAAATACTGTATGCACGTACACATGTTTACCCATTACACATGCACTCGGTTCCCCTCATAAATATGCATAGCTTTTCCTCTAAACCTAGCAGGTGAGTGGCCAGTGAATGGATTTACAGCTGCTCCTCATCGCTCTCATCACCGCCTGAGCTCTGCCTCCTGCAAGATCAGCCCAGTCGTGCACTCCTTATGAGAATCTAATGCCTGGGCCAGACAAAGTGGTTCATGCCTGTAATTCCAGCACTCTGGAAGGCCAAGGCAGGTGGATTGCTTGAGCTCAAGAGTTTAAAACCAGTCTGAGCCAGAGTGAGACCTTGTCTCTAAAAATAGCCAGGTGTTGTGGCAAGGGCCTGTAGTCCCCAGCTACTTGGAAGACTGAGACAAGAAGATTGCTTGAGCCTAAGAGTTTGAGGTTGCTGTAAGCTATGATGCCACAGCACTCTACTCAGGGTAACACAGTGGGACTCTATCTTGAAAAATAAAAATATAAAAAGAATCTAAAGCCTGATGATCTGAGATGATGTGAGGGAGAGCTGAGGTGGTGATCCTAGCACTGGGGAGTGGCTGCAAATACAGATTATCATAAGCAGAGAGGTTTGACATTGCTGAGACCATAATAAATCAATTGCTTGCAGACTCATGTCAAAATCATCCCCCGTGACCCCTTGTCCCTGGATGCATCATCTTCCATGAAACTGGTTCCTGGTGCCCAAAAGGTTGAGGATCACTGCCCTAAACCTACTAGTGATGTATGATACAGGCCTCATGAGGTACAAAACCCAACTTGCACCTACATCGCCAGTCAAGCTCTCCTTTCTGTTATTTAGCCATTCTGGTGGTTTTTTGGATGGTATAGTCTACCAGGCGAGATGGACAACAAATAAACAAATGAATAAATGAGATAATTTCTGATATCAGTGAGATGAAAATCTAATAGGACAATGGAGCAGAACAATTGGCAAACTACAGTAGCTCCTGGGTCAAATCCTGCTTTTATACAGCCTACAAGCTAAGATTGGCTTGTAAATATTAAATTAGCTGACAAAAAAATCAAAAGTAGAATATTTCATGACACTTGAAAATTATATGAAATTCAAACTTCAGTGTCCGTACATACTTATTAGAGCACAGTCACACCCATTTATTTATATAAAGTCTGTGGCTACTTTCAAGCCACAAGCAGAAATGAGTATTTGTGATGGAGATCATATGGCCCACAAAGCCGAAAATATTTACTATCTGGCCCTTCATAGAAAATGTTTGCTGAGCCTTGATATGGAGGATGATATGATCCGGTTATCAGGAAGGAGCTGGCCTACACAGAGTGATCAGGGAAGTGTCTCTGAGGAGATGACATCTGAACTAAGACCTAAATGAAGGGAAGGGCCAGCCTTCAAAGATCTGGAGGAAAACTCCTTCCAGGCAGAGGGAACAGTTAGTGCAAAGGTCCTGAGGCAGAAATGAGTTCATTGTGTTTGAGGGATGGACAAATGCATGGTGAGTAAGGGCAAGAGTGGCAAGAGATGAAGATGGACTAGAGCCATGTGATAATGTGACTTATAACAAGGAACAGATATTGGATCATTATCCTGTTCCCGGCACCAAACTCCTAAATTCCTTGGAATTTCCTAAATGATAAGAACAAAGGTGGAAGGAATATCTTTTGTTATTTATTATAAACTCCTTTCAACCACACCTGAGTTTATGTTAATGAGTTTATTATCAATGAGGATGGAGGACTGGTTGCCATCAGAACCAACTATGTGATTAGAGTTGAAATTTTCAGCCCATCTCTTTATTTCAGGGAGGAGAAAGGAGCTGGACATTGAATTAATCATAAATGGCCAATTATCAATCACGTCTATGTAATAAAAACCTGAAAAGGATAGTGGGGGCGAGCAGCAAAAGGTTTGAAGAGTGTCCAGGTTGGTGAACACGTGGAGATGCTGGGAAGTGGCACACCTAGAGAGGTCGCTGAAGCTCTGAGCCCCTCCCCACACACCATGCCCCGTGCATCGCTTCCATCAGGCTGTTCCTGAATTGTGCTTCTTTTTAACAATAAACTGGTTTTCCTGATTTCTGTGAGCCACTCTAGCAAATGATCAAAGAAAAGGTGGGAGTGGTGGGAACGTCTGATTTGTAGTCATTTGGTCAAAAGCACATGTGACCACCTGGATTTGTGACTGGCATCTGAAGTGAGGGGCTGTCTTGTGGGAACGGGCCCTTAACCTGTGGGGTATGACACTAACTTCAGGAAAGTAGTGCCAGAATTGAGTTAAATTGTAGGACACAAGTTGGTGTCTGAAGAGAACTGGAGAACTGGTTGGTGGGGAAAACCCCACATACATCTGGTACTAGAAGTGAACTGTTGAGAGCATAAGGAAAAAACAAAATTGTTTGTTTTGCCTATAATTGGTGTCAGAAGAAAGATTTGCTAGAATGGCCCTGCCTCATAGAAACCTGTAGTTTGAGAAGAGAAAGGATGAGAGAGTGAGGGGTGAGGCGATTTTTGATTCCTATGTCCACGTAGTCATCCATGGTATGGAGCCATAGTGGTGCTAAGATCAGTTACTAAAGGTAAAAGTGACTCCCGGAGCTATTTCACTCAATGCCTGAGGAAACACATGCTAATAAGATGAGGTTTGGTGCAATGGCTCATGCCTGTAATCCCAGCACTTTCACGGCAGGGAGATGGCTAGAGGCCAGCCTGAGCAACACAGCAAAAATTCATCTCTTAAAAAAAAAATCCCTCATTAAGTATAATTTATATGTGAGTTGAACTGAGTTGCTGCTGACTGGTTGACAAGTCCACCCTGGCAGACACAGCTTTTAGGTGTAAGGGCCCTCCCATTGCTTCTGAGTAGTTTTGGAGTAAATGACAAATAAGAAAGAAGGGAAGGGGGGACGCCTCCCCAGAAAGTCAACCTTCAGTATGAACATTTCCACTCCTTTTTACCACAGTCAAGAGGTGGAAAGACAGCTGGAGCAAAGCGTTCTGGAAATACTGAGAGCCATTATTCAAGGAGCTAGAAATATTTTACTAATGGAAAAAATAACATATCATACTTGAACACTGAGTGCTTTTAGCCGATTTATTTTGAGACGTGCACAGCACATGCCATAAATTCATTTATATAGCTATAGCTGTTGTAAATTTATTAAAGTTTTTAAGTAGAGTATAGAAATGAATGCAGAAAATGGTACTTTGGACTCTTTCGTTAGATATCAGAGAATATATGTAATGTCATTATAGTGAGTTCCCCTGGTAACAGATGCTTTCCTTGAGACCCACACAGATGCACACTAGTGCAGCCTCGCACCTACAGTGGCCTCAGTAACTCTTGGCAAGGACGAGGGGGAGCAGAGGGAGGGAAAGAACTACATCTCCCCATACAGAATTGCTGTAGGCCTCTTCTTAGCTGCATAACTCCATCAGCTCCCACGGAAAACAAGGCCTTTCTTCCCAAAGCTCCATCTACAGCCACCCACCTGCCCTGCAATGCCATGCTTTCTGTAGAAAATTCTGCGCTACCCCAGCTTCCTTGATTCCTTTGTTCTTTCTCTTTGTAGGCCTTCCCACATCCATAAACTGAACAATATGACCAAGTTCATGATGATTCAGACTGTGCTGGGCTTTTGAAACTTCCTCAGTGCAGTGGCTCACAGATGGAGCAAAATAAGTAGCAACTATACCTCAATTTTTATTATTATTATTATTATTATTATTTGAGACACAGTCTCACTACATCACCCTTAATAGAGTAACGTGGCATCATAGATCACAGCAACCTCAAACTCTTGGGCTTAAGTGATTCTCTTACCTCAGCCTCCCAAGTAGCTGGGACTACAGGTGCCCACCACAACACCTGAGCTATTTTTGTTGTTGTTGTTGTTGCAGTGGTCATTGTTTAGTTGTCCCGGGCCAGGTTTGAACCCACCAGCCTCCGTGTATGTGGCCAGTGCCCTACCCCTGGCTACAGGTGCCACCCTATACCTCAGTTTTTATGTATGTAAAATACAAACACATTCATGTTTCAGGAGGGGTTCAAATGACCCTGAAGAGCATCAGGACTCTTCAAGATGGAGGGATGAAGACTGAAGGTGAAGGCCGAGTGCAGTGGCTCACACCTGTCATCCCAGCACTCTGGGAGGCCAAGGCGGGCAGATTGCCTGAGCTCATGAGTTCAAGACTAGCCTGAGCAACAGTGAGCTCCCCTCTCTAAAAAACAGCTGGGCCTTGTAGGGGCACCTATAGTCCCAGCTACTTGGGAGGCCGAGGCAAGAGGATCCCTTGAGCCCCAGAGTTTGAAGTTGCTATAAGCTAAGATGCCACGGCACTCTGTCTCAAAAAAAAAAAAAAAAGACTGAAGGTGACACTTTTTTTAATGATGTCTAAGAAAACTTAGGGTTATGGGAAATGTGTGTAGAGGAATGCAGCTTCTTAAAATATCCAAACTGTCTATACCTAGGATGCGGGATAGGACTCCTTAAGTTTTCTTTCTTTTTTTGAGACAGAGTCTCACTTTGTTGCCCTCTATAGAGTCCTGTGGCATCTTAGCTCACAGCAACCTTAAACTCTTGGGCTCAAGCCATCCTCCTGCCTCAGCCTCCCAAGTAGCTGGAATCACAGGTACCTGCCATAATGCCCAGCTATTTTTTTTTTTTTTTAAGAAACGGGTTCTTGCTCTTGCTCAGGCTGGTCTAGAATCTGTGACCTCAAGCAATTCACCCACCTTGGCCTCCCAAGTGCTAGGATTACAGGCATGAGCCACCACGCCTGGCCTGCAATTTAAGTTTTAAAGACAAAGTTTTAGAGCAAATGAAAGAAAGTGGAAATTAAACATGTGAGACCTATCCCAACAACAGTTAAATAAGAGAAAAATAAGTTGCAGAGAAGTTTCGTGCTCTTTCAGGTAAGATTACACATTTCATGGAAATAATTTTACAGTAGATTCATAAGGAAAAATTAGGTATGTTGAGAATGCATCTCTATTGTTCTTCAGGTGGATGTCTGGGAGGATAATTAGACACTAAAACATAAGTTGCCCTATTGTATCACCGCCAGAAAAGGCAAGCCAGATGCTGACTCAAGTATAAAGTTTCTTAAGTCCTTATGGCAGACCGCAGGTACATGGAACAAAGACTTCTGATTTCAATCAAGCGCAGCCATACGTGAAGGCCACAGTGTTGTGCACTTCCCCTCTCACCCAGAATTTGGAAAATAGGCAAAGTAGATAATTCCCTGAGCATTAGACTAGTAAAATCAGCAAGTGACCATCAAAACAAAGGTATGCAAACTCATCTTAATGGGAAAGAATGGCTCCTGGACTGAAGCAGACTTGCTGAAATGTATTAGCACATTTAAAGAACAATTGTGTCCAAGAAGGCTCCACATAAAACTGTCACGGAGGATTACTTTTTTTTGGGGGGGGG
>NW_003852463.1:6078449-6101032 GCF_000181295.1 Otolemur garnettii
TTTTTTTTTTTGGTTGCAGCCATCATTGTTGTTTTTTTTGGCGGGCCCAGGCTGGATTCCAACCCGCCATCTTAGGTGTATGTGGCTGGCGCCTTAGCCGCTTGAGCCACAGAGGATTACTTTGAAACATTTGTCAAAGCCCTGCCCTAAGGAAAGGTTGGGTTCAGTGGTCCAGGGGTCATTTATTTTTCTGCGCTGTGACGATAAATTTCATTCATCTAATACCCCTTGCTCTGATTGTATGGTGGCCAAGCAACTTGTGGACTAGAGTTTGGCTTCCTAACTGAACCTGTCTACCAATACTGGAGTACATGGATTTTTTTTTTTTTTTTTGAGACAGAGTCTCACTCTGTCACAATGGGTAGAATGCCGTGCCATCATAGTTTACAGCAAGTTCCAAATCTTGAGTTTGAAAAATCCTCTTGCCTCAGGCTCTGGAATAGCTGGAACTACAGGTGCCCAACAGCACGCTCAGCTAATTTTTCTATTTTTAGTAGAGATGGGGTCTCACTCTTGCTCAAGCTGGTCTTGAACTCCTGAGCTCAAGTGATCCACCTGCTTCAGCCTCCCAGAGTGCTGGGATTATAGGCATGAGACGCTGCACCCAGACAGCAATTTATTTCTTAATGTAAATAAATAAATCAGTAACATGTGTGTGGTGAACCTGATAAATAGAGCCCCTTCCCAAGAGTGGAACCCCTTCTTGGCATGCTGAGGAATACAGTGTCTCTGGGGCTGCTGTTTGCTGCCCTGTAATGAGTTTCCCCTGGTAATGGGTGATCTCCTTGAGACCCCAACTGAACTGCGCAGCCCATATTTGATTCTGAACGCTGACCCACATCTTAGCACAGGCAACCCGAGAGTATATTCTGAAGGGACTTGCTGGGCTCATGATTTATTCTTACTGAATCCTTCTCTTTCCTGGAAGAGCACATGTGTGTGAGTCATTCACCATTTTTCTTTGGTATATGGTTTCATTTTACATCCCACAAGGATGACTAAACCACTGTTTTAAAGACTTTCAGAGGGTACGACTGGGCTCCACCCAAGCACTAAAGGTTTTCAAAACCATCTATGAAGTAGGAACATGAAAATAATTCTTTTTTTTTTCCAGCTTTTTTTCCCCTTGTACCTTAGAGCTTTCTAGAGGTAAAGGAAGCTTTGTTGCAGTGACGGGGTTTGCAGGGAGAAATAAACTTTTCCAAACATTTATTCAAAGGCAAAATGTATAAGCTAAACGAATACAAATACTTGGAGACCTAGCTGCTAAGCAATCAGGTAAAAATCTATTCTAACCCAGAACTAGCGAGTTATTCACAGCACTGTGGAGGACAATCATAATAATTTCAATCCACAAATAATTCAAATAACACATTTTACGTGTAATTTGAACATCCCACTCCTTTTCTCCCCTTCCCACATCATACTAAAGTCTATTAAAGTTTTCATTCTACTCCAGTGATTCCTTTGTCTAATAGGTAGAGGAAGGAAGGAAGGAACATTTATTAAATACTCCTTTGCATTATCTTAATTAAGTTCCCCAATAACTATCAGAGCAGTGATTATTATTTTTACTTTACAAGTTAAAAACTGAGACTTAGAAAAGTAGTGTGATTTGCCTGAGGTCATACAGTTTGGCACATGGCTGGAATGGAATCTAACACCCAGCTTGTCTGACTGGAAAACCTGCCAGGAATAGAATAATGAAAACTGGCTGTGGTGAGTTCTATTTTGTGTTAAGTAGTAACATTACATAACATTACATGTTATGAAAATGAAAGGAGAGCCAAGGTGGCCTAAATGACTGCTGGGAAAGGGGACTGGGTCCTGCATGCTTAGCTCAATCCCTGCATTGTTAAACATCTGCTCTCAGTTTCCCCAGGCGGAAGTTTCAAGAAGGACATAAATAAATCAAAGTAAGCTTTGATAAGCTTTATAGACGTGTAGGTGCCCCACCTTATTTGTCTGCTTACTGTATTCAGCTTGCATCATAATAGTACTTCAGATTTTCTTCTTTTTTTTGAGACAGAGTCTCACTGTGTTGCCCAGGTTAGAGTGCCCTGCCTCAGCCTAGTCACAGCAACTTCGAACTCCTGAGTTCAGGAGATCCTCCTGCCTCAGCCTCTCAAACAGCTGGCACTACAGGTGCCTGTCATAATGCCCAGACTAGTACTTTGGATTTTTTGTTGTTGTCCTTGTTATCTGAGTGACTCCTAGCACCACCTGTGGACTACAGACATTTGGAATTCTGGTTGGCTATTTTTTCATTATTGGTGGAGGGGGTTTGTTTGTTTTTCCTTTTTTTTTTTTTAAACTCTTCTGCCTTTGAATTGCAGACAAATTGGATTCCCTCCATCTCAGGCCAGTGACAGCAGAGACAAGAAGTTGATGTAGAAGCATTGCTGATCACTGCTCACTATCATGGGACTGATCTGATAGTTTACTGATGTCTCATATTCATTCATTCATTCCCTCATTCCACCAACCTTACCTGAATGCCTGCCCCACACCAGGTACCAGTGTAGGTGTTAAAAGGCACGCTTTAATGTCCATTTGTCTACCTCTCATAACAGAATGTTAACCTTTATGCCTTGTCTAAGAGTAACCTACCATTTTAAAAAAAAGTCTTAGGGGCGGTTGGTGATGACTTGGTTGAAATTCCTTCCTATTGCGAGGACTTTACAATCTTTCTCAGTAGTCATCTCCCAACTTCTAGTCACCCTCTCTCTGGCTATGGGGCTCACTTCCCCATGGCAGGCTTTGCCACTGCTATGCAGCTCTAAGAGTCAGGAGGTGACCTTTCATTCCTTGTCCTATCCTTTGGAGCTAAAAGGACTTTATTTTAAATCATTTATTGACCATTTAGTCATATTGAATGCTTAGATATTTTATCCATATTATATCATTTTGTCCACTCATTGTCCAGTGAATTGGATGTGATAATTTAAGTGTTAGAGAAGTTAAGCATAGGATCCAAGGTCCCTCAGGGGTAGGTAATAAAAGCTACGTTCTCACAGGTCTGTCTGACTCTAGAGACTTCATATCATACCATGCCAAATACATGTATGTAAAATGTATTATACATGTATAATTATGTATAAAGGTAGCTGACAATTCTAGAAGCTTTTAGAATAAAAATGAAATAGGCTCTGCACCTGTGGCTCAAGTGGCTAAGGCACCAGCCACATACACCTAAGGTGACAGGTTCGAATCCAGCCCGGGCCTGCCAAACAACAATGACGGCTGCAACCAAAAAATAGCCGGGTGCTGTGGTGGGCGCCTGTGGTCCCAGCTACTTGGGAGGCGGAAGCAGGAGACTCACTTGAGCCCAGGAGTTGGAGGTTGCCGTGAGCTATGATGCAACGGCACTCTACCCAGGGGGACAGCTTGAGGCGCTGTCTCAAAAAAAAAAAGAATAACAATGAAATAAAAACTTTAAATTGCCACATATATCTTGCTGAGCTAAACACTTCCTTGTTCTTTAACAAGCTGGGCGCAAGAAAACAAAGCAGTAACCAAAACAAGAACATTCCTCTCCCAGACTTATCAGACAGCAACTAGACCACACTGTGAGTGGCAGGCAGATAGCTCCCAGTCAAAAGTGTTTAGTCCTAGGCTGGTGGCCATTTCAAGAAAACAACACATTTCTAACTCTCACGCACCCGGCCCTAATTCAGTCATACAGGCTTTGTAGTGGGAGAACAATGCGCACGGCTCTGTGATAATGTCTCTTTGAGCAGACACATGGTCAGAGTCTTGCCATCTCCAGCTAGGAGGGAAGTAAGGATTCTACCCAAACACATTCTGTACCTGCCCTTGTAATAGCTCAGTATTTAGCTCAGGTGGGAAGATCATGGCTGATCCAACCACAGTTTAAAAGTGCTCACAGCCTGCTTCAGAGACCGGCTGATGTGCTGTGCCCCTGGAGCAGTCTGTGCCCAGTGTCAAAGGAGGTTGGATATAATGACCCCATTCAGTTACGTTTATTCTAACGTTAGCAATATTAAGATTATCCAGTATATACTGGTAGGGAGAGAAAGGAATGTCAAACATTGCTTGTCTAGCTTTTGTGATGAACTGAAAACATGGTGGACTTTCATTCAAAGCCTAAGACGTGGTAATATTTTCCCAGCCCTATATAGCAGGTGCTTATACTATGAGGCAGCTCCCATCCAGACTTAAAAGTGCACTTCTTCTTTTGATCACCCAGAAATGATTTTCCCCTATTTCAGATCAAAAGGTCAAGCAAACCACAGGTAAGAGAGCAATTCCAAGGTTGAATGGAAGTATACAAAGAAAGCAGGAGTAGAAATGGAGGAGAAATTCTTGCCTCCAGAGGGAGTGACTTTCTGCCAGGGTGGGGCTGTCACCAGGGAGAGGACTTCAGTGAGCACCCAGACAACTCCTTCCTTTTATAGAAAGAAAACTGCCCTATCTACAGGCAAGTGATGGGACCACCTCCTGGGTAATGTACATGGTAATAACATGTTAGCTTCTTTCGGATGACCCAAGGTCTGGGAGGTGTTGCCATCATGGGAAGCACAGATTCACCCTGGAACAGGAGAATCCATGTTATCCTTCTGATGAAAACCAGTAAAGCAAAGGTCTAAATCTAATGATGGCACAGCCAATGAGCATTTTACCCCAATTTTTAAGCGTTTTTTTAAAAATATGAACTCCTTAACAAAAAACAACTCATCAAACTAACCATTTAAGATCTATACATTTGATGATCCACACTACTGGTGCTGATCTCCAGTTGTTCTCTGTTCTGTTAGCACAGATATGTCCATCTGCATGTGGGCCAACCCAGTGTCTACTCAAGGTTCACAAACTATAGGCCACCATATCCTGAGACCAAATTCCAAGGTTGACCAGTACTCTTTTTCCTTTTTTTGAGACAGTCTCACTGTTACCCAGGCTGGAGTGCACTGGCATCATCATAGCTCTCAGCAATCTCAAATTCCTGGACTCCAATAATCCTCCTGCCTCAGCCTCCCAAGCAACTGGGACAGACACATACTATTATGCCTGGTTAATTTTTATATTTTTCTGTAGAGATGGGGGGTCTCGTTGTTCAGGCTGGTCTTGAACTCCTGACCTCAAGCAATCCTCCTGCCTTGGCCTCCCAGAGTACCAGGATTACAGGCATGAGCCACTGTGCCTGACCTGATCAGTACTCTTGGTATCTTCTCTTGTCTTAGCAAGGATGAAACAAGAAGAGCAACACATCGGAAAAACTAAGAACCCTGAATCTAGCATATGGTCTTTCTCTTATAACCTTTTCCAGGCAATTAACACTCACTCCGTCTTTCTTTACAAAATCCTTGTGATAGAGGGAAATAAAACAGACTGGATCCAAATGTGAGACTGAAGTACAGAGGTGTGGGGAAAAGGGAACCCTTACACCTTGCTAGTGGGAATGTAAATTAGCACAGCCATTATTGAAAACATTATGGCATTTCCTCAAAAAATTAAAAACAGAATTACCATATTATCTAGCAATTCCATTTCTGGCATTTAGCCAAAAGATTTGAAATTAGCACATTGAAGAGATGTCTGCACTCCTATGTTCATTGCAGCACTGTGCACAATAGCCAAGTTATGGAATCAACCTAAGTTATCCATTAATAGGTGAACTGATAAAGAAATTATGCCATTTATCCACAGTGGAATATTATTCAGCTTTTATTTTTATGTATTTATTTTTTTGAGACAGAGTCTCACTATATTGCCCTCAGTGGGCAACACTGACCAGAGTGCTGTGGCATCACAGCTCACAGCAACCTCAAACTCTTGGGCTTAAGCGATTATCTTGCCTTAGCCTCTCAAGTAGCTGGGACTACAGGCGCCCGCCACAACGCCTGGTTATTTTTTTGTTGCAGTTGTCGTTGTTTAGCAGGCCCAGGCTGGGTTTGAACCTGCCAGCCTTGGTGCACGTAGCTGGCACTGTAACCACTGTGCTACGGGTGCCAAGTCTATTATTCAGCTTTTAAAAAGAAAATTTTGTCCTTTGCAACAACGTAGATGGATTTGGAGAACTTTGTACTAAGTAAAATAAGCCAGGCACAGAAAAAGTAATACTGCATGCTCTTTGTTCTTTTTAGTTCAACTGAAGAACTAAAGAATTAAACAGAAGGAAAATTTTTTTTTCTTTGAAATACACTGCACAGTGTGGAGAATATAATAAATAACAGGTCATGCATTTGAAAATCACTAAAAGTAAATTTCAAAAGTTTTTACCACGAAAAATAAGTATTCAAGATGATGGATATCTTAAAATGCTGACTTAGTTCTTCCAGTGCATTCATAAATCAAAACATCACTTTGTACCCCCCAAATATATACAACTCTAATTTACAATTAAAAATAAAACTAAAAAATACGAACGTATTGGGGGGAAGGGATTTACAGGGAGTCAGTGATAAAGCCAGAAGAGTTGCCTGCAGCTAGATACCCAGGCTTGATGCAGCCCCGTCCTTTCCCTCTGGCTGTAAAGGTACATCATCACCTCTATTTTCCCATGACGGAAAACTCTCTTTCTGGACGAGCAGGAAAAGCAGCCCAGTTCTCCCCCACAGATTTACACTGGCTCAACCCTGGATTTCCGGAAGTCAGCATAGCATAAACATAGCTTTCTTCAAAGTCTCGTTTTTTTGCCCTGCAAATAATCAAGATTCAGTTTTGTGGGCAACCCCTTCTCCTACTGGCTCAGCGACTCCCAGACAGGGCCAGGGCGGAGTTCAGTTCCCAAATCTTTCCAGAATTCAAGCTGACTCTAGCAGAAGAACACAAAAACAGAGCTGTTAAAATCCTTCCACGGGGCATTTCTGATTCACATAGGGAACTTGCTATTTCTGACACAGCCTCTTCCAATTTCTCATTCAAAATCTCCTGAAGCCATGGGAGGAAAAGGGGAGAAACTCGTGGCAAAACTGAAAAGACTACAGAGAAGCTGAGAGGAACTGAAACTAATTTAAGGCAGATGGAGCTGGATGGCATGGGGTGTGTGTGTGTGTGTGTGTGTGAAAGAGAGAGAGAGAGAGAGAGGAATAGAGACAGTAGGGAGGTGGGTTATAACTCTCTACCAGCTCTGTATGCTGTGGGGATCCATCTAGAAAACTCCACCATGAAGTGTGAGGATCTGTGAGGTAGCCCAACTGCTGGCCCTACTCACCTCCAAACAGGCCAAGAAGTGTTGTGGCGGAAGCCACACTGCCAGAGTGGATTCAGGCGTGATCAGTAAGAAGTCTGGAAGAAATGTATGCTGGGAGGTATTTTACAGATACATATATTTTTTAATTTTCATCTTTTTTTCCTCAAAGAACCAGACATTAGGGGGAAAAAACACACACACACAGAAGCAGAGAAGAACAAAAAGAATACCAGCTCAAAACTGGGAATTAAGCCAGGCACTCTACCAACAACCCCTCTCCCGCAGTACAGCTCATGGTAACACAAAAACGTACATAGGGTGGGACTAAGGGGGTGGTAAAAGGTACATAGGGTGGTTTTGTTTGTTTGTTTGGTTGGTTGGTTGGTTGGTTTTGAGACAGAGCCTCACTCTATTGCCCAGGCTAGAACACAATGGCCTCAGCCTAGCTCACAGCAACCTCAAACTCCTGGGCTCAAGAGATCCTCCTGCCTCAGCCTCCTGAGTAGCTCGGACTATAGGCACCTGCCACAACACCTGGCTATTTTTACTGGAGATGGGTCTTGCTCTTGCTCAGCCTGGTCTCAAACTCTTGAGCTCAAGCAATCCTCCCTATTTTTTGACACGTAGTCTCTATAAGCCAACACAGTAGCCTTAAGCCCCACATTACTGAGGAACCAAAATATGGCTAGAGTGACCAAGAAAATAAATTTTAAATTTGGCCTCCTTTTAATTAAATTTAAATTTTAAAATTGGTGCAGCATAAATATCTTCCCATTTCACACAGCTTTATTGCGTTGGTAGGGAAGGCTACCACTTCCCTTTTAGGCGTTGTATACATAGAGAAGCTGTTGGTCCGTGGCAGCTTTTTTTCTAGTATTACACGTAATCACTCATTGTATCACTTTGATCAAATATTTTAATGTGTTTTTGAATGTATGTTACAGAGAGCACAAGGAACACCGACACCAATGTTGTCACTGTAATTAAATTTATTTATTTTAATTATAACACAATCATTTTCTAGTTTAAAAGGAATGGACACATTGTAACATTCAAAACAAAGACCAATGTTAAAACTGAGTGGAGTGGCAGGAGCATTACGAGTGGCAGAGCAAAGAAGAAGAGACCAAGCTGATGTGAGAGTTAGTGAATTTAACTTGGACAGATATAGTAAGTAGGCTTTTCACTTCAAAGTCAAATTCTTCTAAAAGAAGATCAACCAGTTTTTTTAATTTAAATGCAAATATTAAAGGAAAATTATTTTTAGATACTTGATTTAGTTATTGGAAAAATTTTAAGTATATTAGAAATAATTTGATCATGTGAATTTACATGAAAACTGTACATTTTAGGAAATCTAAATAGAAATCAAGTATTTCTGATACTTGAAATTTAGCATTCAATCTCAGATGTGCTGTAAGTATAAAATATATACCAGATTATTAAGACTTAGTATGAAAAGAAGCCTGTAAAATACCTTATTAATAATTTTTATGTTGATTACATATGAAATGATACTTTGAATATATTTGGTAAAATAGTCTGCATTATTAAAGTTAATTTTTCCTGTCTCTTTTTAATTTTTGTTGTGTGTGTGGGTTTTTTTCTTGAGACAGTCTCACTATGTTGCCCTTGGTAGAGTGCCTTGGCATCACAGCTCACAGCAAGCTCTAACTCTTAGGCTTAAGCAATTCTCTTGCCTCAGCCTCCCAAGTAGCTGAGACTATAGGCACCTGCCACAGTGCCCGGCTATTTTTTGTTGCAGTTGCCATTGTTGGTTAGCTGGCCCAGGCCAGGTTCGAACTTGCCAACTTTGGTGTATGTGGCTGGCACTGTAACCACTGTGCTACGGTCGCCGAACCCAGCTATTTTTTGGTTGCAGTTGTCATTGTTGTGATACCCACCAGCCTTGGTATATGTGGCCGGTGCCCCACTCACTGAGCTATAGGCGCTAAGTCAATAGACTGTCTCTTTAAACTTCCTCCTCAACACAAAAAAACTTATTTATCGTTTTAGCGTCTTCATTTCCCCATGTGATTAAATAAAAGAAGAAAAACACACTATAGACCTATGACAACATGCTGGAGAACAAGGGAAAAGGAACAAAGCCTCAGAATGTTTAAAGAATCTATCCCTGAAAATAATCCACTCAATCATTCAGAAGAAACCCTCAGGAAACTACTGTAAAGCTGGGTGATGAACAGCTACAGGGGGGTTCATTTTGCTATTCTCTCACTTGCACATATATTGAAAAATGTCCATAAGAAAACTTCTTAAAGGCCTTAAAGCACTTCTTCGAGGTGGCTCACGCCTGTAATCCTAGCACTCTGGGAGGTCTAGGCGGATGGATTGTCTGAGTCACAGGTTCAAGACCAGCCTCAGCCAGAGTGACACCCTGTCTCTACAAAAGAGCCAAGTGTTGTGGTGGGTGCCTGTAGTCCCAGTTACTTGGGAGACTAAGACAAGAGAATCACTTGAGCCCAGGAATTTGAGATGCTGTGAGCTATGACACTACAGGACTCTACTGAGGATGACAAAGTAAGACTCTGTCTCAAAAAAAAAAAAAAAGAAAGAAAAGAAAACTTTTCAAAAGTGACTCTTATCCACTACTAAAACAATAATTTTATTTTATTTCTACTAGTTTTTTCCCACCCTTTTCATTTAACAGTTGAGGGAATTCACCATGAGGTACGTTATAGTAATTTGCTTACTATATGACTCATCTTGTTTCCCCTGCTAAACTCAGCCAAACCTCGTTTTATTTTAGGCATAGCAAAAACACCCAAAGGCAGGGCTGTTTGGAAAAGTCTAGGATTCCATTTTTAAAAGATGGGTTGGTAGCTCCCAAGTGACTGGTGCTTTATTCCTGCAAACTTAAGCTAACCCTGCCTCATAAGGCCAGGGATGTGCGGATAAACTCAACGGCTGGCTCTCCAAGGAAAGAAAATCCCAAATGTTTAGCCCTTTCTTTGGTGTGAATATTTCTACCAATATCTCACGTTACTAATGTGACCAATTTTAAGTGACTAATATGATGTCACTAAACATGGAGTTGGGAATAAATGGGCAGTAGCACACTGGTATATACTATTTCCTCTATACAGATATAATAGACACACATTTAAAAATGAATAATTAAAAAGCAGGAAAAGAATGCAAGGTGATTCTGATGCATTCTCAAGTTTGAGAACCCCAATTCTATAGCAGTAATTCTAGACTCCTAATTAGGCAGGGGTTTTATGCAACTACTGATGCTTAAACAGGGTCCCCAAACCACCCTATGGATATTTCTTGAGTGCAGACTGCCACTTATGATCTTACTCAAGTATAAGGGAATGGGGAGAGGGGTAAATTATATTAATCAGGGAGCAAGACATGACACTTTTAAAAATATCCATATAAACATCACTTAAGAAATGTGCTTGCCAAAGATTATTTAAACAGTAGATTTCTTAAAACTATTCACTGAGGCAAGCACGCATTACTCTCGGCAGGCCTGTTCTGTTATTTTATGATATCTGTGAAACTCCAAATGAAATTCTCTTCCTACACATGGGTGTTGGCATAGGCTGTGATGGAGATCATTCAGACTAAGAATCCAGAACAAGAACTGAATTTCAGGCTCGGCGCCTGTGGCTCAAGAGGCTAAGGCGCCAGCCACACACACCTAGGGTGGTGGGTTCGAATCCCCAGCCCGGGCCCGCCAAACAACAATGATGGCTGCAACCAAAAAATGGCCAGGCGTTGTGGCGGGCGCCTGTGGTCCCAGCTACTTGGGAGGCGGAGGCAGGAGACTCGCTTGAGCCCAGGAGTTGGAGGTTGCTGTGAGCGTGATGCCATGGCACTCTACCCAGGGGGATAGCTTGAGGCTCCGTCTCAAAAAAAAAAAAAAAAAGAACTGAATTTCAGTCCCTGCTCTGCCCTCCAGATTTAACCCCACCTACAAGAGCTGGTTTATTTTGGCAAAAAATTGGGATAGTAGAGGTTATTGCACAGGATTTCTGTGAGAATCAGCAACAATATCAACCTCTATTATACCCTCCTTCTTCTTAAGAGATTCTTCCTTCTGTTTAGGGATTCAGTTTGGTAAACCAGGAGGAAATAATGATGGGTCCAAGGCAACTCCATTTCAACTGCCATGGTTTAGGAGTGGTCATATGATCCATTTCTAGTCAAAGAGAAATAAAGACAAACCAGCCAGGCAGGTACAAAGAAAGATTTTCCCCCAAGCTAAAACAACAGAGTCAACTAGGCCAGTTCTCCCTTTCTTCTGGCTTTGGTTATTGTCAGGACATGACATGTAGAACTATGGCTTGAAAAGAATATTTAATATAGACTGTAAGGCAGCTAGCATGGAGGGAAGTCCTCAAATTCAAAGTGCACAAAAATCACTGAGGGGCAAGACCCTGTACTCTTGGCTTGAGTCAGCAAGTCCTGCATTGGTGCTAGAGACACCATTAGTCAAGTTTTAATAAGCACTGCTGGTATTCTCATTACCTTAGTTCAGGCTCTGATTCTTACACAGTTGGTCTTCAGACTCCAGTTCCAAAAATGCTACTTGCTGTGTGCTATGAGTACACACAGCCCTTACTTAAGTATTCATTTCACCCCTATCATGTACAACGCATCGCAGGAGAAACAAAGATGGAGGAGATGTGATCTTGCTCTCAGGGAGCTTGTAAGCTGGTAAGGGAAACAGCATGGGTAAACTCATCTCATCACAAAGCAGCACACACGAACTCTGCAGAGTGGGCAGAGACAAGGTCCCCCTGAGAAGTTCAAAGAGCTCTCATTTGACTGAGGCTTTGAACAATAATAAGATTTCAACAGGGAAAGTGTTTTCCAGGCAGAGAACAATGAAAATGAAGCTTTAGTCGTGATTACAAACGGTAACTTAATCAAAAAGAGTGCTCGGTTTGGAGTTGAGCTAGAGCTTCAGGACACCACAAAGGCAGGAAGGGCTGCAAAAGCAATTTTCAAAACCAGATCATTTTGTGGCAGGCCAAACTTAGAGTCTGGACTAAAATTTATAGGCTATGAGAAATCTCCCATTCATTCAGCACACCTTTAGCAAGCACCCACTACGGGCTCAGCACTAGGCTCACCAGAGGTTGGCAGCTGCATAGCCCCTACCCTCAGTGGAGCACAAAGCTGAGTGGAGGAGGCAGGCGTGTGATCAGACATAGTAAAGTGTGGACAGTCCTGTGCTGGAGCAATCACAGAGAAAGACAGAAACACCTGGGAGAGGCCTCTAACCCAGATTAAGTCAATTGGGGAAGAAGACCATGTCCAAGATGAACACTGAGTTGGTGAGACTTAAGTAGGGAAGCAAGGAGTCACGTTTCTCCAAGGCTGAATCTCTGCCTTAGTTTTCTTCCTCGTACTCAGTTCTTTCATATTTATCAAAAAAAATATTTATTACATACCAGAGCCAGGAACTGGAACATTTGCAAAAGGAAACAGATTTACAATCCAGGCCAGCAGTTCTTAATACCAGACCTTGACCTTGTAGGACCCATCCCCAATACTGTGCCTACCAGAATGACCTTAGTTTTTAAAGGGACTCCAGCTCCACCTCTGGGACAAGGCACTAAGACAGACAAGCCACTCCTGTAGAGTGCTTTGGTCATGTTTTCTCATCTCCACGCCTGTGCATAAACCCTTCTTCTCAATATAAAGCTTCCCTCTCCAGGAAGCCTTCTTGGACCACCCATGATGGAGTTAGGTGAACCTGCCATTATTCCATAGCAGTCTATGCCCTGCTATCAAACCACTTATACAGTCCCATGATTTTTGAATTGTTGATTTACTTATCTCAGTAAGGATGGGGTCTGTGTGTTTCTACTGCCTGTCACATTATAAACTTATATATTATAAATTTCTCCTTTTGGCAGAGGCCATTAACCTCCAAGGTGCTGAGCTCCCTGGCCTTTAGGTGCTCCTGATATAAGATTCCCCCACTTAGGACTGGACAGGGATTTCCCCATTCTCTAGGCCCAAGTGAGCTCAAAAATCAGACCCCCATTTCCAGGCACAAATAGGCTGCCTTTTCCAGGCCACACCCTCTGGGCTCTAACAAGATCATGAACAAAGCATGAGACCGTCTTTGGGTGCTTCCACCTTGACTGGGGAGCATATACCCCAATCCCCTCCCTGAGACAAAAACTGCAAAGACCTAATAACATTGTCCCAGGGGAGGGACTGCATTCAACTTTGAAAGGATATTTTTCCACCTACCAAATCCTAGCCAAAATGTAATTCTCCAAACAATATATACCCCCTAGACAAAGGACCCAGGGAGACTTCCGACTTGGATCTTCCCCTTTGCCAGAAGTACTGGTGCTTTTTTACTGCTTCTGTATTCCTTTCTGTCTAATAAAATCCTATCTTACCACTGATCTGTGGTACATGGGTTCATTCTTTGAATCCCCAAGACCAAGGACCTACTGAAGAAGAAATTCCGGTAATGCTGCCCTATATCACACTCTCACAAGAATGGCCACCAGAATCATGAGCACCTTGTCCTCATTTAGTCTCTGCTCTCCACTCCCCTTCCATCAGCTGAACAACTCCTGGATACTTAGAATGACCCAGATCAACATCGAGTTCATCTTTGGACATAGATTCTATCTCTTCCCCCCAAAAGAATCCAGCCCCATAGTCAGCCTCCTCTCCTAGCCCTGCTATTTTTAGCTTATTCCTTGACTTTTAAACCATTATATAGTATTAAGAATGGTAGATCATGGGATATAGAATCTTAAAACCAAGCCAAATCCTGGCTGTACCACTTGCCAATATGTGACTTTGAAAAATTACTCAACTCTTTGGTGCTTCAGTTTCCTCATCTGTACACTGGTGACAATAATACTAGCACCCACCTAATATGGGTGAAAATTTAATAAAATAACATGCCAGGTGTTTGGCCCAGGGCCAAGCTCATAGGAAACACTTGTTGAACATGAGCTATTAATATGTAATACCAGTGGTATAGACAGGCAGAGCCCTCACAGACTAAGACACGGTGTGGCTGAAGAGCGAGGGTCCAGGCTCCCTTAGTACTCATGACCTAATACCACTGTGATGACTTTCTCTGGCAAAGGGCCCTGCCCTAGCAGGTCTATCTAGTCTACAGGCCCTGACTTTGCTTCTTTGCTTCTGCAGCTAAAAATACACTGGAAAAAATAGAGGTTTCCCCACTAACCAACTTGAGGCACCTTATATTCTTTGGGGAACCAACTGAAGTATCGTCAAATGAATCAATAATACAAATGAAACATATGGCAAAGATGAGCAGTGGCAATTTCATCTCATGGGAAACCATTGCATGCTAGCTCTTTGTATACATAGAGGAAGGAAGGGAAGGAAGGAAGATGGAAGGAAGTCTATCATCATATGCCAATTTTGAGATTGGAAAATTTGATAATTACTCATTAAGGTACTATCTGCAACTCTCTATTTTAAAAAAAATTTTAATAGGTAATACTTAAACATGATAAAAAATTCAAATAGCACACAAAGGTATATTATGTGTAATGGTAAGTGTGTAAGACTTTCCTTCCCCCTCTCTCCAGGAAGCCACTGTTATAATTTTCCCATCTATCCTCCCAGAAATATTTAATGCACTAATAAGCATATAAGAATATAAGTGGTGTCCATCATCTTTATGAAAGAAATGGTAGCAAAATATATATCTTTAATATCATTCTGTATCAGATCTGACCTGCAATCACTTTTAACACCTGGATAGTATTGCACTGCATGGATGTTCCATAATTTAGCCAGAAACAGATACAGACTGATATTTAGGTTGTTTCCAATATTTTTCTACTATATACAAACTACAATGTATGTATCTGCTGGGGCACAGAAACTGATAGCCCAAAACGTGGCACTTAGACATACAGAATTGAAGAAGCTGCACCAATGTCTCTCCTGCCTCTCCCCACTCACTCAGGTCTCTCAATCCCGTCTCTCCCAAAGCTCAGGATGAAGGTGAAGGTGTTCTCTGAAGTTCCCTTGAGACAGGATACCTGGAAAAGGTGAGGTTTAAGAGAACAGAGGTCTTCTCCAGGAGATCCCACAGATACACCTGTGAGGTCTACCCCATGGTGACTCAGCTCTAAGAATGTAGAAATTTAACTTCCCGGGATATGGAAACTAAGGCTTACTTCCACTTCTGTGAAAGCCCAGAGTTCTGTAAAAGCAGAGCCCACTTCTCCAGCTTGATTCAAACTGACCAATGAGAAAGGTATCTGTGGGCCAGAACTTTTTGACTGGAGATAAAAAGAAGACTGAGCCAGTCAGGAGCCCAGACATTTTGGGACTCTGTCTGTTGCTGCTCTGCTGCCTGAAATAAAGCCTTTCCTGTTTTAAACATAATGTTTGGTGCTCTTTCTCTCCATTGAGCCTCGTCTTCCTGCAGCAAGCACCCTTATGTACCTAAAGTCTGCCAAAGAAGGAAACAATCACCTTTGGTCCCTTACTTGAGCTTTAATTAACTGAACTCTTATGACAGGAAGAAAGAGTGAAATCTGTCAGTGCACAGGCACAGACTTTTGTCACAAACCACTGTCTGCTCTAACAGCCCAACAAGCTTTGTCCCAGGCTACTGTATGTTCTCCAAGCCCATTGAATTCCCCTAAAAATCATTTACTAACCCCCTAAAATCATCCTCCCTTTTTCATCTCTTTTCCATAACAAGTCGCAGGGGTCCTCAAATTTTTTAAACAGGGGGCCAGTTCACTGTCCCTCAGACTATTGGAGGGCCGGACTACGGGCCCTGGGACCAGTCGGCTACTAAGCAGGACAGGCAGTGGTAGCAAAAACACCCGGCGAGCCAGATAAATGTCCTAGGTGGGCTGCATGTGGCCTGTGGGCCGTAGTTTGAGGATGCCTGAAGTAGAGTATATAAGCATCTGTATCCCATTGCAATACTGAGCAATCACTTTGTGATTTTCCCTGATGCACACTAATAAATTTGTATGCTTTTCCTCCAGTTAATCTCCTTTGGTAAGTTGATTTTTCATTAAGCCTTCAGAAGACAAAGGGGAAGATTTCCCTTGGCCTCAGCAATAATTTTATACAATATTTTAAACAATCTTGTGCATGAAGCAATGTTTTGACTGCCTCACATTAGGTCAGGTGTGGAATATGCCACTTACGGCATCACATCAGCACTCAAGAAGTTTTGGATTGGGGGCATTTTGCATTTTAGATATTTGGATGCTCAACCTTTATCCATGATTGGGTTTAGAAGGGTACCTATAAACTCCCAGAAACTGTATGAAAAATGTTAAATATGTTTACTTAAGAGGAATCACGGCTTTCATGAGATACTTACAGGGGTCTGTGACTCTAAGAAAGATAAGAACCAGAGTCAACACATCTTTGCAAAGCATCAAAAGCAGCAACAGCCAGGAAACCACAAATCCAAATCCCAAATCACTATGCACCGAGCTCTGATGGAGTCATAGTAGGCAGAGAGGATAAGAGAATAAGCGCTGGCATCCCGGCAGCAGGATGTAAGCCTCAGTTCACAAGTGGTCTAAACTTGACCAAAAACCATGACTTGGAGCCTTGGGATTCTCATCTGTAAACTAATGTTAATAATCCTTCTCTGGCTAAAGTGAATATTAAATAAGATAGCCCAAAATTAGTATTATTCAAAGTTGCTCCAGGGAGGGCATTCAAACTGCTTGCATAAGTTAGCCCTAATTGCAGTGAAAACAAACCCTCAGGGGCTAGGTTTAGGCTGAATTACAGCCCAAAGCTCAACCTAAACACTTTTGAAGTTTCTTGTTTTAGATTAAAAAGGTATATAGGCAGTCCCCAGTTACAATGAGATAGGTTCTGTAGGTTTGTTCTTAACTTGAATTTGTATGTAAGTTGGAACAGGTAGATTTACCTATTACCTGTAACAGCTTCTGTTCATAAGTACGAGTCATATGATAGTTGGATGTTTGTAACTCAGAGAATTACTGTACTAGCCTCCATTAATAAGTGCAGGTGGTAAGTAAGTCAGACATTTGTAACTTGGGGACTGGCTGTACAGTTTTTGGATTTTATTCCAGTGCTTTTGTCCTCAAACATGTGGGTAAATTGATATCCCAGGACATCTGCCCCCTTGTTTGTTCTGAAGCTTCAGGTACTCCCTGGCACCTTGTACACCAGCCCCAGTACCTGCCATTCACCTTGCTCTCCTTTGAAGAACAGGCTTAGTCTACAAGCAGATACGCAAGATCAAGAATGGCTAAAGAAGAAACATGCCACTGTGGAATAGAAGAGTTGGTTATGCCAAAAAATAAAAATAAATAAAGAAACGTGCCACTGGACCTAGGGATGACCAGGAAGCTTATGCTTTAATGCTGAGGGATAGTGTGGTCCAGCTTGACTGCGCATCTTACTTTCGAAATTGCTTTTCTTTCTTTCTTTTTTTTTTCCTGAGACAGAGTCTCATTCTGTTGCCCCAGCCTAGAGTGCTCTGGCATCATTGCTCACAGCAACCTCAAACTCTTGGGCTCAACAGATCCTCTTGCCTTAGCTTCCCAAGGATGAAAATGGGACTACAGGTACCCACCCGAATGCCTGGTTAGTTTTTCTATTTATAGCAGAGATGGGTCTTGCTTTGCTCAGGCTGGTCTTGAACTCCTGGGCTTAAGGAATCCTCCTGCCTCAGTCTCCCACAGTGCTAGGATTACAGGCGTGACCTTCTAAATTACTTTCAAAGAAAAATTATCCCTAAGCAAATGCAGGAACATCTAGGAGGGAAATTCATAGATACCCTTGATCCAGAAAGTGTGTGTTTGTCTGCAAGCATATATGTGGCGTAGGGAGTGTACTTGTGTGTTTAGCCCCAAATGAATAGAAAGCTGACCTGAACTGAATGAGGATGGCCTTGGCCGGATATGGATCAGGGAAGTCAGTAGCTCTTGGGTGGCTGGAGTTACCCATTTTCTCACTAACTTCCTATTCTACCTCTCTGTCATCAATTAAAACGCCAGGGCATGGCTAAACAGTTACGTGCAGCCAAACAGGCAGGTGGGGTGTACTGGATAATTTGACGAGGGCGCCCTATCCATCCTTCACACTCTGAGCTGAGAGAGGAGAGGCCCAGTTTTCGTGAGAGATGAGTTACTCGGTACCCACAGTACTCCAAACAGCTCGCAGAAGACTGCATGGACTTGGGGAGCACGTCCAGTTGGCAGATGTTGACAAGCAACCCTCTTTGGCCCCAAAGTCTCCAGCTGTTCAAAGCCAGGCCAAAAGGGTGAGCTACTGGCCAGCTCAAGTCACGGAGCTCGTGATTCCTACGTGCCAGGCACTGTGCGGAGGGCATTGGATACCGGACAGAGAAAGTGGTAAGAAACTCGGAGAAAAACGTTTCTTAAATGGAGTAAAGAAACTACTTAAATTAAACCGTAAGCGGTATTAGAGCGAGTGAGCTCCAGGAAATGTTAATTAAATCTTTTCTGATTCTCCAACCCAGCACAAGGACTCAATAAATAACTGCTGCGGTCTCTGACCGGCGTCCCGAGCTGTAGAACCGCTCTGGAAGTCCTTCTGGATGGTGCTGGTGAGTAAGGGCCGGGTTTGCCTCCCTCCTGCCACGGGGAGCGAGCCCGGGGCCGCCCGCCACGCCCCAGCCCGTGGCGCCCGGGCCCGCCTGCAGGCCGGCGGGCACCCTCTCCCGGGCGCGGCGCGGGCCCGGGTATCCCCGCGAGGCTCTCCCGAGCCAGGACCCCCGGCCAAGAGCCCCTTACCTCTCCTGCGGAGGCCGGGCTGCGCTAGTCCTCTGCGGCAGCTGAGGTCGCACCCTGGTCTGGCCCGGACTGCGGGTCTTATCCTGGACGGATCCGCCCCACTTGGGGTGGAGACTGAGCTGGAGTTCCTGGTTGTCCCTTTGCCCACTGGACCGGAAAATCCCTCTGGGGTGAAGAGCACCTGGGACTTTGGGTAGGGATCGCCGGGTCAGGTGCCGGGGGGTGGGGGTGGAGGGGCTGGCCTTGTTTCCCCACCTCCCGCTGGAGTTGCACCTGGCACGTGCCTGCGTCCCAAAAGATGGCCACTCCCGCTGGGTCTCCCGCCTTGTTCCTTCTCGCGGGCCGCACAGCAACCTGACCTCCACCGCATCGCCAGCCCCGATCCGGCCCCCACAGAGTGGGAGCGGTGGGGTTCTTCGCGTCTCGGTGTCCAGGTGCCCCCACACCCTCGTAGGGCCAAGTCCCGGCGGCCTCTCCCGGTCCCTCCCTGCGCCGGCCGCACCCAGCTCTGCCGCGAGCCTGAGTGGCGCTGGGACTCCAAGCTTCCTCCCGGGGAAACTGCGCTTTCTCTCGGCCGCAGGCTCGCGCCAAACCTGCGGCGGAGAAAAGTAGAAAGTGAAATCTGAACGGCACGTTTCATTTCCTTCTTTTACACAAAAACATACATGCCAAAAAGTTTCCATCAGTTTCACATTTCCCTTGAGGGATGCAATTCCCTTTCTTTGTGCGACCAGCAGGCCCAGGAAGGCTTTGGGAGTAGGACTGGGAGCAGCCCCGGATCCCTCTACCGGGGGTGTCCAACCTGCGCCTGGGGCTGGGGTAGGGGGTGCATGCTGTCTGATATCATGAAAAATATGCTTGGACTTTTAAAAATTATTTGTTAATTAGCTTTGGTTAGTGTGTATTTAACTTGTGGCCCAAGACAACTCTTATTCTTCCAATATGTAGCAGAAAAGAAAAAAGCCTGGACACCTCTTTAAGTGGGTTTAGTACCTGTCAGTAGCTCATAGGTTCAGCTTGGCACAGCGCTCGCCCTTTGTAACACAGTTTTGTATGCTGGTCCCTGCTTCCCCTGCTCTATCCAGGCCTCTTGGAGCCACCAGCTAGGTCTAGGTCATTTTCCTACCTATGTCCAGTACCAATTCTGGCATGTAATAGGTGTTCAGTGAATTCTTGCAGAATGAATTCATTGATTCTACAGGCAAATTCAGAGTGTATTTAATAGAGGATAGCTAGCTTTGGTGTTTTGCTTCAGACAGGGTCTCACTCTGTTGCTAAGTGTAGTAGCATCATAACTCACTGCTACCTCCAGCTCCTGGACTCCAGTGATCCTCCTGCCTCAGCCTCCCAAGTAGTAGGGATTAAAAGTACTCACCACCACCATTACCAGCTAATTATTTTTACTTGTAGAGAGTCAGAGACTCACTGTGTTGCTCAGGTTGGTCTCAAGCAATCCTCCTGCTTAGGCCTCCTAAAGTGCTAGGATTGCAGGTGTGAACGACTGCTCCCAGCCCAGAGGCCAGCTTTTATGGTGCACAAAAGGAAAGGAATAAATGTGTGGTGCTCTTCATCTTCCAGCACTCCCAAGGGGATCAGTCAGACTGAAGCTAAACCTCAGCAGAAACCACATCTTTGTTCAGTTTCTCCCTCTCCCCTATCGTATTTCCCTCGCTTACTCAGAGGCTTCTCCTGAGAATACCCTCACTAATGCACAGCCACTAGACTCCCGATGTCAGGCTGTGTTTCTAGGGAACCTGATCTAAGACAGGGTATTTTAAAAATTTATACAATTGTCAAAATTAAAGACTCAAAGAAGCCTTTAGATTGAAAACATTAGAATAAACGCATGTATATTTTCCTCCACTGCCTCTTGAAATCCAACTAAAGCAAGAGTAGGTTTTTCAGAAATCTCACAAAGACAAGAAATAAGAGAGGAAAAATAGACATTTTTGGAGCCTAGAAAGCACACGGACTGGTAGCAATTGACTCTGCAGACCCGAGGAAGCTGACTCCTAAGCCAAGGAGTAGAAAAAGCCAAGAAGCAACATGATATTGTAGAATTGTTCAGGATACCGAGTTCACTGCACTAGGACCTTCTGAAAGTGGATACATAGGTAAGATTAAGAGCAGGAGAATGCGTGGTAAGTGTGTGTGAGAAGCAATCAGCATTCCTAACATTGCATAGCTGCCCGTCTCCTCTCCCACAGGTGGAGCATGTTCTCTAAAGCAGGTGTAGGAGATAAGCTCCCCTTGCTCAGACATGGCAGAAGCTCCAAAAAACACCATCAAGCAGGTAAAGCAGAAGGTCTCTAGGACTGGGTAAGGACCACGCAGAGCCAAAGTGTCCTGGTTGTCTTAGGCCACCTAGAAAACTACCCCAAAGCTCCATGACTCAAAACAATGACCATTTTCTTCTATCTTATGATTTTGCAGATCTGAATTTGAATACAGTTTGACTGGGCAATTTCTCTGTTTCACGTGGCATCAACAAAGGTCACTTGGTGGTATTCAGCTGGCAGATGGGCCAGACGAGAGGATTCACATATGTGGTACCATGGCAAGGAGAGACGGAAGGTTGGTCTCAGCTGGTACTGTCAACTGGAGCACCTACCTACACATGCTCTCTCTGCATGGTGGTCTCAAGGTAATCATTTACTTCATGGAGGCTCTAGAAGGGTTACTCCAAGAAACCCAAGATGTTATGAGGCCTCTTATCATCGAGGCTTGGGAGCTATGGAACATTATTTCTGCTGTATTCTGTGGGTCATGCAAGCCACCAAGACCAGCCTAAATTTGAGGGAAGGGGATTAGGTTCCATTACTGAAAGGCGGGAAAGGGGAATTTACAAAAACTTTGAAGCCATCTTTAATCTGGGCCACTAGATTAACACAAGAGTGGGGCTGCTGTACAGAAAGGGAAGACCCATACGAAACTTGATAGGATAGATATTGAGCTGCTTGGTATTCTTCCTCCATTTGACTCCTAGAACACTGGCAGCCAGGATTATACTAAGTAGGATGGGGAATTTGGAATACTCTTCTCTTGAGAATTGAAAAGACCTAAAGAGACTGTAATCATTTACTCAACGAAACTGAAGCACCTGTCAGTAAATGCACCCTTATTAAGTACCACCCACTTATACATGCACCCAGAGCTTCCAGATCTCATTCTTAAGGTTGCTAGATAAAATATACACTGGGTTAAACTGGAATTTCAGATAAAGAACAAATAACTTTCTACTAAAATTTAAAATACTTATATGCTATAAGTATATCCTAAACATTGCGTGAGACATTCATACCAAAATTGTTTATTATTTAAACTCAAATAGGTATCCTATATTGTTTAGTTTTTTGCTAAATCTGGAACACTTAAATAAGAACAAATAGCTGAAGGTCATCAGAATTTAAGGGAAGGATCTGATGTGTAAAATAGAACCCAAAATATACAAACAAGAAAAAAGAAACTCAGAAAAAACAATCTATATAGAGAGAAGAAAATGTTGAGAAATCTATCAATATTATTGATCTCCTTTATTTAAGATAGAATAAAATAGGACAGATACATTAAGAGAGGAATACTGGGGTGGCGTCTGTGGCTCAAAAGAGTAGGGCTCCAGCCCCATATACCAGAGGTGGCAGGTTCAAACCTGGCCCCAGCCAAAAAAA
>NW_003852463.1:6101091-6103119 GCF_000181295.1 Otolemur garnettii
AAAAAAAAAGTAGTAGAGTGGTAAAAAGATAGAGTTAGAAAATATCCTAGAATGTATTGGCCAAAAGGCAGAGAAGGGAAAGAGGTAATTAAAAAAAGATAAGAAATTTGGAAAGTTAGCCTTGGACATTTGGGAAATGGGAAGAAATCAATTGAATTATTTATTCAATTTTTTTCTTTTTTTTAGAATTAAAGGGCATGAGTTTCCACATTGAAAATGCTCACTATGTGGAAAATCCTCAAAAATTTACAAGTAGACCTTCCATTTGATCCTTCAAACCCATTACTAGGTATCTACCCAGAAGAAAAAAAAATCATTTTATCATCAAGATATTTGCACTCAAATGTTTATAGCAGCTCAAATCACAATTGCAAAGATGTGGAAACAACTCAAGAGCCCATCGACCCATGAATGGATTAATAAACTGTGGTATATGTATACCATAGAATACCTTTCAGCCAAAAAGATGGAGATTTTGCATCTTTTGTATTTATCTGGATGGATTTGGAGAACATTCTCTTTAGTAAAGTATCTCCAGGATGGAGCAGAAAGCATTTCATGCACTCAATACTAAGTTGAAACTAGTAGATTAACAACTACAGCCCACATGAGAGAAAAACATAATTAAATTCAAGAAGGGTTGTGAGCAGGGGACAATGGGGTTGGGGGTAAATTCCCACCTAACAGGTACAATGTGGGGGTATATGGCAACTTCCTGGATGAAGAACTCAACTACCACTCAGACTTTATCTTACAAATACAAATAATGTAATCTAATTGTATGTACCTTCATATTAATTGGAAATTAAAAAAAAGAAAGAAGGCATAATAGGTAAAACCAGAACCTCATTAAGGCATGTGATGATAAAATGTCAGAAGACTAAGGACTTAGAGAAGATCTTACAGACACCCAGAGAGGGTAAAATGAGGTTTTCTATAAAGGATCAAGAATCAGAATGGAGAGCCAGGGTGGGGGTGTCCTCCTGCAGTCCCAGCTACTTGGAGGCTGGGGCAAGAGGATCAGTGAAGTCCGGAGTTCTGGGCTCTAATGCATGATGCTAATCAGGTGTCTACACAAAGTTTGGCATCAGTATGGTGATATTCCAGGAGTAGGGGACCACCAAGGTGCCTAAGAAGGGGTGAACTGGCCCAGGTCAGAAACCAAGCAGGTCAAAACTCTCATGCTGATCACTCCATGAGTAGCTGCTGCACCCCAGCCTGGGCAATATAGCAAGACCCCATCTCTTAAAAATATACATACATACATACATATGTATATATATTTGAAAGAATGGCATTATATTTTTCAGAAGCAGCATATGAAAATGGAAGACAATGAAATAATGCCTTTAAAATTCTGAGGGAAATTTATTTCTTAGATAGATTGTCATACCCATCCAAATAAGCAGTCAAATGTGGGAGTAAATAGAGATATTTTGCAGACATGCACAATTTCAAAATATTTATCTCTCACATATCTTTTCTCAAGAAGCTTTCAGATAGTGCGTTCCACCAAAACAAAGACATAAATCAAGAATGTTTTAAAACTCAAAGTGAATAGCAGAATGAACAACTGAAAATTGAATGGTGGGGAAGGGTATCCACAGTTACAATAGATCTGTCTTTCTACTTTTCCTCACCTGTAGGGTTTAGCTAACATTTATGTAAGTCCTTACTATGAGCCAGTCACATAGTGCTTTACTTAAATAGTAATAATCAGTCATATTCACAATAGCTGTATGAGTTAGTTAGATACCTGCCTAGAGTAGTTGTCAATAAGTATTACTATTGATGGTATACAAATCATTTATTAATTCAACAAAATTGCATTAAACTTCCTGTAGCAGATTACATTTTTCAAAATTGGCTACAACAATATGTTCAGTCCCACATTCTCTCCCCAAAACCCTGCCCCACCCACAGAGATGGTATCTATGTCCTCACTCCTTGAACCTGAATAGGCTTCTTGAATGGGTTTCTGTGACTGCACAACAGAAGTAATAGTATGTGACTTTCTTTTTTTTTTTT
>NW_003852463.1:6103335-6106730 GCF_000181295.1 Otolemur garnettii
GGTTGAGCTATATAGGCGCCGAGCCATAGTATGTGACTTTCAAAACTGGGTCTTAAAAGGTGATATAGCTTCCATCTCGTCCTCTCTCTCAGAATGTATGCCTTTAGGTACAGCTGCCCTGAAACCACCGTGCTGCAGAGAGCACGAGAACAGACCACATACAAATAGAGAGAAAACTGGAGGAACTCTGGCTGTTCCAGCCCGCACCAGTTTGAATTTTCCCAGTCCCAGTGCCAGCCGTGTATGAGGACGCCTCCAAGACAACTTCAGATCATCCCTGTCTCATGGCAGCCAGATGAGACACTCGAAGTGGGAACCACCTAGCTGAGCCCAATCGCCAGAATAAAAGGTAACAATAACAAATAAGTGTTGGTTCACACTTTAGAATTTGCGGTGTTTTATATAATCTAGCACTAGACAACCAAAACTCTTCGAGTTAAAAGTGGATTTTAGGCTAGACTTCTGAATCTCCCCTCCCCACACTCATTAAAATGGCCAAAGGCATGTAAAGAAGGGGAATTTTTTTACCAAGTCTCTTCTCTGACGCTGGAGATGTCCCTCTCAGGAGGATGGTCAAGCCACATCCAATTTGGCTGTTGGCCAGGGAGGAGGTGAGGCTAGAGGCCAGATAACCTATGGCCCCTTGGGACAGTGGCTTTACAAAACATGGAGAAGAAACCCAATAGGGGTGACTGTCCTTGCCAGATGGCTTCCTCCACGATCCTTTCAGGCTGCTGGAAGGTACCCAACCCTGCAGCCTAAGACATCAGGGGAAGATTCTAATGGCTTCCAAATAGACAGGCAGGGAGCCAAAAAGAATTAGCTTATCCTTTTTGGGAACAAACACAAAGCATGGATACAATTTTCAACTTTCAAAAATGAGTAAGCATAAAGAAATATATAGAACAATAAAATAATTCTGGAACATAGAAAACATAATACCTAAGAAGGAAGGAGAAGAAACTATTTTTTTTTAATTTGTGGTATGAAGCAGAAGTAAATTTTAACCAGCTTCTGTTATGTGTTTCACAGTTAGACAAAAAATATAGGACTAATCTGAATAATATTATTGATAAGGTAGACTAAACCTTAACTAGGAGAAAGCACCTTCTTTTCCACTGTCCACTGAGCATTTACAAAATGTTTATCTGCAAAGAAAACCTCATTGAATTCTAAAATAAAAATAGGGGTTTGAATCCCAACTTCATTATTTATTAGCTGGGTGACCTTAAGAAAGTCACAGATCCTGGTCTCCAAGGAGGAGGTGGCACCACACAGCTTGCTTCACTTCTGACCTGGGCTCCTAAGCAATGTGAGACAGTGTGACAACTGATAAGTGACACGTCTTGGATTAGCACAACCTCTTGAGTAGGCTACTTCATTAGCACTGTAATAACCTTTATTCAGTGAACTTCATCGCTGTTTGGGAAGAGGTATTGTCTAATTTATTTATTTATTTTTTTGACAGAGTCTCAAGCTGTCACCCTGGGTAGAGTGCCGTGGCATCACAGCTCACAGCAACCCCAAACTCTTGGGCTTAAGTGATTCTCTTGCCTCAGCCTTTCAAGTAGCTGGGACTACATGCATCCACCTCAATGCCCAGCCATTTTTTGGTCGTGGTTGTCATTGTCGTTTGGCAGGCCCGGGCTGGGTTCAACCCCACCAGCTCTGGTGTATGTGGCTGGCGCCCTAGCCGCTGAGCTATAGGCACCCAGCTATATTGTCCAATTTAAATCACTTCTAGATATTAGACATTCTCAAAACTTGATGTTTACCTAACAGACATAGGAACACCCCCTAAGGCCCATTCCTGGGAAATCTATCTAAGAAATAGGACCAGCATTTGCTATTTTTGTTTTTTCCTCCTCCAAGAGAGCCAGCCCTTTTTTTTCCTTCCCCTCAAACCTGTTTTGGTTCCCATGCTGCTACTGCTCAACAAAAAGAGAGACCTTATTTGACCACAGGGATATTAATCATTTGCATTCTGTTAATATAAAGCTCAGCATAGTTTGGTAATCAAATAAATGCATCTGCAGATCACTGCCTCCTCCCCTGGGAGGGCCCAGTCCCACCCCTCATCCCACTCAGAAGCATGAGATCTGACAAGGAAGATATTTTTCCTTCAATTGTTGGGCTGTAATTTTCTTAATCTCCTCTTCTGGTTTGGGCTTTTCCCGCTTAGGTGCTGAAGCTCACAGATCAAACCATTGCTATGAAAATAAGCTCTGCTCACAAGAACCAATATGGTCTCAGTCATTTTCACAGATGCTCCAGGTGACAACAGTAAGTTAGATGTCACAGAAACAAAACAGCTTGCAAATAGTCCAGGGTGGGACTTTAGATAACTCATCTTTCTAATATATACTTTTGAGGAGAGGCTTTCAGCTTGAGCGGAGGTTTATGGCCACTGCTAGGTTCAGGTGAGTCTGAGCAGGTCTGGCAAATTATTGGGAAAAGTCTCCCAGAGGTCTAAGCCTTACTCAAGAGGGAAAAGGAGCCAATTGTGGTAAACTTAATTAACAAAGACTCAGTCGTGCAGGGAATTCTAGACCCCCCAAAACTGAACCCAGCTTCCAGGAATTAAGTCTCAAATATTAAGTGGAGTCTCACACATTAACCAAGGCCTATGTCGTTACTTCCTCAACCTGATAGACACCACAGACCTATTGGCGACTATGATTTAGTCATAGATTTGTATATAGATAGTGAATGGTGGCTTCTGGCTTCTCTGAATGTCTCAAACCCAAGGCCAACACCTCAAACCCATCTGCCCAAAAGAAAGATTTAGAGAACCTTTGATGACAATTCTGTCTTACCTACCAGCACTTCCCTATCATCACTACAGAATAGACAGAACAAACTTTTAACATTAATGGTGCCCTTCCCCTCGCTACACTGGTGGGAGACCTTGCTAATGGGTCATGCTGAGCAATCCCTAAGTGATAGAGATGAGATGACGGTGGCCTGTAGGTCAGTTTACCATTCTCCAGTAGATTCAGCCAGTAAGGAGACAATAAGCCAAAGAGACTAAGGCAATTTCTTAGGACAAAGCAGGCAGCATAAGCTTCATGTTTATGTAAGTTCCCCTTTACCTCCAAGTCTTGTGGGGACCATATAGAGGCAGGCCCAGGTGGATACTAAGCAGAGTGTATCTCTGTCACAGCTGAGGAGCACTGAACACAAGAACCCCCTAATCTTATAAGGGGGCTACTAACAAACCTGCTTATCCTCCCAGCTTTCATTGCCCTGGAGTGTAAAGCGAATCTTCTCCAGGCAATGAAGACTGAGGTCTTTTACAAGTACACAAAACATTGATCGATGAAAGCCTGGGACAATACCTGTCATAGGATTTTATTTATGGAAAATTCAAAAGCAGGTAAACTTTTTTTTTTTTT
>NW_003852463.1:6107721-6114601 GCF_000181295.1 Otolemur garnettii
TGGGGATTCGAACCCGCCACCTTAGGTGTATGTGGCTGGCGCCTTAGCCACTTGAGCCACAGGCACCGAGCCAAAAATGCTTTTTCTTTCATAAAAATAAATGGTGTCTTGATTTTACCAGCAAAATACAAAACACGAGGCTATAATTAAGAATCGGGCAATATTTAACCTCTAATGATTCACATTGTCCTGGAGACTGCATACTCCCTGCTGCTTCACCCACTGTTTACTCTTCTCAGGTCACAGGAATTGACCTTGAAGGTGGACAGCATGGTGGACTATACCAGCAAGATGGAAAAATTCTATGTCCTAACTGGGGCAATGGTTACCCTAGTGTATACACTTATTAAAACTCACTGAAACATACACCTAGATTTTGTGCCATTAAATATATGTAAATTATGCCACAGATAAAAAAATGCTAAAATGTTTGGTAGCTATTGGTTGCCTGAATTTATTAAACTGGCACCCAATTATGAAATCTGTGAGGCTTCCTGGCATTTCTCAGATGGACATCAGGGAGCCAAGTCTCCTGTGGCTTGCTCTATGTTTCCTGGAATAATAATAATTATTATTATTTTTGAGACAGAGTTTCACTATGTCACCCTGGGTAAATTGTGGTGGCGTCACAGTTCACAGCAACCTCAAACTCTTGGGCTCAAGAGATTCTCTTGCCTCAACCCCCCACCCCCAGTAGCTGGGACTACAGGCGCCCACCACAACGCCCGACTATTTTTAGAGATGGGGGTCTCCTTCTTGCTCAGGCTGGTCTCAAATTGCTGATCTCGGGCCATCCTCCTGCCTCGGCCTCCCAAGTGCTAGGACTATGGGCGCGAGCCTCTGCGCCTGGCCTATTTCCTGTATATAAACATCTCCAGACTGAAAGAGTCAGAGGAACAAGAAAAGGAGAAAGGCCCTAAATGAGCTTGACGATTGCTGAGAAATTGTTACTCATTTAATAAAATTCCATGACAGCAGAAGGCATTTCCAAATCGCCACTGTCCCCAGTTCAGGCGTCAACAAAGTGTCTCCAGTATCTGGGCGAGGGTGCCATCTAGTGGCTGAGGAAGCAAACAGCAGGCTGAGAGCAGCGTAGCGGAAATGAGCGGAATTATCTTTTTGCCTTTTTATAGAACTCAGAATTTGCAGAATTTACCCATCAAAGAGTGTGATAGGATCCTCTGAAAAGATGCTTTGACGCTGAAGAGAATGAAGGAGCGCTTTTGAAAGGTCAGATACTGTTCCCCAACCAGGGCAGTAGTGGTGATGAGCGCGGCTGCAAGGAGCCCACAGTGCCTAATGTATTTGCCCCAATTAGAAAAACCCTTTCATGAAGGTGGACAAAGGCCCAGGGTGTCCGGCACGGTAAGTGAAATACCAGCTGGGTTTTTTTTTTTTTTTTTTTTTTTCCAGTTTTTTTTTTGGCCAGGACTGGGTTTGAACCCACCACCTCCGGCATATGGGGCCAGGGCCCTACTCCTTTGAGCCACAGGCGCCGCCCAACGGGCTGTTTTTGCTGTCCTCCTCAACCTCTGCCAGGAATCGTTTGTACGATTGACAAGCTGTGCGCCCAGCACATAGCCCTAATGCAGCTGCCCTCAGGTCCTTAAAACAGGGTACAGATGAGTATGCCCCACCCTCACGTATCCTTAAGGTACCAGGGTAGCCACCCTTACACGTAAATTTCTGCTTTCTTTTCAACAGGCACTATCAAATTTAGGTTTTTACTCAGGCCTAGGTTTCGAAGGCTTCTATTGTTTTAGATGGAGAAAGGGTAGAAGCTTCTAATGTAGTGTCTTTAGGAAAATAACATCATACTGCTTTGTCATGAAAGACTTCAGAATGGAATGGAATAAATCCAAAGTCACTGGTAAAGGGTATAGTAAATTTTATACTTTAAAATCCATGGAGTCAAGCAGATACATGATAGGACTAAGATGGGGAAGATATTTCTTCATTTAGTAAATGGCTCTTTTCTTTTTCTTTCCTTTTCTAAAAGACAGAGTCTTACTCTGTTGCCCAAGTTAGATTGCCCTGGCATCAGCCTAGTTCACAGCAACTTCAAACTCCTGAGTTCAAGTGATCCTTCTACCTCAGTCTCCTAAGTAGCTGGGACTACAGGTGCTGGCCACAACACCCAGCTAATTTTTCTATTTTTAGTAGAGACTGGGTCTTGCTGTTGTTCAGTCTGGTCTTGAACTCCTGAACTCAAGGGATCCTCCTGCCTTGGCTTCCCAGTAGGAAACTTTTAAGCTCCCTGGTTTGAGACACTAGGCTAGGAAGAGGGAATAATGGTGAGTAGAACAAGAGTCCCTCTGCATGGCAGACACGCTCCCTACACCCTCATCCCTAATTCTCTGCCCCTCTAGAGAAACACCTACTCTCTTCTCCCAAGTTCACAGTATAAAAGCTAGTCTTTTGTGAACCCTCTGCCTCCCTCTGCAGTTAGAAACTTCTTCCTATCACTTTAATAAGTGCATCTTTTTAGCATTTGGTATATCTTATTATAATTATTACATTTATTTATCTTAATCAGCTTTCATCTCCCCCTGAATCAGTTTTTGGTTGGTTGAATTTCTCTATTGTTTCTTTTTCTATTTCATTAATATTTGCTTTTATCTTTATCATTTTCTTTACTATACTTTCTTTAGGTTTTCTTTATTGTTCTTCAGTTAAATAATAACCCCCTTTGTTACTATTTTATGGCAGTTAAATATATAACATAAAATTTTGTTCAATCATTTCTAAGCGTACAAATTCAGTTGCATTAATTCTGTTGTAATGTTGTGCACCTATTGCCACTATTTTCAAAATTTTTCGTCGCCCCAAACAGAAACTCTGTATTCATTAAACAGCAAATCCTATTCCTACCTCCTCCCGGACCCTGATAGCCTATAATCTATTTTTTGTCTCCATGATTTGTTTTTTCAAAGAGACAAGGTCTCACTATATTGCCCAGACTGGCCTCAGACTTCTGTGCTTGCCAGATGTAGTGACTCACAACTGTGATCCCAGCACTTTGGGAGGCTGAGATGGGAGGATTGCTTGAGGCCAGGAGTCTAAGACCACACTGGGCAATATAGTGAGAACCCATCCATACAAAAAATAAGTAAATAGATAAATCGTCCTGGCCTCAAGCATTCCTCTGGCCTCAGCCTCCCAAATAGCTGGCACTATAGGTGTGCACCACCACACCCTAATTTGCTTATTCTATAACATTTTTAGAATTGTATAACATTTTCTGTTTGTGCCTATCTTATTTTATTTAACATTTTTAAAGTTCATCCACATTGTAGCATGTTTCAGAATTTCATTCCTTTTTATGTCTGAATGATATTCCATTGCATGTACATACCACATTTTGATTATCCTTTCATCAGTTGACCGATGAGCTGTCTCACTCATTTCTATGTCTCCAGGCATAGCACAAGCCAAATACACAGCAGGAATGGGTATGAGTTTGGTAAACAAATGACTAAAGACAACAAATTTTTTCCCCAGGGTAACAAAGAGAGGTTTTGTTTAGGAAGAACAAAGAGAAAGTTTAGAGCACTTCCAAAGAGAGTTGAAAGTGGCTCCCTCTTATGAAGGAGAGAAAGTGAGAGAAATGGGATGCAGAGGTCTGCTTGAAATTGGCTGCAGGTCTTTCATTGGCCTTTCTGAGCTGCCAAGCAGTATTGCCCTTTTCTATTGGTCATTGATTATCTCTTTCTATTGGACATTGGTTATCTAGGTTACTTCAAGCCACATTTTTTTTTTTTTTTGAGAGAGAGTCTGGCCTTGTCCCCCTGGTGCTGTGGCATCATAGCTCACAGCAACTTCAGACTCTTGGGCTCAAGCAATTCTCTTACCTCAGCCTCCCGAGTAACCGGGACTACAGGCGTCAGTCATTACACCCAGTTATCTCTGAGATGGGATCTAGCTCTAGCTCAGGCTGGTCTCAAACTCATGAACTCAGGCGATCTGCCTGCCTTGGCCTCCCAGAGTGCTGGGAGTACAGACCGAGCCACCATGCCTGGCTTCATAGCCACATTCTTATGGGCCCGCCAGACTTTCAGCGTTCAGTAGGCCAGGTTTTTCTCCCACCCCATCGACCTTTCTCAGTTCCCTTCTCATTCCCCCCCTGAGGAGGCATGGTCCTGAAATCTTGAAGGGAAAATTGATGACTACTGCTCTTAGCTATTTCTTGCTGTCAGAAAGAGGTGTTGACCTACCTCGCAGGGACCCTCCTCCGGTTCCCTACTCTAGGGGCTTTAGGGGTCAGAAGTTTCTGGCCACTTGGTCAACAGATTCCATCGGTATTTGCTAGAATCTTTGCATCACCATCATCTTAACATGGAACTGTTGGAGCCTAGAAGACACAAACTTAATCATGAGGTTGAACGGGCAGGGTCCAGACATTAAGAAAAGGATGATCATACTTAGACACCCAATGACAAGATATGGAAAGAAAGGTTTCTTTAAATCAGGTATTCTTAAGATGAATTTAAAAGAGCTTGTTTTAAGGTTTAGAAGGGTTTTTTTTTTTCATTCTTTACTCCCATATCAGTCCTTCTACAATGCCCACTGTTAGCATCATATAAAAACTTAAGAAACTTTCTATATGGAGGAATCCATCTCTAATAGTACCCTGTCATTCCCAGAAACTGCGTTGCTTTTTGGTAGAGAGGCTAGTAAGGAAACAAATTGTCTTGACTCTCTCATTTGAAAGCCTCCTCTCACTAGGGGGAAGAACAAAGCCTAAGTAAGTAACTTCAAGTTTGCACAACTGAGCCTTTTCCTTTGACACCATAAATCTTTCCTCCTGAAGGAAACGTAACACCTGTCTAATATCCTCAATGGAAGATTTATAGGAGGGGCCACCGAGTAGTAAGTCATCTGCATACTGAGAAAGGCACTCGGAGGAGCCAAGTTCAGCTCTCTGAAGTTTCCTCAGAGCAGTCTCTAAAATTCCAGGACTGTATTGGAATCCCAGGGATATAGTTCGCATGAATTGGGTGGAACACCCGTGAGTGTGTTGCCCGTCAATGCCAACAACGTAGCAAGAGGAGGACAGGTCACCACCAAAGGCTTTCAAGACCGAAAAATACTGCTCCCGTGTCCAGGGTGATGCACTTACTGAAGACGTCCACTGTGACCCACAGCCCTCTTGTTTGAAGAGCCTGGGCCCCATCAATCTGAAGGCAGGTATCATTCGCTGTCATCTTGGCTGCTTTCGTGGGACAGTTACAGATCTGGCGTCCTGGGGCACCACAGGGGAAGCAGGTGGGGTGGGGTAATACCCTCCCTCCTCTGCCATCCACGTTAGGCCCTTTCAGGTGACACCCTCTTCCCAGACGGCCCAGTTTGCCACAGTTGAGACACATCTGGCCGGACTTCACACCACTACCGCAATAAGCAATTCTCTTCACACACTTAATCTCCCTGTGACTTGTCTCACACTGGACCACAGGGATTGGCTACAATAACAGCTTTTAACAATTTAAACTCTTTGGCATTCTTTACTTTAATAAATTTTTTGGAGGCAGAGTTATAAACACTTTTTGGCTACTGTGAATAATGCCCACATGAACATCAGCACAGGAGCATGAGTTCCACGCTCCGTCTTGAATTTTTCAATTGCTTCTTTATATCACAACTACTTCCAGAAGACTGTAGACCTCTATGGCTTGTCTCATTCATTTGTTTATCTCCAGGCTTAGCACAGGCTAAAGACAGAGTAGGAATGAATATAAGCCTGGTAAATAAATGAATAATGATAATAATAATACTAATTTTTTTTCTGAGCAGTCTCAGTCTGTCCCCCAGGCTAAAGCACTGTGGCACCATCACAGCTCACTGCAACTTAAAACTACTAGGCTCAAGCAACTCTCCTCCCTCAGCCTCCTGACTATAGACACTGCCACCACACTGGGCTAATTTTTTTCTGTTTTTAGTAGAGACCAGGTCTTGCTCTTGTTTAGGCTGGTCTCCAATTCCTGAGCTCCAGAGATCCTTGGCTCCAAGAGTGCAAAGATTACAGGCATGAACCCCCTTGCCCAACCAATAATAGTATTTTACATGCAGAATCACTTTCTGGTTTATAAAGCATTGATCACATGTATTTTTTTCACTTAAGCCCCACATTCTGAAGAGCATATATTTTTTATTTGATCTTCACAATGAGCCTGTGAGGTACTTAGAAGAGTCTGCTATTATTACTTCCACTTTATAGAAGAGGATAGCCAGGGGAAAGCCAGTGTCAGTCACTTAGGAGTCAAATCCAAATCTTTCATCTTTTACTCCAATTCCATTTTTATCCTAATTTGCTATGTCTCCTGTGACTTCTGACAAATCATTGGTGCAAATATCCATTCTTATTGAAAATCAATTTCAGGAATTTAGTAAAAGTTTTTCTGTAAAAGAGCCAGGGGAGGCTGAGGAGATTTGTCTTCATCGCCTAATAAAACAGTTCTTGTTCCTGGAATTTTAGCAATCCTGAGTGATCTTTTAATATCACAGATGTCATCGTGTTATTGCTCCTGCAAACTGTTCCAGTGGCTTTGCAGTGCTCCCTGCATGATCCTTAACGGGTCTACCCACCCTGTCGAGTCTAGCTCTTGAGTTCTAAACTCCAATCCCAACAGGGACTAGGTGATTGATTTTAATGAGCAAGCCAGCTGGGTGCGAGAGGATCAACAGCAGCTGGCCCTGGGCTGCCATGGTTGAAGCTGACAGAGAATGGTAGGCAGCAGGCCGGAGACAACCAGGCTGTGTGTAAGGCAGCAGGCAGGACTTGGTTTGTTGCCATGGGGGCAGGGAGGCCCAGTGCATCCAACTTTCCTAGAGAAACAGAAATCTGGATATTTTGTATAATGTCTATATATTCTTAATACTGGCA
>NW_003852463.1:6114802-6116201 GCF_000181295.1 Otolemur garnettii
AGAGGCTGAGGCAAGAAGATGACTTGAGCCCAAGAGTTTGAGGTTGCTGTGAGCTGTGATGATGCCACAGCACTCTACCCAGACAACAGAGTGAGACTCTGTCTAAATAAATAAAGTCAACATGGAATGAATCCCGCTAAATCCTTCCAGGTAAATAAAAAAACAAAACAAAACAAAACAAAAAAGCCATGATGTGACTCCAGAGAACAGAACAAGCTGGCTGCTGCCCACAGAGGACAGACTTCGACTGTCTCCCCAGCACGTTTCTTCCGGCTTCCTGGGTCCACCTCTCCTCATTTGCACCAGACATCTCCCAGGCCCTCTGACGCACTGGTCCCCAGCCCTGGCTGCACAGGAGAATCACTGGGGAGCGGGAAGAGAACCACGTGACTCTCTGGGTCTCTCCTCTAGGCTTTTCTTTAAGGCTCCCTGGGTGATTTTCACATGCAGCCAGATTGAGACCCCATAATTACCAACCGGACTTCTGCTTCCAGCTTTGCCCTCCTCTGGGCAACTTTCCACACTGTAGCAAGAGGAATCTTTGAAAAACACAAATATGATCAAATCACTCCCCTGTTCAAAACGTTCCATGGCTGTTCCTCACCATCAGGATCAATAGCCTCACACGCTCAGGACTTTATGCTCTGGCCTCTGCTGAGCGTTCCAGCCTCATCTCCTCCCATCATTGCCTCTGTTCCTCCCCATCCTGAATGCCCTTTGCTTCAGCTCCCTGAACTTCCTGAAGTTGTGTGGAAGCATCATACTCTTTCACCTGTGAGCCTCTGAACATGTGCAGTTGGGGAAGCCTGCAGACAGTGGGCACCAGGGCATTAGCGAAGCCAGCAGATTTGAAGTGGTACAGGGAGATGACCAACACTAGCACTGTCCTCAAAAACACGGGAAGTTGGGCAGCGAATGTGGCTCAGTGGGTAGGGCGCTGGCCCTATATACTGAGGGTGGTGGGTTTGGGCCCAGCCCTGGCCAAACTGCAACAAAAAAATAGCTGGTCTTTGTGGCAGGTGCCCATAGTCCCAGTTACTCAGGAGGCTGAGCAAGAGAATCGCCTAAGCCCAGGAGTTGGAGGTTGGTGACGCCATGGCACTCTACCAAGGGCAACAAAGTGAGACTCTGTCTCTACAAAAAAAAGGGGAAGTTCCTCAAAGGCAGAGATTACAATTAGTATCACTTGTTTCCTTCTCTCCAGCCCCCCAAAGTCCAAGTCCAGAGCACACGAAACAAATTCTGAATTGAATTGAAATTAACGCTTGCAGGAAATAATCTCTAGTCCTCCTGGTTAGTTTGGGAGGGAGCACACTGCTACCCTGATGAGAATCAAAGCACAACAGCAGCACTAATGATTTGTTTATTCCTTCAGCTACACCAGTATTTTTTTTTTTTT
>NW_003852463.1:6116460-6117761 GCF_000181295.1 Otolemur garnettii
CACAGGCGCTGAGCCTACACCAGTATTTATTGATCACTTACTGGGTGCCTGGCACATTGGGTCTGTCATAACAACCAGATTGCTTATTGCCAATTGATAAAGACCAGAAAACAGACAATGATTAGAAAACTGAAAAGGGGAGAAGGATAGCTAGTTCATACTTGGAGTATCAGGGAAAGCTTTACCAAGGAACATCCTGGAAGATAAGCAGCAGCCACGGGGCCATGTATGATGTACATAGAATGAGTCATGCACAGAGCTGGTGGGAGAGGAGGGAGTTCCAGGCACTAGCAGCAGCATATAGTAAGCCCTAGAGTCAAAGGAAGGCATGGCTGGTTCTGAAAAGTACAAGTAATTCTACAAATCTGAATCTGAGTGATTCTATGAACTCTTCCAGTGACCTCAAATTTTGGCTAAGCATTTCCTAAACATAACTAAAATAATACCTAATTGAAAAAGTTGAAAACAAATACATCCCTCCAAGAATCCCTTTAAGAGACTTTAGGGAAGAGGACGCGTGCAGTGACAAACACACAGAATAGGAGAGTGACATTTCTATGGCAATTTATCTTCCGATAGTAGCCTTCTTTGGGAACTCAGACCAGCTGGGAGGACCTCTGCCCGCCAAGTCTAAGCTTTCATCTAGCAAACGTGGGGTCCTTGCTTCTCTTATGTAGATGGAAGCAAGGTTCCCCTGAGGTTACATAGCAGGAACTTGACATTTAGGGAATGTGATTGATGAATTCTGTCTTCCCACAGAGAAGTCCCGTGGTGAGAGAGGGCTCTAGAAGCCAAACAGCCAAGGGACTTTCCAACCCAAACATATATGAAATGCAGAACACACTGAGCTATGCCCGACCGAGCTGGATGCACAGTTCTGTGGCTCTCATGGCTGCATCACCCTGGCCAGATTTTCCACCATTAAAACTACTCCTTTTGGTTCCATCTTTTCTTCCTAGAAGATCCATGTTAAAACATTCTGGAAGGAAAGGATCCCACAGGTTGTGTGAATTTCTTAACTGGCCTATCACCTGGTAGAAGGCCAAGCCCCCGAGGCATGCACTCTAGGGATCCAGGCAGACTAGGAGTTTAGGTCTCTTCTGAGACAAGCAGACTGGATGAGGTAGCAGTCTGGGGCATCATGAGGGCTCAGGACCCCTGGCACTGAGGCAAGGCTTTGAGTGGAGGGATCACAGGAAACAGCATATTCCAAAGAAGCTGAAATAAAGAAAAATGAAGTTTCCAGTTATAAGCATGGAGTTAAAGAGGAAATAGTAGTAACAGAAAGAGGCAGCAACTGG
>NW_003852463.1:6117988-6120468 GCF_000181295.1 Otolemur garnettii
GCCTTTGTGCCCCTTATTTATGATGCAGGAATAATAGTCAAATGTAGCCTGCTCGCATCAGTGGGCCAGGCCTAACAGTTAAAGGGTGGATGCCAGGATCGGCTCCAGGAATGTGGAATGAGAGGCACTGGATGAGAACAAAGGGGCCTTGGTGGGAGTTTCCCAAGCACCAGCCTCAGCTTTCCACACTAAAATCCCTTTGCTACCTCATAGCCAGCCTTGAGGGCATAGCTAGGAAAAGACAGCAAAGAAGTCAACTTTACAAAACAGATGGAATTATTTTTAATGGAGGGTGGGGGTGGGGGGGTGGAGGCAGAGTTTGTCACCCCTGCTAGAGTAGAGTGATGTCATTATGGCTCACTGTAACCTCAAATGCTTGGGCTCAAGCCATCCTCCTGCCTCAGCCTCCTGCATAGCTGAGACTACAGATGCATGCCAAGATGCCTGGCTAAGTTTTTCTATTTTTAGTAGAGATGGGATCTTGCTCTTGTTCAGCCTGGTCTCAATGCTCTCACCTTGGCAGATCATAGACATAAGCTACCGCACTTGCTCAGCCCAAAGAAAATGTATATACATTTTATATGTTTTTGTTATTTCCTTGCTTATTTTTTATTTTTATTTCTTTGCTTTTGTTGTTGTGGTGGTGGTGGTTGTTGAGACAGAGTCCCACCCTATGCCCTGAGCAAAGTCAATGGTATCATAGCTCCCTGCAACCTCAGACTCAAGCTGTAGGCATCCCGCTGCCTCAGCCTCCAGAAGCTGCTAGGATTACAGGCACTCACTGTGGTGCCAACCTGGGTTTTTCTTTTTCTTTTTCTTTTTTTTTTTTTGTAGAGACAGGGTCTTTTTTTTCTTTTTCTTTTTTATTTCTTATGGCATAACTATGGACATTGAGACAGTCTCACTTTATTGCCCTTGGTAGAGTGCCATGGCTTCACACAGCTCACAGCAACCTCCAACTCCTGGGCTTAGGTGATTCTCTTGCCTCAGCCTCCCAAGTAGTTGGGACTACAGGCGTCCGCCACAGCGACTGGCTATTTTTTTGTTGCAGTTTGGCCGGGGCCGGGTTTGAACCTGCCATCCTCGGTATATGGGGCCGGCACCCTACCCACTGAACCACAGGCGCTGCCCTGGTTTTTCATTTTTTTAGGAGTCAGGGTCTCTTGCTCAGGCAAGTCTTGAACTCCTCAGGCAATTCTCCTTCCTCAGCCTCCCACAGTGCTGGGATTACAGGTGTGAGCCACCATGCCCTGCAAATATACATTTTAAGAAAGGAAAAGACTGTCTTAAATGTGTAATACTCAATATATACTGACAGGAAAGGTGAATACAAGGCACATGGAACACATCTTATAATTGCAGAAGTTAAATCTGACTTGAGTATTATAAATTTAATACAGTTTTTTTTCCTTTCTTAAAATGTGTATATATATTTTTGGTACCCTCCGTATGTGACCCTAGGAATTTTTAAGCCTCCTTGTGCCTCTACTTTCTCATCTGTTCAATCTTTTAGGATTGCTCTAAGGAGGTATTATTAATAGACTTCATAACATTTAGCCATATTTGACTGTCTCCCCTTTCTAAGCTGTGAGCTACTTTTAGAGCCCTACTGTGGCAGGGCCTTATTTCAGGCAAAATTATACTTAGTTATGAAAGCAGAGCTCAAATATATCCTAGATTGATTTTTGTCTGCTGAAACAGGATGATACTGAAAGATGAGGCAAGTTTTGAGGATGAGGGAGGTGTTCCGTTCTGCCCTCTTCAATCTTGGCTTTTATAATAATGGCCCATTGATTTATGTAGCCGCCTTATTTTAAGCTCTCCAAAGCATCTCCATATCTATTACCTGACGTCACTGTGTCACCATGGAGGGAGGACCCTGTTAGGCTTCAAGAGCAGAATTAAGGAAGGATCCAAGAGACACCAGGCTAACAAAAAAAATGAGCAGCAGGGGGCGTTGTGGACAAGCCCCGGGAAACCCATGAAAAAACCGCTGTGATCTAAACGTAGACCGCCAGGCGTCCTACCCGCCTACTCAGGCACCTCTGGAGCTGGGCACTTAGGTATTGACTGGGCTCATGCTGAAGCCTGGTGGCCTCCCCTTTCTAAACTGTGAGCTACATCTCACGTCAAATTAGGCCCCAGCTCTGGGATCTGGCCCAGTGCAAGCACTCTCCCATGGGTAGGAGCTGGATGCCCAGGCTTTCAACCCTGCCTGGGTCCCAGGAAATAAAGCGCTGATGTTTCACAAAACCTATGTTCACCGGGGTGGCAGTTGGTGCAGCGATGGGCACCCTGTGGACAGCAGGCTGGCTGGCACAGAGGAAGGCTAGCGTGTTGTATGGGGTCTCATCCCCTCTCTGCAACCCCTGTCTTCCATCTTCTTATGCTTCCTCCCACTTTGACTGTCAGGGGTGGGGCTTGTACTCCATTAACTCATTTGTATCTGAAGTCCTGAAGTGGGTGCCTTGGGTCCTTAC
>NW_003852463.1:6120488-6122885 GCF_000181295.1 Otolemur garnettii
TGCTTCCTCCCACTTTGACTGTCAGGGGTGGGGCTTGTACTCCATTAACTCATTTGTATCTGAAGTCCTGAAGTGGGTGCCTTGGGTCCTTACAGCATTTCCCCTTCCTTCTGGAAACAGAACATTATCCTCCTTTGGAGAAGGTCACTTCTGCATTCTAAGGGGTACTGATGGGGCTGCCAATCACAATGCTCTCACATCACCACCCTGACCTGAGCCCTGGGCCTGGCCAACCAGTTGAGGTAGGAGAGCTAGGGCTTCTAGGAAGGCAGACCCTGAAGGAGAAGAGCCTCCAGACAGGAGGACAGGAGTGTGCTCAGAATCCAAGCTTTGACATTTTCAAAAGCCTGGAGAGATGTGACCCACCAGGCACTGCTGTCACTGGAAACTCATTTGGAACAGAGATGCAGACTAAAGGATGCCTCTGCTCCACTCTCTTGTGGAGGACAGAGCTGTGGAAAGAAAAGTTCTTCCCATGTTGGAATCTCCCTTTCTCCAACCAAGGCAGGTAGTCAGGCCTGTGTGCTCCTTCCTCAGGTGACATTTGTGCTGCAGTATAGAAAGCAAAACCTGGTGAAACACCTCCTCTCCTCTCCTCTCCTCTCCTTTCCCCTTACCTTCCCTCCCCTTCCTTACCCTCCCCTCCTCTCCTTTTCGTGAAAGGCTAAACTCCTCAAAGTCCTAAACTCCTTAAAGAGGTGCCCCAGAAAGAGAGGAGAAAGAGCTGACAGCTTCAGAGAAGAAGTGAAAGCATTGGAGGGATTAGAGGAACAGCCCCCCAAAGGGGTCTGTGAATAGCAGGGAGCTGAGACCCATGTAACCAACCATGGTATGTATAATGTGTTGCTGGAGCCAGCACATAACAGCTTGCTGGAGCTGACTGTTACATTTTCAGGAATTTTGAGAGCTGATGGATTTCACTTCACTTGAGAGAAGCTATGGTGGGAGAGTTTACACCATGGAAATTGGCACAAGTTACAAGTCAGGGCTTTTCCCTCACCCCAAAGCTGGTTGCTAAACGTTTGATCAGCACAGCACTCAATGTAGGAGTGACCGTCTCCTAGTTTTATCATTCAGCTAAATGGCTTATACCTTGGGGAGAACAAGTGACAAGGATAGAAGAGAGACAAAGGGACAAAAAGCATGTTACCCTAACAGTGCTCACTTGAAAAATACAGGGAGGGTTCTTCACGGGAAACAAATGGAAGTGGGACGGGGGGCTCCCTCTACTTTTTTCTGCCTTTTGTTTCCTTTTTTACCCTTATAATGATGCCTGTACTGGAGACTTTAGAAGAGAGTAAGAGGCAGCAGAGTGTGGCTGTTGAGAGCAGGCTTTGGAGTCAGACAGCGTTGGAGTTCACTCCCCAGCTGTGCCACTCTAACTGTATGATGTGGTATAAAGTGAAGTACAGTCAGAGCAAGAAGCATCAGGATGTGTATTTGGGGTAGAAGCCAGGCAACTGTGTTCATCTGCACTCTGTCAATTATCTTGACTGACCCCCAAGAGTCCTCCCCTTGTCTTCTGTAAGTCACCATAATGAATGGTGATAGTCCTCCACAAACCTGGCCCACAGCATGTAGGGAGGGGATTCAGCGATTCAGGCGATTGCTTGACAACTCACACAGAACCCAGGCTTCAACAGCCAAGACATTGTTACTTCCTTTGTTTGGTCTCATCTAAAAGCAAAATGCCAGACTGGAGCTCCTGGCCCTAACAGTGGTCCTCTGCTGCTTCCTTATGAGGGAGTGGGTAGATCCCATCCACGGCTTTTCTGAATTTCAATTTCCTTGCCCATAGGCTAGAAATGATGACACAACTTCATTGCCTTTTGAGAATACATATCAAAAGGCCCAGAACCTTCGCAAATTTGTTACCCAAAGTTTCTGGAGTTTCCCAGTTGGATCCAATTAGGATCATTACTGATGTGGTTGCCTCCTCAAGGCTGAAAGAAAAATGCCACGTTAACCTTTAATTATTCACAACAAACCCAAAGGAAAAGTCTTTGGCCCAGGTCCTAATGGAGCTCTTAAAAGCTCTTTCCTATTCAGTTGTTTAAACTTGGGGTGAATAACCTGGTAATTTTCTGCTGCTTCTCCCCACAGAATATGAAAGACCAAGAGTGAACTCTTCCCACTAATGAACTTCAGGGCAGGGACCAAACTTTGCCTTCTTATCCCTTAGTTAACTTTTCCCCCGTTGTTCTAGTTTGGTTCTTTTGTTTGTAGTGTAGTGGGAAGGGACCAGTAGTGTGTTTCTGTGTGGTCTATTCATTGGAAGATTTTGGAAGTACAAAACAGTCACTTATGGTATATAAGACCCTCCCCCCCAGGGAAAAGAGAGACCAAGAGAATGAAGAGAACAAAGAAAAGAAATAGAGAAGAAAATAGGCAACACAC
>NW_003852463.1:6124896-6127473 GCF_000181295.1 Otolemur garnettii
CCGGCCCAGCACACTGCTTTTGAGATTTATCTATGTTGCTGACGGTATCAATAGCTCATTCCTTTTTATTGCAGAGAAATAGTGCACTTATAAACACATCACAATTGTTTGTTTATCCATGCATCAGTTGATGGGCAGTTAGGTTGTTTTCAGTTTGGGGCTATTGTTGAATTAAGTACTATGAATATTTACTTAAAGGTCTTCATGTGACTATAGTTTCATTTCTCTTGGGAATAGAATTTTATTTCATTTCTAGGAGGAGAATTTCTGGGCGGCATAGTATTTATAGTCTAACTTTATAAAACACTGATGAACTGTTTTCCAAAGAGACTGTATCATTTTCATTCCCACCATCTATATATGAGAATTGTAGTTGCTCTGTATAATAACAACTTAGTGTTGTTAGTTTTAAAAAATGTAGCCATTCTACTAGATGTGTAGCATTACCTTGGTGTCCTTTTAATTTGTACTTCACAAATGACTAAGGTGGAGTGTATTTTCATGTGCTTATTTGCCTATTTCATGTTTTGCCCATTTGAAAATTGAGCTGTTAGTCTTCTTATTGATTTATAAGAGTTCTTTATATATTCTGCATACAAGACCCTCATCAGATACATATTTTACTTACAGCAATAACCTAAAATACAAAGAGTCACGCCCAGGAATTTCTGTATCAATGTTACTTGTAATTCTAATGAAATTAGAAATGAGTTGCAATCTACTAAAAGGAAAACGATTCACTTCTTTCTGATTCAAAGAAATATTTTACAGTCATTTAATGATCTCTATTGGCTCAGTCCCTGTAGTTCAGCAGTAGGATGCCAGCCGTGGGCTGGGGGGTTCGAACCCAGCCTGGGCCTGCCAAACAACAATGACAACTACAACAAACAAATAGCCGGGTGTTGTGGCAAGTGCCTATAGTCCCAGCTACTTCAGAGGCTGAGGCAAGAGAATTGCTTAAGCCCAAGAGTTTGAGGTTCCTGGGACACCACGGCACTCTTCTGAGGGCAACATAATGAGATTCTGTCTCAAAAAAAAAAAAGACATCTATCGATTTTTTTTTCTTTTTTTTAAAGACAAAGTCTCGTTTTATAGCCCTTGGTAGAGGTCTATGGCATCACAGCTCACAGCAACCTCCAACTCCTGGGCTTAGGCGATTTTCTTGCCTCAGCCTCCTGAGTAGCTGGGACTACGGGTGCCTACCACAATGCCTGGCTATTTTTTTTTGTTGCAGTTTGGCCGGGGCCAGGTTCAAACCCACCACCTTCCCTATATGGGGCTAGCGCCCCACCCACTAGCCACAGGTACCACTCAATATCTATCAAATGTTTAAAGAGGCCGGGCACCATGGCTCATGCCTGTAATCCTAGCACTCTGGGAGGCCGAGGCAGGTGGATTATTTGAGCTCAGGAGTTCAAGACCAGCCTGAGCAAGATCACAACCCTGTCTCTACTAAAAATAGAAAAACTATCTGGGCATTGTGGTAGATACCTGTAGTCCCAGCTCCTCCGGAGGCTAAAACAAGAGATTGCTTGAACCCAGGAGTTTGAAGTTGCTGTGAGTTATGATGCCAAGGCACTCCACCAAGGGTGACAAGGTAAGACTCTGTCTCAAAATAAAAAGGTGGGGGGATGTCATAAAGAAGTAAATCGTTAAAGAAGCACTCGGTGCTTCCCTTCCAAGGGCATCTGGACTGCAGCATGATCTTCTGAAACATGATACAAAACGTGAAATACCCAGCAAGGGTGCCAGGTAGCTGTCTGGGGAACTGATGCCCAGATGTGTACTCTTAAATACGCAAAAGCTCTTGAACTTATAGTCAGTGACTTCAGAAGATCATCCTGAGACGTCAAGCGTGCCTTTAGTAGTTAGAAGAGAGAGTCTGTGTGCTTCCGCTGATAGAAAACAATGAGACCAAAAAGAACACAAGCTCAGAGGGCTGGAGGGAAAGCAATGTGGGCAATTACAGAGAAAAGCCTCAGTTTGAAGAAAATGTTGGAAAAGAAGAAAGGCAGGAGTGGAAAGAAGAAATGGAAGGAAGAACAGAGAGCCTGAGCAAACAGGTCAGATTTTGAATAAGTAAACTTTGTAGACACATTTTGCAGTATGTGAAGTCTTATCCTGTAAATAATTTGTATCCTTTTTACTTATTTTCATTTTTAATTTTAAAGTAATTTTGGTTGCTTTATGAAGACTGGCAAGAGAGTCCAATTACCATTGGGTTTATTCCATTCAATGAACTTAAGATGCCCCTATGGGAATTACTTTCATAAGAAAACAATTTTGTAAAGCAACATGTTTTGTGAGGATCAGTGATTTGGCTCATGTCAGAGGTATCTTTGAATGTGGTAAGTTACATTAATTACCTAAGGCAATCCCACTACATTGCTTGCTTAGTGACCTAAGAAACCAAGAAATAATTCTCGAATTATTATTCCGAGTGTTGAATAGAAGATTTTTAAAAGTTTGGCAGCCAATCAAAATCCAAACAAGAAGGCTCGGCACCTGTGGCTCAAGCGGCTAAGGCACCAGCCACATACACCTAAGGTGGCAGGTTCGAATCCAGCCCTGACCCGC
>NW_003852463.1:6129283-6132800 GCF_000181295.1 Otolemur garnettii
AAAAGATTAATAAATGTGAAATTAATTGAACACTTTAATATTAATCAAATATGGAAAAGATATTTGGAATATCTATAACCTATAAAGAGCTTTTTAAAGAATAATAAAGAAATCTTTTACTCCTATAATCTCAGCTCTGTTGAAGGCCTAAGTTGGAGGATCACTTGAGGACAGGAGTTTGAGAGGAGTCTTGGCAACATAGTGAAATCACTTCTCTACAAGGAAAAAATAAAAATCCAAAACATCAAACAAACAAACACTAGCCAGAGGGCTACTGGGGAGGCTGAGATGTGAGGATCATTTGAGCCCAGCAGTTCAAGATTATAACGAGCTGTGATCACACCATTGCCCTCCAGCCTGGGCAACAGAGTGAGACCTTGTCTCTAAAAATACAAAAACAAAACAAAAGAAAGAGAGAAAGAAAGAAATCCTATAAGCCAATAAGAAAAGACATTGACAAAAGGAAAAATTGGCAAAAGACTTGAACTGATTATTTCTGGAAAAAAATGAAAAGGATGCCTAATGAACAATAAATATATGAAAAGATATTTAATATCAGCATGCTCATAATGAGGAAAATGAAAATAGAAACTAAGACCAGCTATCAGTACAGACTCAACAGGTGGCTGAAATTAAAAAGAACAATGCTACCAAGTGCTGGAGAGGACTCTTATATGCTGCTAAAGGAGTGTGGATTGGTAGACTCTGGAAAATTTTTTGTAGTGTTTACCAACATTGAAGTCACACATGACTTATAATTTAACAATACAGCTCATAGGATTAAACCCAATGGAAATGCATGTTTGTGTTCTTTAAGAGACACGTACAAGAATGTTCATAGCAGCTCTGTTTGTAATTATCTCAAAGTGGAAACTGGCCTAAAGTCTATCAACTGAAGAATGAATAGACAAAGAGGGATGTATTCACAAAATACTATTCAGCAAAGTAACAGACACATAATACCTTGAGTGAACCTTATAAATTTATTGAGTGGAATAAGCCAGATTTGTAAGAAAAAATATATAATTTCATTTATGTAAAATGTAAATGATAGCAAAAAGCTATGGCATTTAGAGTTCCTGCATAAGAGGTAAAACTACAAAGAAGAGTAATGAAATGATTATCACAGAAGTTCAGGTAATAAATACCTGGGAAGAGCAAATGGAACAGTGATGGGGAGGAATCACCTGTGGAATTTCTGAAATATTTTGTATTTCTTGACCTTGATGTTGTTTTGTGAAATCTCATCAAACTATTATTATACTTTACTATTGGGCTAACCCAAGAAGCAATGGAAAAATTGTATAAAACAATAACCATAAAAGAAACTGAGATAATTCCAAAAGGAACCAGTTCTTGTGACTCTATAGTAAGGTTCCATCAAACTTTCAAACAACGTTTCCTGTGTTAGCATAACCTTCACACCAGAATCAAACGAGAAAAGCAAAAGAAATTAAAGATATAGGCTAAGCTCATTTATAAAAACACAAGGCTGGGAGTGATGGCTCACACCTGTAATCCTAGCACTCTGGGAGGCTGAGGCAGGTGAATTGCTTGAGCTCAAGAGTTCAAGACCAGCCTGAGGAAGAGTGAAACTCTATCTCTACTAAAAATAGAAAACTAGCTGGCAGGCACCTGTAGTTTCAGCTACTTGGGAGGCTGAGACAAGAGGATCGCTTGAGTCTAAGAGTTTGAGGTTGCTGTGAGCTACAATGATGCCATGGCACCCTACCCAAGGTGACAGAGTGAGACTCCGTCTCAAAATAAATAAGTAAGTAAGTAAATAAATAAAATAGAAAGATACCAACATTCTAAATAAAATATTAGCAAATTGAATCTAGTAATTCATTAAAAGAGTAATAATTATCACTAAGTCACATCTATCCTTGGAATGAAAAGGTGTTTCAAACATCTGCTAGAGGTGCCAAATAAAGGGGGAAGATGATATGACCATCAACTTGGCAGATGCCACATAAGCAATTACGTGTGGTCTATCCCTACAATGGGCTATTACTCAGCCATAAAGGAATAATGGAGTGATACAAGATAAAACATGGAGGAACCTTTGAAAACTAGACCCAAAAGGTCACATATTGTATTATTCTATTTCTTTGAAATATAGGGAATCAGCAGATACATAGAGACATAATTTTTCTATACCAGTAATAACAAAAAACATCTTAACCAAATGAGGCTCTTTCCAAGAATGGTAAATATGGTTTATTATTAGGAAATGCACTAATGTGCCACTATACCATATTATGATATACCATATCATAATAGTAGATCAAAGGAAAAAAATACAATCATTTCAACAGATTTTGAAATGCCTTTTAGCAGAATTGAACATCCATTCCTGATTTAACAAACAAATTGAAAACAAAACCCAGAAAGTCTTAACATCTTGGTAATAGCTAGATATTATTTTTTTTTTTTTGCCATTATAAAAATCCAGCATCATACTTTGATTTCCATTAAAGTAAGAAAGAAGATATTATACTTTAGTAATGTTCTGAAAATCTTAACCAATACAATTAAGTAAAAAGAATTTAAGAGGTAAAATTACCTCTTAAGGTAAGGAAGATTTATTAATTGTAAATGCAGATAGGGGAAATTGCAAAAACAGCTATATTTTGTATCTCTCCCCAGAAATAGGGTATACTTCTTCATACTTTAAATCTGAGTACAACCACCTGACTTTCTTCAGAACAATGGGACATTATCAAACATGATGCAAGAAGAAATCTGAAAAGTGTTTGTCATTTTTAGGAGATTTTGAGACCACTACTCTGTGCAGCCTCAAAGTTTCTGTTGCCCCAGCCAACACAGAACCAGCTACCAGAAATCTGAGTCAGGGGCTATCCTCATCTACTGAGGCCAGTTGAGGTGACAGCTTTCTGCAGAAGTAAACTGCATTGTCCCAGACCAGAAGAGCTGCCAGTTGACCCACAGAGTTGAGAAATAACGTTTCTTGTTTTAAGCCACTAAGTTTTGGGGGTGGTTTGTTTTGCAGAGAAAGCTAACAGAAATTATAAGAGAATTTAGTAAAGAAGTTGGTTATTTTTTATACAATTAGTTTAGAAAATTGACAGAACATATAATTTAAGAAAAGATCCCATTTAAATAGCAACACTACCACCAATTTAGCTGAAAATAAAGTTAATCAGAACCAGGCAGGATCTATATCTATACAAAGAAAATGTAAAATCTCTCTTAAGGAGTATATAATTTTTGCTAAATTTAATGTATAAACTCAGTGGATTGTAAGTTTTTTCCCAACATTTTACAAGATGATATCGAGTTCATCTGTAGAAATAAACAAGAAAGAATAGCCAGGAAGAAAATCTACAAAGAAAAAGATTTTGAAGTTAGAATTAAAAACTGTCCAAGCCAAGCACAGGCATATAATCTCAGCTACTTAGAAGTCTTCAGGTTTCTCCTCAGGTAGAATGATCATTTGAGGTCATCCTGGGCAACATAACAAGAACTTGTATCTGAAAAAATTAAAAAAAAATTT
>NW_003852463.1:6133456-6135610 GCF_000181295.1 Otolemur garnettii
GGGTAAAATAGAAAATCCAGAAATAAACTGAAATGAGGGTTTAATGGTGACATTTCTGATCCCAGAGAGGAAAGATGGATTATTCAAGAAAGTGTTGAGATTACAGCCAGTCAGTCTATTTGGGTAAAACAAAAACCAAGTCAAGCTGCATAACCTCACTTCTTTCATCCAAGTAAATTCCAGAAAAATTATGAAGTAAAGTGTTAAAATGAAATGATGAAAATACTAGCAATAAAGAAGTCAAACACAAAAGACCACATATTGGGATTCCATTTGTATGAAACATCATGGGAATCCATAGACAGATTAGTAGTCACAGGGACAGAGGATGCAGGAGTGACCACTTAATGGGTATAAGATTTATTTGTGAGGGTGAAGAAAAAATTCTAAAATTAGATATTGGTAATGTTGCACAAAGGACTATACTAAAAATCACTGAACTGTATACTTTAAAAGGGTACATTTTATGATGTGCATCTAATAATATTCTTATTAAAAAAAAAAAGAATAAGCCCAGACACTATGGGGTCCAGAGAAAGTTCTGACCCAAGCAGTGAGGTAAGGGAAGGCTGCTTAGAGGAGGGGCACTGAAACTGAGTCAGGAAGGGTAGTTTATGGAAGCCAGTGTTTTATAGCACCGGTTCTCAACCTGTGGGTCACAACCCACAGGAACTGTATTAAAGGGTTGTGGCATTAGTCACTGCTTTATAGCTAAGAAAGGCGCAGAGGAATTAATCCTTCTTGGCTCTGATTCCCTCTTCACTCTGCCTCTTTCTAGCCCCTAAAGACTCTGCATACATTGGCTAATAATTTTAAACTTAATGAATGGTTTTTATTTTCCCAAAATAGACTGAATGTTTTTGAGTAAAAAGAAATGCTAGAAGAAAATATTCCACATCTTTGGTTCTTTAACTCCCTTCTCAGAGTGGGCAAATTACAAAAAGAGCCCTGGACCCCAGGGCCAGGAGGCCAAAGTTTGGCTCTGGCTCTGCCGTTGGCTCACTGAGCGTTCCTAGGCCCAGTGTCCTCCTTTCCTGGGTGGAGACAAGTTCTAGCCCCACCCCACCCAATCCCACTGCCAGCCACACCCTCCTCTTCACTCACAATCTGTGTCCTCAGTTTTCTCCCCACCAATCTGTCAACTCATTAGCTCTTTCAGATATTAGAACAGTGTGATATGTTTCCAGCCTTCGTTGTTTAACTCTTGTTCCTCCTTTTCTGCCTTATTCTCTTATTTCCTTTTGACTCATTCAATAGATATTACGAATCATAAAAATAAACCTAGTTTCTTTCTACTTCTTATTCCTCCTCTTTATAGAAATTACAACACAAAATCTCCACCTTCTGAATTACTCTGATAGCAGTCTGGAGAAGCAGAGCTATAGCCTAATGTGGCCGAAAGCACGTGTGTTTCACAGTGATGAAGACTGGAATTCAGCCCCGGCATGATCACTCACGATCTCAACTCCCTGAGCCTTCATCTGTGTTATGCAGACAGTCCACGCTGGCCCCTCTCCCAGTCTCACCCATCCTGCTCCTCCTTGTCAGAGTCCACAACTCAGCTTGTCCCCAGGATCCATCTTCCCCATAGGTTACACCTCTTCTCCCCAGCCCTGTGGCCATCCTTCTCTGGTCCCTTCATACCTCCACCCCCACCCCCGACCATCTACACCTACTGCTCTCCCCATTCAGGCCAGGCCTCCCCAGTGAACCGGGGCTCTCTGCAGAGAAACAGTGGGGAGAGAAAAGGACCACAAAGGAAATGGAGAGAGTTGAAGTGCTCTTCTTTAGCTCCATGAATGTCTGGTATAGGGGCTTCCTGGAAAGCTGGTCCTCATCCTCCTATCTACTATAAACTGAATATTGGTGCCCCCCACTCCCAGTTCCTGTGTTGAAATACTAATCCCCAGTGTGATGTATTAGGAGGGGAACCTTTGAAAGGGGATTAGGTTGTAAGGGTGAAGCCCTCATGAATGAGATTGTCCCGTTATAAAAGAGACTGGGAAGAGCTCCCTCACCCCTTCAGCCATGGGAGGATACAGCAAGACCGTGCCATTTATGAGCCAGAAGCAGGCCCTCATCAGACACCAAATCTGCAGATACCTGGACCTTGAACTTTCTGGCTTCCAGAACTGTGAGAAATAAATATCTGGG
>NW_003852463.1:6135864-6157774 GCF_000181295.1 Otolemur garnettii
TGCCTCAGCCTCCCAAGTAGCTGGGACTACAGGTGCCCGCCACAACGCCTGGCCATTTTTTGTTGCAATTTGGCCAGGGCCGGGTTTGAACCCGCCACCCTCGATATATGAGGCCGGCACCCTAACCACTGAACCACTGGTGCCACCCAATATCTGTTATTTTAAATCACCCAATCCATAGACTTGTTTTTGTTTTTGTTTTTTTGAGATGGAGTCTCAGCATGCTGTCCAAGCTGGTCTGGAACTCCTGGGCTCAAGTGATCCTCCTGCCTCAGCCTAGGTAACAAGGATTTCAGATGTGCACCACAGTCCCAATTCCAGTGCATAGTATTCTATTATAGTGACCTGTATGGACTGGACACCATCCATTCAGTGTTTTCCCAAATAAATACTTAGAATTACAGGCAGATCTCATTTTATTGTGCTTCACTTTATTGCACTTTGCAGACTAGTGCTTTGTTTTGTTTTGTTTTTTTAACAGATTGAAGATTTGTGGCAATCCTACATCAAACAAGTCCAGCAGCTACATTTTCTCAGCAGCTACATTTTCTCAGCAGCATGTGCTCACTTCAGGTCTCTGAGTCACATTTTGGTAATTCTTACACTATTCAAACTTTTTCGTTATTATTACATCTTTTATGGTGACCTGCGATCTTCGATGTACCATTTTAAATATTTTGGAACACCACGAATCATGCCAAAATAAAATGGCCAACTTAATAGTTAAAAGTCTGTGTCTGACAGCTCCACCAGCCAGCCATTCCCTGAGCTTTCTCCCTCTCCTGAAGGCTTCCTATTCCCTGAGACACAGTAATGTTGAAATTAGGCCAGTTAATAACCCTACAGCGGCCTCTCAGTGTTCAAATGAAAGGAAGAGCCACACATCTCTCACTTTGAAGCAAACCTGGAAATGATTAAGCTTAGTAAGAAGGCATGTTGAAAGCCAAAAGAGGCCAAAAGCTAAGCTTCTCGTGCCAAACCGTTAGCCAAGTTGTAAATGCAAAGGAAAAGTTCTTGAAGGAAATTAAGAGCGCTACCCCAGTGAACACACAAATTATAATAAAGTGAAACAGTTATTGCTGATATGGAGAAAGTTTTAGTGGTTTGGATGGACGATCAAACCAGCCACAGCCAAAGCCTAAGACAGAGCAAAGTCCTAACTCTCTTCAATTTTATAATATAAAGCCTGTGAGAGGTGTGGAAGCTACAGAAGGAAAGTCTGAAGCTACCAGGGGAGGTTTCTTTAAGGAAAAAGGCCTTTTTTTTTGAGACAGAGTCTCATTTTGTAACCCTTGAAGAGTGTCGTGGAATCACAACTCACAGCAACCTCAAACTCTTGGGCTTAAGTGATTCTCTTGCCTCAGCCTCCTGAGTAGCTGTGATTACAGGTACCGGCTGCAACACTTGGGTAGTTTTAGAGATGAGGTTCTCAATCTTGCTCAGACTGGTCTTGAACCCGTGAGCTCAGGCAATCCACCCACCTCAGCCTCTAGCCAGAATGCTAGAATTACAGGCATGAGCCACTGTGCCTGGCCAAGAAGCCATTTCTATATCAGAAAAGTGCAAGATGAAGCAGCAAGTGTCTTATATTTAAGAAGTACGTATCATGAGGCTACAGGTGCTATAGGTAGTGATTCTCTGATGGATCTGAAAACCCTTAGAAAAGGATTCATCATTCTAGAGGTCATTAAAAATATTAATAGGCATTTGGAAGAAGTTGATTCCAATCCTCATGGATGACTTGGAGGGCTTCAAGACTTCAGTGGTGCATATGTGGAAATAGCGATAGAAGTGGAGCCTGAAGATGTGATTGAATTGCTTCAATCTCATGATAAAACTTGAACGGGTGAAGAACTGCTTCTTGTGGATGAGCAAAGTAAGTGTTTTTCTGAGGTGGAAACTGGAGGTGAAGATACTGTGAATATTGTCGAATATCACATTTACACTTAGTTGATAAAGCAGCAGCAGATTTTGAGAATACTGACTCCAATTTTGAAAGTTCTACTATGAGTGCTATTTAGAATGCTGTCAAACAGCATCACATGCTGCAGAGAAATATTTCATGAGAGGCAGAGTCAGCTGATGTGGCAAACTTCATGGTTGTCTTATATTAAGAAATTGCCAGAGTTTTCAGCAACTACCACCCTGATCAGTCAGCAGCCACCAACATTGAGACAAGACTCTCCACAGGCAAAAATAAAATTATGATTTGAGGAACGTGTAAATGATCTTTAGCATTTTTAGCATTTTTTAGCGATAAATTTGGGGGTGGGGGTAGAGTCTCACTCTGTTGCCCAGGCTAGAGTGCTGGGGCATCCACCTAGCTGACAGTGACTTCAAACTCCTCGGTTCAAGTAATCTTTCTGCTGCAGCCTCCCAAGAAGCTGGGACTATAGGCATCTATTACAACATCTGGCTAATTTTTTCTATTTTAGTTGGGGGAGGGTGGTTATCTCATTCTTGCTCAGGTTGGTGTCAAACTCCTGACCTCAAGGGATCCTCCCATAATGTTATCTCACACTTAATAGGCGGCACTTATAGTGCAAACATAACTTTCATCTATACTGAGAAACCAAAACATTTGTATGACTTGCTCATTGCAATATTCGTTTTATTGTGATTGTCTGGAAATGGGCCCACATTATCTCTGAGATACGCTTGTGTCTCCAAGGTAGGATTGCTGTTTGGATGGAGATTACTCTTACAGGGTAACTAACTCATGCTTTCAGGCTGTTGTTGGAACATGAGTGGCCTCTCCCCAGGGGATGTCCATTCTCCAGGCTGATTTCTCCTTCTCTTAATTGCTTCCATCCAAACACTGTCAGGAAGAGTGTGCCAGTTGTTTTATTTCGTGCTCATGGTCTGCTGTTCTATATTGCTTATTACAACACTTTTCACAACTTGTTTTTTCTCCCTCATCTCCAAAAATAGCAAATGATATTGCTTGCCCAGATTTTCCACCTGAGTTTGTTTTTCGTTTTTGAGAGAAATCAGCACGGGTGCTGTGTGCCGCCTCAGCACTGAATAAATACTGATATTGAACCTCAGGACAAAGTCAAAGGCTACACTCTTCTGCAGTGCAGCTGCAAGGCTGTCTTTATTCACAGCATGAGCAAAAGGGATATTGTTTGTGGTATGTGATATGAGAACTTATATATGGAAATAACTTGAAACGTGTCTGGATTTTTGGATTAAATATGTTCCTGGAATTTAATGTGTATTTACATTCGTCTTATAACAAAGTCAAGCTTACCCAGAACGACTGGTGTCTTAGTTCATCCCTGGTGCTATTGCAAAGATGCCATAGATGGGGTAATTTATAAATAATAGAATTTTATTGTTTACAGCTTTGAACCAAGTTCAAGGCACCAGCAAATTTGGCATCTGGTGAGGGCTTACTCTCTGCTTCAAAGAGTACCTTCTTGCTGTGTTCTTACATCGAGGAAGCGGCAAACTTGGCTCACTTTCATAAGAGTACTAATCCCATTCACCCTATTCACATTAAGACCTAATCATCTCTTAAAGGCCCCATCTCTTAAAACTATTGCTTTGGGGATTAGATGTGAATGTCGCGGGGAACATAAACATTCAGACCACAGCAACTGATAAAGTGTTCCCTTGATAAGTAGATATCTTGGACAAGGAGACTTACCCTTTATATAAGACTCATGTAATTAGCCAGGGAATTCCAATCGGGTTATAGGACCAACAATAACTCTCTGGCCAGGGCAGCTTTCATGAAATTCTTAATTTTATTTATTTATTTATTTATTTTTATTGAATGGTAACTGTGTACATTGATGCACTTTGGGGGTACAGTGTGGTGTTTTCATACACAATCCAAGACACTTCCATCAAACTGGTTAACATAGCCTTCATGTAACTTTCTTAGTTATTATGTCAAAAAAATTCTTAATTTTAAAACAAGGGGCTTGCATTTTTGCTTTGCACAAGGTCCTGCAAATTTTGTCTCCCATTGCTACTGTCCCTTGTTAATCCAACCCCAGATATATCCAAGAGCCCCTGGGGTGTGTTCACAGATGTTGATGAAACCATTCAGTTGCCTACCTTGTGCCTGCTCCATTTCCTTCCCCTCCTGTCCCCACAAACACTGTGGCCCTGACATGATGTGTGGCAGTCCCTAGGGAGCTGCAGGCAGGGTGCTGATCCTCTGGAGTCCCAGAGGGCCAAAGCCATGCTGCATGTTCCCACAGAAGGGCATGTCCCTCTCCTCTTGATGCACCCTACCTCTGCCCCCAAAGCCTACTTGCATGTGCCCTCACACAGAGCTTAGTGCAAAAACCACTTCTCAAGTGAGTGGCTCCCTTCTCTTTGGCCCTCAACAGCAATACTCACCCCCAGGCTTCCTCTCCCACTGCCCATTCTCTCACCTTCCCTTGCCCACTTCCATACAAACAGTCTGGTCTCGAACTCCTGAGCTCAAGAGGTCTACCCACCCCGGCCTCCCAGAGTACAAGGATTACAGGTGTGAGTCACCATGCACCCAGCAGGTGAGCATTTTTCTAAGACTTACACCCACCAGCTCTATGTTCTTTAGAACTCCATTTCTGGAGACTATTAATAGGACCAACAGAAAAGGGGAACATTTACTAATCAAATGGATGTAGGAGACACTGCATATTAGATGCTGTTCTTAGAGATTTAACTAATCACTATCAAGTATGTTGAAAGTTCAGAGATGAAACTGTTTCACTTAATATAACCCAAATTACATTGGGAATTCGACATACCCACTGTCCCCTCTTACCCTCCCCCCACGTTAACTTTCTCCACATAGTATTCTTGGGTGATTCTCCCTTAGGAAATGATAAAATAAATTGCTATAAACCAATTCTGAACATAATTTAATATTTCTTTGAGGATTCAGGAGATGCTATATTTATCTTTTGATCTCTGGGCAAATGGTAATTATGTATACTCTGAATTATATTTAAAATACACTAAACCCTTACATAGAGCTAGACACATAGGAAATACTCAGTATAGACTTGTTGAATTACTAAACTTATGGAGATCCTTTGGGCTTCAGTTCTGAATGCTTAAAGAGACTGGCTTAGTTGACCTTGGGACAACTTTATTAACATCAGATATCTTTTATTTAGGCATTGAGATATGAAGGATAGGCTCTTCTCCCTAAAGAACTCATGATCTAGAAGAAAACAGGCAATAAACAAATAATTACAATATAACATAATACCGTCCCATTAAATATATACTAAATCTTACGGAAGTATAGAGGAGGGAGTAACACTGAGCCTTAAAAAGTGAGTAAAAGTTCCTCAGAATGAAGTGATGTATGGAAAGGGAATTAATTCCAAGCTAAGATCACAGCACAAATGCATAGAGGCCTAAAGCACTAAGTTTTTCAGAGATACTTCTAGGCCTAAATTCCTTGACTTTAAAAATGTAGTGGTAAATTGCATACTACAAATCATCACGCCCACATTCATTTTTCATAATTCAGAGTCCCACATGTTAGATCTCCATCTGAGGTAATATTCTGGGGTTTTCTTGAGAAAATTAGGAGTTAATGGATAATAACTAATACCACTTCCCTTTAAGATAGATGCCAGGAAGCCCAGCCACGATGGCTGTGGTCCTGCCAGCCGCTCCTGTGCTACTTCCTTCTGACCCACGAGCGTAAGGCCTGGGCAGCTCAGGAGGGTCGCTCCAGCTCTTCCGTCCCAGGCCTTTTCTAATCTAGCTCCATAGCTCTCCAGGTTTCAGGGCAGCTTCAGGAGTTCTGTGGCCAGTTCTGATGACACATGTGTGTGTGAGAGAGAAAGAAATTGCTGAGGGTTCTCACATTGTAACTTACAGCCTGTAATTTTGATGCAGTTCCTTTCTCTCTTGAGTCTCCACAGTAAAATCCCATCTTTGTCCCGTGGGGGTGAGTCTGTTTTTCAGGATAAAGACTGTACCAGGAAGATGAAGGGACAAGTGGTGAGTGCTGCTGAGCAGGGTACTTGTATTTCCCACATGAGGAATATTAACATTAAAAGGCAAGAAAAATTGCTGCTACAGCCTCCACCCCCTGTCTTCAGACATACATATTACTTACCATAATTGGCATTTATCGGTTATTTTAGGATGTTTCTTTCCAACGAGACACCAAGAAAAATTCAGATTTTTAGTTGTTTTGTCTGTTTTATAAATAGTACTAAAACATGGTACTTAATACTAAATTCAAGCCTGGTGATTAATAAAGCTTCTAGTGATAGCCTGGTATGTATGCACTTTGAGGTCAAGGCCTCATGTTATTCAGGATGTGACTCATTAGGAAGGTAAAGCTTTCACTGAAATTATTTTCAAATAAATTACTTAGCATGCATTGTCCCCTATAATAAAACAGAGTTTTAACAGGGAAGACCATAAAAGGCCTAATCTTAAATGCCTGGGAATTATTTGAAAAATTTGCTCAGGCTGGAGAGGGTGTCCCAGGGATAGGGGTTAGAAACTGTGCAAACAGAACAGAGCCACTGACCAAGTAGATGGGAGAGAGGACCTGAGGACAAATGTTGAGAGAGGCATGAATTTTTTCCCAGTTGACCACATCAAAAGTCATAATTTCTTAAATTTTCGTTTTGGGTAAAAATGTTTAACATCCAAATATTGAGGCTGGACACAGTGGCTCATGCCTATAATCCTAGCATTCCGGGAGGCTGAGGCAAGCAGATTGCTTGAGACCAGTCTGAGCAAGAGTGAGACCTTGTCTCTAAAAATAGTCAGGAGTTGTGGCAGGTGCCTGTCATTCTAGCTGCTCAGGAGGCTGAAGCAAGAGAATCGCTTGAGCCCAAGAGTTTGAGGTTGTTGTGAGCTATGACATCATGGCACTCTACTGAGGGTGGCAAAATGAGACTCTGTCTCAAAAAAAAAAACCAACCAAATATCACAACATACAGTTCACACATTGGAGTACTACACAGCTGTTAGAAAAGATTGAGGAATATATAGAGTGATCCTTAGAATATATGGTTACTGAAAACAAAGCCAGGATAGTATGATAATGTTTATCTAAAAATGGAGTCTTCAATATATGAAAATATTTGCTTATTTTTCAAAATGCAAGAAGTCATAAAACTTTATTTTTAAAGAATTTAGGGAGGAGACAGGGCAGAGAGACTGGTGTAGATTCCACAGTGTCCTGTGAATACATCTGGAACGTTGCCTTTGGAACGTAGTGAACATTTTACATAATTACAAAATAAACTTTTAAAAATAAATTTAAAAGCAATCTCTACAAAGCAAAATCAAATGGAACAAATGAACTCAAAGTATACTCTGAGTTGGTGGAATAACCACAAAGGAAGGAACTCCTTCAAGTGACTTTAATTTGATCTTCAGTATTATAATATGCCCCGAAACCAAAAAGAACAAAGGAACAACCTTAGATGAATTTCAGTAATCATATTCTTGGTGGTAGAGTTAGAGCAGTTATTCTAAAACTGTTGTATGTTTATCTTGAAGTAAAGGAAATAACTGATTTTTTTGATGTTTTTGAGATCTGGGGGTTTTGATAAGGTAGAAAGAAAATAAAAATGTGAGACTGATGAGGCTAAGAAGACATCTTGTACTCTTATTTGGAAATATCGCATGAATTCATGATGTATATTTAAAGAAGAATTTCCTAACTCTTTCTACTGGAAAGGCCTAGATTCTAGAAACTCTGATCAACCCAGTAGCCTGACAACCCTAGAGCCCAGTGTGTGATGTTTAAAATTCATTCCCTATTAAAAGGAAACAAGACTTTTTGGATAAATAACTGATTCCTAATCTGGGGCAGAAAAGACATGTACTGAATCTGGAATATGAGAAATCTTGTCATATTAGAAATCAAGGAAATTACTTTGATCATGTCAAAAAGACCTGGAAACTAATCTGGACAAAGTTCCATTGTTCAAAGATGGAGCAAGTTAAATATTAATCAGAATAGTAATGATAATGCATTGAAACATATCAAGTATTTTTGAATCTATGAGCACATAATGATACTTAAAACATCTCATTGGTCAACCACCTTTGGCAGATGCTGGAGAACTAATTCATTGTCTTGAAATTAGTAAATAATGAAGCATTTATCTTACATTTTCTGTACAATCTGTACTACAAGGTAACCAAATCATTGATGGTAAGATATTTCTCTTTCTAGAAGTATTCCAGCTAATAACTGAAGAAGAAATGATAGAACTAGAACATCACCATTTGAAATTCCTAGTGAGGGCAGGTGTGGTGGCTCACGTCTTTAAGCTTAGCACTCTGGGAGGCCAAGGCAGGTGGATAGCCTGAACTCAGGAGTTCAAGAACAGCCTGAGCAAGCAAGACTTGTCTTTACTAGAAACAGAAAAAATTAGCCAGGCATTGTGGCAGGTGCCTGTAGTTCCAGCTACTCGGGAGGCTGAGGCAAGAGGATGACTTAAGCCCAAGAGTTTGAGGTTGCTGTGAACTATGACACCATAGCACTGTACCAAGGGCAACAAAATGGGACTCTTGTTTCAAAAAAAAAAGAAACTTCTAGTGAATTAACAGATCTAGATTCATCTCATCATTGGATGCTGACATTACAGAAAAAGAGCCGGACATTATGTGCTTCCTAATAAGGAATACACAGTACCACCTGTGAAATATTCCTTCCCAGAGAATCAAACCCAAAGCTGAGCATAGGAAATACAGGGGAGAGCAGAACTTTTGAAATACACCATGGTAAAATGCAGTAATAAAAATCCAGACTGGCTTGGCACCTGTAACTCAGCAGCTAGGGCACCGGCCACATACACTGGGGCTGGCAGATTTGAACCTGGCCCAGGCCTGCCAAACAACAACAGCAACTACAACGAAAAAATAGCCGGGCTTTGTGGCAGGTGCCTGTAGTGCCAGCTACTTTGGAGGCTGAGGCAAGAGAATCGCTTAAGCCCAAAGGTTTGAGGTTGCTGTTCGCTGTGATGTCATGGCACTCTACTGAGGGTGACATAGTGAGACTCTGTCTCAAAAAAGAAAAAATCCAGGAGCGGCGCCTGTGGCTCAAAGGAATAGGGCACCAGCCCCACATGCTGGAGGAGGCAGGTTCAAACCCAGCCCTACCCAAAAAAAAAAAAAAAAAAAAAAAGTGACCCAGCACCTTCAACAAATAAATTCTTTTTTTTTTTTTTTTAATTATTTTATTTTGTAGTTTTTGGCCAGGGCTGGATTTGAACCTGCATATGGAGCTGGCGCCCTACTCCTTTGAGCCATAGGTGCTGCCCCCAACAAATAAATTCTAAGGGGCAAAAAACAAAAAAAGAAAGGGAAACATATAGCCTAAAAGATATGTAAGGCTTTTAGGTCATTGCAATCTATAGAGCTTAGTTAGATCTTGATTTGAGCAAATCCAAATAAAAAAAAATTATGAGACAAATCAGAAAATTTAAACACTGAGTAGATATTGGATGATACTAGGTAATTGATATTAATTTCTTAAGTGTGATAAAGGTGTCATAGGAATATTTTCAAAATGCTCTTATGTGTTAGTTATTCTTTTCTTTTTAAGTTTTTTTTTGAGACAGAGTCTCACTTTGTTGCCTTCGGTAGAGTGCAGTGGCATCATAGCTCACAGCAACCTCCAACTCTTGGGTTAAGAGATTTTCTTGCCTCAGCCTCCCAAGTAGCTGGGACTACAGGCGACTGCCACAAAGCCCAGCTGTTTTTTGGTTGTAGTTGCCATTGTCGTTTGGCAGGCCTGGGCTGGATTCAAACCTGCCAGCTATGGTGTATGTGGCTGGTGCCCTAGCTGCTGAGGTACAGGTGCTGAGTCTATTTTTTCTTATGTTTTAAAGTTACATACTAAAGTATTTATGAACTCAATGATGTCAGGGGTTTGTTTCATAATAATACAGGGTAGAGGTGTGGTAAGTAAGGGGGAAGATAAATGATATAAGATTAGACATAAAATTGATACTTGTGGAAATTTGATGATGTATTCGATGTATTATTCTTTCTGCTTTTTTTTTTAGAGATGGGGGGTTGCCCAAGCTGGACTCAAACTCCTGGGATCAAGGGCTCTTCCAGCCTCAGCCTCCAAATAGCTGATACTACAGGTGTGGGTTACTGGGCTGGCCTTCTTTCTACTTTTCAATATTTGAAATTGTCCTTAGTAAAGTTTTTATCTGTTGTTTGTGACAGTGTCTCACTCTGTTGCCCTGTCTAAAGAGAGCTGGCATCATCATAGCTTACTGTAACCTCCTTGGCCACAGGTGGGAAGCTTTCATGTCAGAAGGCTGTAATTTAGCTGTAATAAAATAAGGCTGTATCTTAAATACAGGGATGAAACTTCAACCAGGGGCGGCGTTTGTGGCTCACTGAGTAGGGCACTGGCTCCATATACAGAGGGTGGCAGATTTGAATCTGACCCTGGGCCAAACTGCAACAAAAAATAGCTGGGTGTTGTGGCAGGTGCCAGTAGTCCCAGCTACTCAGGAGGCTCAGGTAAGAGAATCGCCTAAACCCAAGAGCTGAAGGTTGCTGTGAGCTGTGATGCCACAGCACTCTACCAAGGGTGACAAAGTGAGACTCTATCTCAAAAACAAAAACAAAAACAAAAACAAAAGAAAAGAAATTTGGGGCAGCACCTGTGGCTCAAGGAGTAGGGCGCCGGCCTGATATAGCGGAGACGGTGGGTTCAAACCTGGCCCCAGCTAGAAATTGAAAAAAACAAAAACAAAAATCCTTTAATCACATATACTTAAAATACACCTTATTTTGTAAAAATGTAACTACTATGTACTTAATAATTTCAAAAAAGAAAACCATTTGTTAATTTTTAAATTAACGAACCTTTTAATAACTTTGTTTTATCTGCAATTTGTTGGAAAGCATTTAAAAATTTGGTTACAGCATAGAGTCCACAGTTTCAGTTGATCTCTAGATGGGTAGCAATTATTTGTGACCTTCAGGGAATCTCTATTTGGGTTGGGTAGAGGAATTTAGATTTGCATCAATAAGTGGTTAAAAAGCAAGAAGGCATTTTCAGCCATATTGCCAAAGGCATGGGTAATGTACTGCATTTTTCCATATTTCAATTGGACCTTTCTTAACTTTAGCCAATGACTTTAAAATGTCATCTGCTGAGAGCTCAGTCTTTCTGTAGCTCCTTGATGATATCAACTAGGTGAGGCTGAAATGCTAATTTGAGCATGATGTCATAATTCTCAAAGTCAGTGAACCTTTCATTGTATTCTCCAATTAATAGGTCTATAACAGTTGCGTGTCTTCAAATGATTCACAAATATCATTCTGCTCATCAAGGACCCTTGCTAAAGGAGAAAATGGTCATCTGAAATTTATTTTTGAAAAAGAAGTGCTTTGGAAAAAGACAGCTTTTTAAAAAATGCTTGGATTTTTTATAAATAGTTATATATATATACATATTTCTATATAGTTTATATAGGCTTTGTTTTACCTTGCAAAGGAATATTCAAGTAGCTTTGATTTGACATGCTATCACACAGAATGCTGCATTCCTATGGAAATATTTCAATAATTCATATAGCTGATTCTATTTTTCATAAAATTTAGCTATCTGTTCTCACCAAGATAAAATTTTGAGGGTGGCAGCTGTGGCTCAGTGGATGGGCTGCTGGCCCCATATACTGAGGGTGGTGGGATCAAACCCCGCCCCAGCCAAACTGTAACAACAACAACAAAAAAAATAGCCAGGCGTTGTAGGGAAACTGAGGCAAGAGAATCACCTAAGGCCAGGAGTTGGAGGTTGCTGTGAGCTGTGTGATGCCAGGGCATCTGCCAGGGGCAATAGAGCAAGACTTTGTCTTTAAAAAAAAAAAAATTGTCTAACACCTGTCCCTTCGATAGCCAACACACTTTAGAATGAAATGGCAAATTCATGCTAAATATCTAATGGCTGGACTTTAGCATGTTCTGAATATGATGATGTCATGTTGCATTTTTATATAGTTACTAATACTTACAACTTGTTGCAAAGTGTCACTTAAAATAGTAGCTGTAGCACAGAGATTTTGCTGATGCAAGATACAGTGAAAAGAAATGAGAGCATCCGGATCTGTTAACACTCTTTTAAATTTGTGCAATAAACCCTTCATGTCTTCCTGTCTCATCTTATCTTTAGCAGAAACAAGATAATATTGCAATTCTCAACCTATTTTAAAAATGTGTTTTCTTCCTTCAGTGTTTTCTTGGTCTTCTTTGACATGATGGGCTGTTAAGCAGATAGAATTAAAAAATACTGTAGAGTTGCACAATTATTCACAAATTCCACTTCAAATAGAAACACAGCGTGTTGTTGTGGAAAGCTGATAACAGACTGGAAAACTCAATCTTCATAAGTTCTTGCCAACCACCCTTATGTGGTAGTGGCACCAGTCAGGTGGGGGCAGCTAGACCTAAATCACAGGTGTAGCAGCTGTCAATTTAGCCCTTATATTTGTCTCTTATGATTATATTGGTCAATCTGAGAGGATTATTCCATTGAAAATGATTATTTCATTATTTTATTCTTGGCATTTTAAAAATGTTCATTTTTAAAATAAAATAAAACTATTAATGACAAACAAAATGTATTAATAAAAATAAGGGGAGGATTTGTTCTGTAAAATTTGGATTCAGTCAAAAGACCATGCTTATGGACCCAGAAGGCCACACATGGACTTAAGGTGGATGGTGCCCCACTCCTGTCTAGGTTCAATCAATCTTCCTGCTTCAGCCTCCTGAAAAGCTGGGACTTAGGCCTGTGCCACCACATCTGCCTGATTTTCTATTTATTTGTAGAGATGGGGTCTCCTTCTAGCTCAGGCTGGTCTCAAACCCCTGAGCTCAAGCTATCTTTCTACCTTGTCCTGCTAAAGTGCTAGGATTATAGGCATATAAACTTACAAGAACCGTTGGTTAAGTTTTCAAGAATTTCCTAAACCTGTTGTTAAATGTAGTCCTAATTAAAAGTTAAGTTACTTAAGTTTATAATCAAATATATTATATTAAAAACAATTGGCCTGGTTCAGGGGTGCATGCTTATAATTCTAGCACTCTGAGAGGTCGAGGCACGAGGATTGCTTGAGGACAGGAGTTTGAGGTTGCAGTAAGCTATGATAACACCACTGCATTCTACTCAGGGTGATAGAGTAAGATTCTGTCTCATAAAAATGAAATAAAATAAAATAAAAACCAATACTTAAAACTCATCACTTCCTAATAATTTTGCTACCTTTTATTATTATCTCTTTCCTTGAGTTTATTCACACCTATGTGTAGAAATACCACATAAAGGTGTTAGTGCATGTCTCTTCCAAACTCTGAGTTTCAGTGACATCAAATTGGTGCCTTGAAATTGGCCATAGTGGGAAGATTTACAGTACCAAAACTGGCAAGTGCTATAAATCAAGTCCCAATCCCCACCCCAGAGAGCCAGTTGTTAAACATTTACCACTGCATGGATACAGTCTAAAATCTTAGTTTGTTTTTCTGGCAAACACGCTACACTTCTGATTCAATTTGGGTTAAGGGTTTTACCACTACTAAAGCAAGTACTGTATAACTGATTTTTACCAGTGTATTTAATTCCTTAGACCTCATATTAATCACTTTTAAATTTCATCCTTTTAGATTCAACCTAATTGATTTTTATTATGTTATCCAAGTACTTAACATAGCTCCAACTTCAAGTTAGCTATAAATTTGACGATTACACCTTCTATATATTTATTCTGAAAGCACGCAGATGCATGAGGAGAAACAGGGAGAAAGGGTCTAACTTGGGGGTCTTGGCAGGGAGAAGAAAAGTAGATGGAAGAGAAATAAGACAGCCCATGTTTTTCCTCCTAAATTTCTCACAAGATGAAATATCAAAGCAAACCTAAGAAATAAGTCAAACTATCAAAACAAGATAATGACAAAGGAGAAAGTAAAGGGTTTTGGCCAAATCCATCTCACAATCATTCTTCCTGCTACCACAAAGCTATCTGAACTGAGATCTTAGTGGACCTCCATTTCCAGTAAACATCACTCACTTAGAACAAAAACGGGAAGCTCCCACATGTAGCCGCTGGCAAAAGTCCCAGATGCAGGAAGAAGTTTTTATGACATCATCCAGAAAGTTATGCAGTAGGAAAGTCTGCAGATTAGAATAGCTCACCTAAGAGTTTTGTTTTCTTGTTTTTTTATTTTTTTTTTAGAGGCAGAGTTTCATTTTATTGCCATCAGTAGAGTGCTGTAGCGTCACAGCTCACAGCAACCTTCAGCTCGTGGGCTTAGGCAATTCTCTTGCCTCAGCCTCCCGAATAGCTGGAACTATAGGTGCCCTCCACAATGCCCAGCTATTTTTTTGTTGCAGTTTGGCCAGGGCCAGGTTTCTTTTTTTTTTTTTTTCTTTTTTTTGAGATGGAGCCTCAAGCTATCCCCCTGGGTAGAGTGCTGTAGCATCATAGCTCACAGCAACCGCCAACTCCTGGGCTCAAGCAAGTCTCCTGCCTCTGCCTCCCAAGTAGCTGGGACCACAGGCGTCCGCCACAATGCCCAGCTATTTTTTGGTTGCAGCCATCACTGTTGTTTAGCAGCCTGGGGGCTGGATTTGAACCTGCCACCTTAGGTGTATATGGCTGGCGCCTTAGCCACTTGAGCCACAGGAGCCGAGCCAGGGCCAGGTTTCAACCTACCACCCTCACTATATGGAGCCAGCGCCCTACTCACTGAGCCACAGGCACTGCCCTATTGTTGTGTGTTTTTTTTTTTAAAGACAGAGTCTCACTCCATTGCCCTGGGTCCTGGGTGAGTTAAAGTGCAGTGGCTTCATCATAGCTCACTGTGACCTCAAACTCCTGTACTCAAAGGTCCTCCTTCCTCAGCCTCCAGAGTAGCTAGGACTATAGGCACCGCCATTCCTGGCCAAGAGTTTTTTTCACCAGAAATTTTTATCCACTAGGAATTTCACTAGTATTTAGCAAGCCCAAGTTTCTTAAAAAATATATTTCTTAAGGAAAAAAAAGAGAAAATATTTCTCTCTCTTTTTTTTTTTGGTGTAAGAAGTTTCTTTTATTATGGCATTAGGCAAAATTAATACATTTTTATTCAAGGAATTTCATATGTGATTCTCCTTCTGCCATCCATCAAGTGTAGCCTTAGCAGCTCAAAGGCTAGAGTCACTGAAGAGTTACCTTCAAGACAGCCCCCCCCCCTTTTTTTTTTGCAGTTTTTGGCCAGGGCTGGGTTTGAACCCACCATCTCCAGCATATGGGGCCAGCGCCCTACTCCTCTAAGCCACAGCCACCTAAGACAGCCCTTTTTTATAGACCAGATCCTCAATCCACAGTTGTCCTATCAGCCCTACATAACAACATAAGTTTACATCTCCAGAGACCATCATATGAAACAAGCCTCCCTTAGCTCCACAGACCACCTGGTTATTAACTAACTGTAACAGAAGAGTTACAGTGAGATTTAGCTAGACAAATCTCTTCTGCGAAGCACAAGAGATCCAGGCACGCACTGTGTCTACCCTAAAATCTATCAGACAATCACAGTTGCTTGTTTTGTGTTTCCACTTAGACAGTGCTCACACCCAGGCAATGGAGGAAAACAACAGTCTAATAAAGGGTTAATAAAATGTCCCTAGTAGGCTGAGTGCAAAACCTAGTGGGAAGTTTTTTTAATTGTCATGTCCACAGCAAGAAAATATATTTCTTGATGGTGTGTTACCAAAGAGGGTCTGGCTGCCTGCACTGTCAGCCAACATGCAGAGATGGAGATAGGTTCACCAAACTTTGTCAGAAGGCCAGAAATTCTAGATAACAGTGAGAGTAGCCTCTCTAAACCTGTTCTATTCTTCCATTTCCAAAGTCACAGTTCTATACATAAAAGTTAAAAGAAGAACCAACTAATCCTTATCTTTTTTTTTTTTTAATTAAATCGTAGCAGGGTACATTAATACTATCATGGGATACAGTGTACTGTTTCTGTACACAATTTGAAATACTTTCATCCAACTGGTTAACATAGCCTTCATGTCTTTTTCTTAGTTATTGTGTTAAGACATTTATAGTCTACATTTAGAGAGATTTACATGTACCCTTATAGGATGAACCATAGGCGTGATCCCACCAATCACTAACCCTTATCTTAAACAACAGTAATTAAACACTTACCTTAAACAACAATAATTAACACTTATCTTAAATAGCAGTAATTGCCATAACCCAGTGAGCCCTAATAAACAATAATTGACATAACCCATAACCCAAAACAACATTTCTAATTCAAAAGTTAATCTCCCAAATCAATCGCCCTAAACTGCTCAAATATACACCTTCAGGTTAAAACTGACTTTACAAAACAACAAGATTGGGAGACATGGGGTAAAGGTCACTAAACCCACCCGACCAGCTGTGTGGTCTTGGCCCTAGGCTGACTGACTTCATCTTATTCGCAATACATGTGCTCTCGTGTGTATATTTAACCCATGTACAGAAATATAAGTATCTCTCAGAAATTGTTTAAATGCTAAGGAAAATATTATTCATGTTTCTCTCTGTATAAACTTTTAATTAAAGACCAGAAAAATATATAGTTAAATACTATTGTACCTCTGTAGGTAAAAAAACAACAAAAAAAATTTGTTCATGCTTTAAAAAGTAATTTGGTTGTTTTAGTACAAATGATACATCCTGGCTCGGTGCCTATAGCTCAACCAGCTAAGGCACCAGCCACGTACACCTAAGGTGGCGGGTTCGAATCCCCAGCCCGGACCCGCCAAACAACAATGATGGCTGCAACCAAAAAATAGCCAGGCGTTGTGGCAGGCGCCTGTGGTCCCAGCTATTTGGGAGGTGGAGGCAGGAGACTCGCTTGAGCCCAGGAGTTGGAGGTTGCTGTGAGCTGTAATGCCACGGCACTCTACCCAGGGAGACAGCTTGAGGCTCTGTCTCAAAAAAAAAAAAAAAAAGATACATCCTTATTGTAAAATACTTTAACAAATCAGAAAAGCATAAATCACCTGAAATATTAGGACCCAGAAATAAGTACTGACAGAATTTTGGTAAGAACTCTACCAACATTTTTATATGACCATACATGTTTAATTTTATATAAGTGGCATGTTCTTTATTTGATGCATTGTAATTCTCTTTGCCTCTCAATAGTGTCATTGATCTCTTTGAATGTCACCAAATATAGGCATATAATATGACCTTTAAGGATGCTATAGTTTTCCATTTTATTTTGTTTGTTTCATACACTTAAGTCAATTCCATATGGATACAAACACAGCTTGCTGAGAAAGAACATTATAAGCTTCAAAAAATGTTACATAAAGAATGTAAAGTTATGTAAAATAACTTATTTGCAAATGAATCTGGTACTAAACTGTTCCTCTGCAAAGACTTAAAATAGTATATGCAAACAGTGAGGTATTATAAACATGTAGGATGTATTTTTGTTATTACTGGGCTATTAACTAAAATTAAAAAGATGAGCCCGCGTGATGGATGGAGCCTGTAATCCCAGCTGCCTGGAAGACTGAGGCAGGAGGATTGCTTGATCCCGGGAGTCCAAGGTTATTGTGAGCTACTGTTGTACCACTGCATGTCAGCCTGGGTGACACAGTGAGAGTTTGTCTCTTAATTAAAAAGAAAAGAAAACAAAGACGAATCACAAAGTAAAACTCAATAGACTTAACAACATAGGAATGTAAAATATCATAAGAAAAATTTAAAAGAAAAATATATATATATTTGCTTTTCTTAAGCTGTTTTAGTTTTCTCTTCATTTCAGGTCAGTCCTAAAAGATCATTGCCATCATCTCACCAAAAAATTTCTTAAAACAAATGGAATTGAAACACAACATACCAAAATCTATGGGACACAGCATAAGCAGTGCTAAGAGTGAAGTTTATAGCAATAAACACTTCCATCAAAAAAATAGATTTGAAATAAACAGTGTAAAGATACACCCCAAGGAACTAGAAAAGCAAGAACAAATCAGACCCAAAATCAGAAGGAAAGAAACAGTGATGATCAAAGTAGAGCTAAAAGGAATAGAGTCTAAAAAAAAATTATATGTATATAAAATACATAAAAGATTGATGAAACAAAAGTGTTTTGTTTTGTTTTTTCTTGAGACGGAGTCTCACTTTGTCGCCCTTGGTAGAGTGCCATGGCATCACAGCTCCCAGCAACCTCAAACTCTAGGGCTTAAGTGATTCTCTTGCCTCAGCCTCTCAAGTAGCTGGGACTACAGGCGCCCACCACGACGCCTGGCTATTTTTAGAGATGGGGGTCTCGCTCTGGCTCAGGCTTGTCTTGAACCTATGAGCTCAGGCAATCCACCCGCCTCCACCACCCAGAGTGCTAGGATTACAGGTGTGAGCAACCAAACCGGGCCAACAAAAGTTGCTTTTTTGAAAAGATAAATAAAAATCAATAAACTACTAACCAGACAAACCAAGAAAAAAGAGAGAAGATCTAAATAAGTAAAATCAGAATTGATTGCTGCATGTCAGCTGGGTTGTTTTTTTTCCATATACCTGAGCACGGAAAAACTAATGGAAAATTGTATTTTCTTACCTAATGGAAATCTGAAATGACTGCAAATTCTAGTGAATGTACAGGTTTGCTTTCATGTCCCTCTTCTGGATTGCTTTAGAAGTGATGTGTTATCTCCTACCCATGTTTCATCTGTATAAAAGAATACCCGCACCAGTTTTTCTCCTGTCCCTCAGAAGAGCCAAACTTTAAGTTTTATGCCTATTTATTACTGATAAATTCCAATAAATCTTTTTATACAATAAAATAAAATAAAATCAGAAATGGAAAAGGAGACATTACAACTGTTAGCACAGAAATACAAAAGATTGTCAGAGATTATTATGAAACTTATATACTAACAAACAGGAAATCCTAGAGGAAATGGATAAATTCCTGGGCACATACAACTTACCAAGATTGAATCAGGAAGAAATAGAAAACTTCAGCAAACTGATAACAAGTCATGTGATCAAATCTGTACAAAATATCTCCCCAAAAAGAAAAGTCCACGGTTGGATAGCTTCACTTCCAAATTCTAACAACATTCAAAGAAGAATCAACACCAATTTTTCTCAAACTGTTCAAAAAAATGAAAAAGAAAGAAGTCTTCCAAGCTCATTCTACAAGGTCAGCATTATTATGATACCAAAGCCAGACAAAGATGCAACAACAACAAAAAACTACAGGCCAATATCCTTGATGAACATAGATGCAAAAATTGTCAATAACATTTTAGCAAATTGAGTCCAGTAGCACATCAAAAAGATAATACTCCGGGATGAAATGAGATATCCCAGGGATGCAAAGATGGTTCAACAGACACGAATCAATAAACATGATACATTACATCAGCAGAATGAGGGACAAAACCCATATGATCATCTCAATAGCTGCAGAAAAAGCATTTTTCAAATTTGATAAAATTCAGCAACCTTCATGGTAAAAACTCTCTACAAACTAGGCATACAAGGAATATGCCTCAATGTAATAGAAGCTATATATGACAGACCCACAGCTAACATCATACTGAATTGAAAAAAACTGAAAGCCTTTCCTCTAAGAACTAGAACAAGACAAGGATGCCTACTTCACCATTCCTATTCAGCATACTACTACAAGACTCCCAGGTGTGTCCAACCTGCAGTGGATTATGTGAGGAGTCTTGCTTAACAGTGGTGGTGTATATCACAACAATTATGCACAGACACTTTTTTTTGCTAATCAGTTTTCATTGGTGTTTGTGTATTTAATGTGTAGCCCTAGACAACTCTTCTTTTAATGTGGTACAGAGAAGCCAGAAGGTTGGACACCCCTATTAGCCAGAGCAATCAGGTAAGAGAAAATAAGGAACAACAACAACAAAAAGGAACAAACAAATAAACACCCCCCAATACAAGTAATCTCATTAAAAAGTAGGCAAAGGATGTGAATAGATACTTCTCAAAAGAAAAGAGGTCAACAGGTCTATGAAGAAATGCTCAATATCACTAATCATCAGTAAAATGCAAATCTACAAGATATCCTCTTACCTTGCTTAGAAAATAAATGAATTTTTGAAAATCCCTGAATCAGCTCAGTGCCCATAGCATAGTGGTTACAGCACTAGCCACATACACCAACCACATACACCGAAGTTGGTGGGTTCAAAACCAGCCTGGGCCAGCTAAACCAACAATGACAATTGCAACAAAATATAGAAAGGAGTTGTGGCGGGCGCCTGTAGTCCCAGCTACTTGGGAGGCTGAGGCAAGAGAATCGCTTAAGCCCAAGATTTGAGGCTGCTGTGAGCTGTGATGCCAAGGCACCCTACCGAGAGGGACAAACTAAGACTTTATCTCAAAAAAAAAAAAAACACCTGAATCATAAAATGACCATTATATTTCTGCATTAGGTACCTGTTTATTCATTAGCTTGTCCAGGAAAAAGAACAAATATCAATAGTTTGCTTTTATCAATTCATAATTTTCCATTTCCTTCACAATGTGTTCCCATTGAGTACACACACAGGATAAAAATAGAAAACTCTGAGATGGTGCTTTTGCCAGTTGCTCAGATGACTTTCTGAACAAGAAAGTTTTATATGGGTGCATGGGTGTAAGAACTTGGCTTGAAATGTTTAAAAAGCAAGAAAAGACAGCAGAATCCATTTCTCACTGGAGCAGAGCCTAGGTTGTCCTGTTTATCTGAAATTAAGCCCAAATCCTAAAAATCCCACTGTCAGCCTCCTGCAAACGAGCCAGCTTTCCCAGGGAATGTTGGCTAGAGCTCTGGCAGAGGCAGAGGACAGGACATATAGCAGCAGACACTAATTCACCACGTAACTATTTTCATATCCACCCAAGAGCCCACAGAAGTGCTGATAAATGACATGGGTCAATTCAACAAACACTTTTTAGACACCTGCTTTGTGCCAGGCAGTGTTCCCTGATGGTACACAGTGGCATGGAGGTGGAAGAAGCCCAGGCGCAAGCCAGCTGCAGAAGATTGTGACGGAACCATTCTCTACCTCCTAAACCCCTTCACCCCCAAGCTCCACACAGTGCAGGGAACATCAAGGTGGGACAGTTCCAGTCCAGCCTCATGTCTCCCCTTGTGCCTTAGTCTGCAGGGAGGCAGAATCCCAGAGGGACCCTCCCAGCACACAGTCCTATTTGGCACTGGGCCCAGGGCTGCCAGCAAGGGAAAGTGCTGGTGCAGACGTCAGCTGTCACTGAGGGCAGCAGCAGGTCAGCACTCTTCTCCTTTACTTTTTTTTTTTTTGAGACAGAGTCTCACTATGTCATCCCTGGTACAGTGCCGTAGCATCACAGCTCACAGCAACCTCCAACTCTTGGGCTCAAGCAATTATCTTGTTTCAGCCTCCCTAGTAGCTGGGAGGGAGGCATTTGTGGTGGGGGCCCTGGCTAGGGTGTTATGGTGTCATCATAGCTCAAAGCAACCTCAAACTCCTGGGCTCAAGGAATTCTCTTGCCTTTTGTAGAGACAGGGTCTTGCTCTTGCTCAGGGTAGCCTCAAACCCCCAACCTTAAGTGACCCTCCTACCTTGCCCTCCCAAAGTGCTAGTATTACACGTATGAGACACTGTGCCAGGCATGCTGAACAACAATGACAACTACAACAAAAAAAATAGCCAGGCATTGTGGCAGGCGTCTGTAGTCCTAGCTACTTGGGAGGCTGAGGCAAGAGAATTGCTTAAGCCCAAGAGTCTGAGGTTGCTGTGAGCTGTGACATGACAGCACGCCACAGCACTCTACCAAGGGTGACATAAGTGAGACTCTGTCTCAAAAAAATAAAAAGAAAAGAGGTTTTCTCTACTTAATGCTTATACTTGAAATATGCTTAGCTGGGTACAGAAGCCAAGGTTTATTTTCAT
>NW_003852463.1:6158975-6162314 GCF_000181295.1 Otolemur garnettii
AAATTTCAATGATTATGTCTTTCATTTTAAAAACTTCTCTTAGGAGACAAGTATAGTGGCTCACACCTGTAATCCTAGCACTCTGGGAGGCCAAGCTGGAAGGATTGCTTGAGCTCAGGAGTTTGAGACTAACAAAGCAAAACCCTGTATCTACTAAAAATAGAAAAATTATCCAAACATGGTGGCATGCCTATAGTCCCAGCTATTCAGGAGGCTGAGGCAAGAGAATTGCTTGAGCCCAGGAGTTTGAGGTTGCTGTGAGCTAGGCTGAGGCCATCACAGGCACCCTTGCCTGGGCCAGACTCTGTCTTCAAAAAAAAAAAAATGACCTTTGGTAGTTCTCCATACTACTTGCTGTTTCTTCAATATGCTCTTTTCATGTAATGGTTTTGATTTCTTCTTTCAAGATTTCTTTCTCTGATTTCTATCTTCTAGATTGTCAGCCTAATATGTCAGAATTATAGGTCTCTAATCTTCTTGTTCTTCAAACTGAGCTCATGGATGACTTTCTTCTTATATTTTATGCTCTTTTATTATGAATTCTTTTTTGCTTGGATTCGTTTTATTCCATGAGAAACTCGTATGACTTGGGTGGAAGAAGCATCCTTCCAGCGTGGTTTTGTATTCATTCCTGTTAAGTGCCTCAGGATTTTCCATGGGCCTAGAATTAATTTTTAAGTTAACTTCTTAACTTATGGGTCCCTGCACTACAAGGAGAGTGTAAGGTCAAAGCCAAAAGCACTGTGAGAAGCAGGTCCGAGTTTTGTGGGGGATGTTCTGTGAATTAGAATCTTCATCGTGGAGTAATTCAGCCTTCTTCCAATAGGGAATGCACACACTGTAAGCCAATGGGGGATGTGGGGACCTATTTTTAAGGGGATTAACTCAAGCTTTGTCCATTTTCAGATTGTGTGCTAAAACGGGCCTGCCAATGGTAACGCTGTATGCAGACTCTCCTTTCCCCTCTTCAACTTCATAGTAGCTCTTCTCTCATTTTACAAAAGGAAAGCATACTGTTTACCTCACTGTGCAAAACCTTCCAGATAACCCACCAAAAGGACGATGGGAACATTGGTTTCTGGAAGTTTCTTTTAATTACTAATCAAGTTACTAAAAGCATGCTTTTGGGATTTGTTTTTTTTTTTTTAAGAGTCTCAAGCTGTTGCCCTGGGTAGAGTGCTGTGGCATCACAGCTCACAGCAACCTCAAACTCTTGGGCTTAAGTGGTTCTCTTGCCTCAGCCCCTCAAGTAGTTGGGACTACAGGTGCCTGCCACAATGCCTGGCTATTTTTAAGTTGTAGTTGTCATTGTTGTTTGGCAGGACTGGTCTGGATTTGAACCGGAGCTGGTACAAGCCGCTTGCGGTACAGACTCCAAGCCTCGGAATTTGTGTTTTATAGTTATTTCTATTAAGGATGAAGCTGGCACATAGAAATGGAGTATTTTGCTCACATTGGGATATACTAAATTCAGATTATAGTGTGGGGCTAGGAGAATAGTGACAAGTCTCATTTAATGGCTTTACTCTTCTACCTACCCCTCAACTTTCCCAAAGAATACTTAACACTTTAGAGGGGAGTCCCATGAAGGAAAAGCCAAAAAAAAAAAAAACCATTGAAGCCATATACCACTTTTTAAATATAAACAATTCCTTTCAGCAACTCTTAACACTCATCCCTAGCTAGAAAGAAAAACACATCATTAGCTGGAAAGGAAAATATCTTCAAACTGCATAAACAGAACAAGCTCATGACATTGATTTTTTTTTTTTTTTTGAGACAAGCTCTAGCCCTGTCACCCAGGCTGGAGTGTAATAGTGTTATCATAGCTCACTGCAGTCTCCAACTCCTGGGCCCAATGGATCCATCCTCTTACCTCAGCATCCTGAGTAGCTGGGACTACAGGTGCTACCATCATGCCTGACTAATTTTTCTGTACAGTGTATTTTGTAGAGATGGGGTCTTGCTATGTTACTTACACTAGTCTTGAACTCTTGGGCTCAAGTGATCCTCCCACCTCAGCCTGCCAAAATGCTGGAATTTACAGGCATGAGCCACTGTGCCTGTCCTGATTCTTTTAAGTGTAATTTGAATGTTTTGGGGGACAATCACATATAACTTTTGATAAAAATGGTTCTTAATTTTCTTGAAGTTCAATGTGAATCAATAAATTTAAATTTATTTCATAAATAGTATAATGAAATATTTACTCCAGCTACAATCTTCATCTTCATCTGATTTCATGTTTAGCATTTTCCATATCCTATCAAAAAACAAAAAAGTTTATGCTAGCTGCTGGGTCAGTTAGTTTTTAGTAATTTATGTTGTTCTCTTTTATTAAATACAAATACACAGGAAAGTTTAAATATGAAATCTAAACAAGTATTTGAGGTTATTTCTGATTTACATACATGATTCTTACTTAACTATTCTGAAAAGCCAAATACTGATATGTGATTCTTGCTACTCTTCCTCTCCTTCTCCTCCTCCTCCTCTCCTTCTCCTTCTTCTTCTATTTCTCTTTTGAGACAGTCTCACTTTGTTGCCTTGGATAGAGTGCTGTGGTGTCATAGCTCACAGCAATCTCAAACTCTTGGGCTCAAGTGATTCTCTTGCCTCAGTCTCCCGAGTAGCTGGGACTACAGGCGCCCATCATAACACCCAGCTATTTGTTTTTTTTAAGAGACGGGGCCTTACTCTTGCTCAAGTTGGTCTCAAAGTCGTGCACTCAAGCAATCCACCCGCCTCAGCCTCCCAGAATGCTAGGATTGTAGGCATGAACCACCACACCTGGCCTTTGCTACATATATTTAACAAAAGCATACAATGACTTTTATTATACTCCTTGCTTATAAATGATTTGCTTGTACTTTAGCAATGCAATTTACAGTATTATTTCAAAATAAGTCATAAACATTGTATTATTTTTATCTTGTTTTATAACATAAAATGAAAAAGCCAATTACATTAGATTTGTATTATTTTAAGCATTGTTAATAACATTTCTCAATACTACCTATAATTTATTTTTCAGTAGTTTATAATCTTTCTTGAAACATAAGAACATACATTTGTATTGAAAATGAAGTTAGAAAAAAAAAGTTAGACTTTTTTCCACAATTAACTCTGACTTAGTTGGTTTGACAAAGAGGACTAACTTTACTGACTGGATTCTATGATGTACATTTTCATAAATTAAATGAGTAAATCTGCATCTCCTCAGTTTTGACAAAAAATACCTTTAAATCACATCAAAGGAATAGCAATTTACCATGAAATACTGTATTAATAAAAGTAGGTTGAAATGAATATTCTTTCTTTTTTTTTTTTTTTTTGAGA
>NW_003852463.1:6162570-6165427 GCF_000181295.1 Otolemur garnettii
ATTTTCTCATCCCTTTCTGAGAATATTGGGTTAAACAAAGTGCCTCTAAGATAAATAGCAATAGTCATTGCTAAATCTTGCTAAAACCTTTTTGACATATTTTTCAGAAACTGAGGAAGTGAATGGCTTCAATGACTGAGTAATAAACTTCTGCGAGTAGTGGTTTCTAATTTTTTGCTTTTGATGGAAGTTTCTAAAAATAAATTATGTTAAAGTTGACATTATTGAGAATAATTTTTGAGAATAGAAACTTTGAATTTTTGGCATATATCTCACAAGTTCAAAGGAATAAGAAATATTATTAAAGGGAACTTCTTCAAGTCTCATCCATTTATGTATTGAGCAAATTTCCCCAATGCTTATGTCTAAACAAATTAAAAAATAGATATAGAAGTGATAGACTAAATGAATTAAATTCATGAATCCAATGAAGAACTGCACTTCCAATATACCTTTACCTCCTACAATTTATCAAAATTTGTTTTATACTTCATGTTCTAATCAATTATATTAAGCTAATAAATATGATAAATCAATTCAAAGGAAAAAATTTTTAACGCTTAGAGATTTAGACTCACAGGAAATAGAAAGCTTAAGTTTACATGTCTGTCTGTATTTGGTTGTGGAGAGTTTATATATATATATATTTGAGACAGGCCTTCTTATTATTGCCAAGGTCTTGAACTCCTAGGCTCAAGCAATCCTCCTGTGTCAGCCACCTCAGTACCCAGACCCACAGGCAGGCACCCACTTGACTGTGGAGAATCATGACACATTCAATAAAAGAACTTCCAGCATACAATTATATTACTTTAGAATAAAATATTGGAGGAAGTAGAAATCCATGTTCTGGAAGAAAAGGAACAATGTGAAATTTCTAAGTTGGAGAAGAATTTAGTATTTTTAAATGGATAATGAGGAGTATTTATAGTTCATTGCATATGTGGTATTTAGGCTTCACTGGATACATCAAAAAGAATAATATAGATTTTAGTTTATAACGATAGTATTTATAAGATGCTGGAAATTATATCCTTTGTAATTATTTAGACTTAGGATGATAATTTTCATATGTCAACTTTAAAATGTATGAGACAATACAGAGCTTTCAAAATTAATTTAGTGATTATGCCAGCAAAAATGTTTGAAGATCACTGTAGTAATTCACAGGTAATATATATTGCACAGTTGCTTCCAGCAGAGGATGAGCTAAAAGTCTGTAGATTTCTACTGTAGCCTAACCTCTGCCCTCTTGGTACACCAAGTTCACCATCAAAAAGAACTACTTTCTACATTTGGAAATTTTGCAAATTCTAATGAACTGGGGTTGATGATATATTTGGTTGCTTGGTGATTATGACCCTGCATCGTATTTTAAGACTCCTCATGGAGAGGCCGGATATGATGGCTCATGCCTGTAATCCTAGCACTCTGGGAGGCTGAGGTGGGTGGATTTCCCTGAGTTCAGAGGTTCAAGACCAGCCTGAGCCAGAGTGAGACTCTGTCTCTACCAAAAAAAGCCAGGTGTTATGACAGGCACTTGTTGTCCCAGCTACTTGGGAGGCTGAGGCAAGAGAATTGCTTAAGCCCAAGAGTTGGAGGTTGCTGTGAACTATGATGCTACGGCACTCTACTGAGGGCCACAGAGTGAGACTCTGTCTCGATAAAATAAAAGAAAAAGACTCCTTGTGGAGGCATGACTGAGGATTGACATTGGGCCCTTAAGAATACCCTCTAGGAGTAAGACAGTCACTGGCAGAGCCCTTAGTTTAGGGCGAGACATTGTATCTTATTGCAAGTCAATTTTCAGTGATGCTTTAGACAATGACTGGCATAAGGGATCCAACGGTTTTGTTAGGCTATCCTAAGAAGTGTGTAGCCCAGGGATTTGTGAATTAAGGGTGTAATACATTCAGGAAAAGAGAGATGCCAGAGGTCATTTGGCGGGTATGTCCACAGGGCTTCACCACTAGTGAAGTCCAAAGATGACGTGACTCTATGTTCTGGTGTACCTGAACAGTCTAGTTAATATTTTTGTCTTGGTATACCTATTAATATTTCCCACTTTCACTCCTGGAGTGTCTCCATTGGACTATAAATTGTGTGTAACTTACATACTGTAAATGTTTATTCTCAGTATCTGTATTTATCTAATTGTGGACCAATAGGGAATAGTTCAAGGACTGGCACTAGTCTGTAGACCAACACTTTGAGAACAGGATTCTAGAGAGTAAGAATAGGACTGCTAGTAGAGTGTCCTTACTCTTGTGTCTAATGTTTGTTTGCACAAACAGTCCTGAAGAGTGGGAGCAGAGTCCCTGGTTTGATCCTGTGCGGATGAGCTCTAGCTTCCTGTTGTTCCCTAGACACCGAGAACACCCACCCCTAAGGTCAAGTGTGTTCTGCCGACTGGGGCATCCAACAAGAGGCTATGAGCTAGTGGAAAAGAGATATCAAGAATACATGTCTCAGTAAGGGTGGGCCAGGAACATTTATACTGCTCTTCTTGACTATTTTAGGAACCACATCTGTATTTAATGTCAACAAGCGCGTCTTAGTTCAGCTCTTTACTGTGCCCCCTTCAGTCAATACAAGTGATTTTCAAAATGAAAAAGTTGAGTCCTAATTTCAAAAGGTATCTAACTAGATGTCCCTACCTTCTCCCAACAACCTATTAAAATTCCTCCTTAAAAGGCTCAGAAAAAGAGTTATGACTCATAACAACACTGCTCATCCAAGATTGAGTAAACAGAAAAAAAATACAACCACCTCATAGGTTTATGAAACAATTATAAAATGAAAACACAGCATTTAAGATGAAAAAGAAAGCTACTTTTCTTTCTTTCTTTCTTTCTTT
>NW_003852463.1:6167000-6170754 GCF_000181295.1 Otolemur garnettii
CAAGGGCAATAAAGTGAGACTCTGTCTCTAAAATAAAAAAAAAGAAAAAAGAAAAGCTAGCCAGGTGTTGTGTCAGGCTCCTATAGTCCCAGCTACTTTGGAGACTGAGGCAAGAAGAGCTCTTGAGCCCAAGAGTTTGAGTTTGCTGTGGCTATGGTGCCCCTGCCCTCTCTACCCAGAGCAACAGAGTGAGACTCTGTTGAGAAAAAAGTACTTGCACGTTCTTCCCCTGGGAGAACACAGGGTAGTTTGAGAGCCAAAGTTTAGTACTGATGTTAAGAAAATTAGGGAATGCATGTATACTGTATGCTGACCCCCCTGGGTCTCTCCCCATAGGTAACCGACATAAGTAACCAGGTCTTGCCCTCTAAGCAGGATACTGAAAGCATCTACTCTGGGGAAATCCGACAAGCACAGGTCTATAAGTGGCCCTCAGAGTCAACAAACCCCATCAAAGCACTTAGTTTTCAATCATCTTTTCAAATCTGCAATCTTAAATATGGATAACCAAGTATTGTCAAGTATTAAGGAAAGATATAAGATGAAATAAAGAGCACAAACCAACCAACCAAATGAATAGAAAAAGGCAACCTAAGGGAAACAGACCACGTGAGAAGAAAATTTTAAAAAGAAAGGTATAAAGAAAAAATGCTCTTAAAATGAAAAGTATGATAAATAAATATCTCAAATATTCAGTGGAAAAGTTGGAAGATAAAGGTGAGGAAATATTTCAGGAGGTACAACAAAAGAAAAAAAATTAAAACAGAGAGATGGAAAGTAGACTAAATTCAGGAAGAAGAAAATAGAGGAGTCAAAATTAGCAGTGAAGTAGTTCAAGAAAATTTTCAGAATTGAAAGATGTGCATTTCCAGAAGAATGCTGGGGACAAATAGAATATCTTACAAGGTGTGTGTGGGAGGGAGACTGACTCACATGCAATGGATCAGTTGTCAGATTAGCGTTATACTTTTTTCAGACTGACTTTATACTGCTTGGGAACAACCCTGAAACTGCAAGATAATAAAGTAATTTTTTTTTTTTTTTTTTTTTTTGAGACAGGAGCCTCAAGCTGTCCCCCTGGGTAGAGTGCCATGGCATCACAGCTCACAGCAACCTCCAACTCCTGGGCTCAAGCGAGTCTTCTGCCTCTGCCTCCCAAGTAGCTGGGACCAGAGGCGCCCGCCACAACGCCCGGCTATTTTTTGGTTACAGCCGTCATTGTTGTTTGGTGACCCGGGCTGGATTTGAACCCGCCACCTTGGGTGTACCTGGCTGGCACCTTAGCCACTTGAGCCACAGGTGCCAAGCCTCATAGAGTAATTTCTTTAAAATTCTGAACAAAAATTATTGGCACTCTAGAATTGCATACTAGCCAAATAACCAAATATCAGGGTAGAATGAAATATGTCATATATGTCAATTAAAAAAAATTATCTTCTGCACACTCTTCTTAAGAAGGTACTGAGGGTATGCGCCATCAAAATGAGAAGAAGCCAAGGAGACACGAGACACACAAAAACCAGAGGCTCCAACATAGGAAGCAGGCGAAGAGAATTACCAAGATAATGATGAAGGGAATCTGTAATTTGGATTCCCTTTATATGATATCAAGTGCAATTAGGCCCAGATGGCAACGAGCTCAGACTAAAGCAGGTCAGAAGGCTGCCAAAAAGATTTTTATAGAAAGAGGAAATTGATAGAATATCTAATGTGAATGAACATCTTGGCAGCTGGTGAAAAGTTTGGAATTGAGTTAGTGAAAAATATATAGAAAAATTTGGGAATGCAAAAGGAAGACAATTATTAACTCCAGGAAAATGTTATATGAGGAAAGAAAAGAAAAGAAAAGTCATTCTCTACTAAACAGCACTTTTAATCTAACTAAAGTTATGATATAATTACACTGGAAAATCGGCATGGAAAAAGTAATTGATTGTGGTGGTAGCTGTAGAATTAAAAAAGCTATTTTCTTTCTTTCTTTTTTGGAAACAGAATCTCACTATGCCGTCCTGGGTAGAGCGCCATGGCGTCAAGCTCACAGCAACCTCAAACTCTTGGGCTCAAGCGATCCTCTTGCCTCAGCCTGTCAAGTAGCTTGGACTACAGGCGCCTACCATTATGCTCTGCTAGTTTTAGAGACAGGGTCTCACTCCTGCTCAAACTGGTCTCAAACTCCTAAATTCAGGTGATCTAACCATTCTCACAGAGCAGTAGGATTACACGTTAGCCACCAAAAAAACAAAGCTGTTTTTTAACACGGTAGGGAATCAATTGATTAAGACAAAAAGTGGAAAAATCTAGAAGTAGCAATAAAGGCATGTCATTTAAATACAAGGAACTAAAAACCAAAACAATCAGCCCAGAGAGGAGAAAATTATTATTTTCCGGAAGGGAGGAAGAGGAGAGAAGGAGTCAGAAGACTACTGTTTTTCATAATAAGTTACATGGAAATTTTCAACTCTTTAAATCATGTCATATATAACTTTGATATAAATGAAAAATCGAAAATCATCAAAGATTGTATTTGAACATGTAATGGATGACAGCTTCCCCGAGGAGAAGACAACACCTGAATCTGCCGGCATAATTAATTAAAAAGAATCTATTATCCATACCTATTCTTGTGAAAGTTTTGAATTTTAGGGATGAAGAATCCTACAATAAAATTTACTACAAAGGAACAAAAATAGGGAAAGTTTTAGACTCAACAATTAACGTTAGAGGGCAATGGAGAAATTTATAAAAATTTGAGGGGAAAAATTGTGTCCAGAAATTCTATAACTTGCATATATGTTCTCTCTTTCTCTCTCTTTCTCTCTCTTTTTTTTTGAGACAGAGTATCGCTTTGTTACCATGAATAGAATGCCATGGCAATCTCTCTCTTTTTGGGGGAGGGGCTGGGGCTGGATTTTAACCTGCCATCTCCAGCATATGGGGCCAGAGCCCTACCCTTTTGAGCCATAGGTGCCACTCTCTTTTTTTTTTTTTTAATTTTTTTTTATTGTTGGGGATTCATTGAGGGTACAAGAAACTAGGTTACACTGATTGCATTTGTTAGGTATAGTCCCTCTTATAATTGTGTCTTGCCTAAAAGGTGTGCCACACACTGAGACCCACCTCCTTCTCTCTTCTGCTCTTTCCTAATCCCACCCCCTTCCCTCCTTCCCTTGCTCTGCTGTTCCTTTCCCCCACTCCCCTCCCTCCTTCTTATCCATGAGTAGAACGCTGTGGAAATCTCAAAGTCCTGGGCTCAAGTTATCTTCCTGCCTCAGCTTCTACAGTAGCTGGGACTACCGGCAGTGTCACTGGACTCAGTTTTTCTACTTTTGGTAGAGACTGAATTTCTCTTGCTCAGGCTGGTCATTAACTCCTGACCTGTAGTGATGTGTCTTCTCTTTCACTTTTAAAAGCAACAAAAAGCCAGGCGAGGTGGCACATGCCTGTAATTGTAGCATTCTGGGAGGCCAAGGAGGGTGGATCAGCTGAACTCAGGAGTTAAAGACCAGCCTGAGCACAAGTGAGACCCTGTCTATACTAAAAATAGAAACAACTGGCTGGGTGTTGTGGTAGGCACCTATAGTCCCAGCTACTCAGGAGGCTGAGGCAAGAGGATCACTTGAACCCAGGATTTTGAGGTTGCTATGCTACCCGGGGTGACAGAGTGAGACTCCATCTCAAAAAAATAAATAAAAATTTTAAAAAACCAATAAAATGACATACATAGAAATGCTTTTTTTTTTTTTTTTTTTTGAGA
>NW_003852463.1:6171215-6175135 GCF_000181295.1 Otolemur garnettii
ATGACTCAATTAAAAGATCATAGTATAAAAGAAAGCTCAGTAGGTGATAAAATAAGGCAAATAAAGAATTTTATCAACATATTTTCACTGTGGTTTCAAAAGAGAATTCAAATGTTAAAAATTACTGAAAGACAATACATAATAATTTTGTTTTGACACAAGGTTTTAATCTGTCTCCTGAGCTGAAATATAGTGTCATCATCATAGCTCATTGAAACCTCAAATTTCTGGACTCAAGTGATCTCCCTGCCTTAGTCTTGCAAGTGCCTGGGACTATAGAGGCCTCCCACCACACTTGGCTAATCTTCCTTCCTTCCTTCCTCTCTCTCTCTCTTTCTTTCTTTTTTCCTTTTTTTTGTAGAGCCGGGAAGGTTGTCCCACTCTTGCTCTAGCTGATCTTGATTTTCTGGTCTCAAGTGATCTTCCAGTCTCAGCCTCCCAGAGTGTAGAATTATAGGTGTTAAACACCATGCCCAGTTGATAGATAATAATTTTATAAAAGCAATACCTAACATTTGTTAAGTGTTACCTATTAGGCTCTGGTCTAACTGCTTTATATGAATTACCTCATTTAATCCTCAGGGCAGCCCAATAAATTAGGTACCACCATTACATCTATTTTACAGATGAGGAAACTAAGGCACAGAGAAGTTAAGTAATTTGCCTAGGATTACACGGCTAGTGTACTGGTTATATAACCACTGTAGCTATGCTCTGATCCTGAGGTTGGAACTCTGCAAACCCTGTTTCCCACACTTCCTTGCCAGCTGGCTCCCTCTTTCTGCTAATAAGTGGGAGGCTGGAAGGAGTTAGGAGGGGACTGGGAGGGAGGAGATAAGGCTCTGACTTTTCTATTTTCTTGGGTCTTTCCACCAACAGCAATTGTCAGGTTAGCTCCCAGCTTTTTTGGCCACTCCCACCATGAATCTTGCTTTATCCTCAGAGGAATCTTCAGCTAGTGTGGGCTGAAAAATTCTCTGCTTCTCTGAGGTCCAAGCACCAGCTGTATAGCGTGTCCCAAAGGTTGAGCTCCAGCTCTACAGAATGTCTCCTCTGTACTCCGAGATCCCAGTAACTTTCCTTTTTATTTTCATATCCCTAAAGGTGTTGACTTCTTTCTGTAGTTATGAGTCTCTGGTTACCTTAGCTTCTCACATTTTCCTCTTTTAGTTTTTCAACACCTGTGTAACCAATTTCTTTTTAATTTATTATTATTATTTTTTTTTTGCAGTTTTTGGCCGGGGCTAGGTTTGAACCCACCACCTCCAGCATATGGGGCCAGCGCCCTACCCCTTTGAGCCACAGGGCCACCCCCGTAACCAATTTCTTATATTAAATATCCTCTATATGAAATGCTTAGTGTGGTTTCTGTTTTTCTCACTGGACCCTGACTAATACAGATAGTAAAAGACAAAGCAGGGGTTTAAACCTGGTAGTTTTGACTCCAGAGCCTGCACGCTTGGTCACTTTTCATATCATTCTGAGTTCTTAGAGAGTAAACAAATTTAAAAAAAGTAAGACAAAAAAGTAAACGTGACTTAAAATAGTTCTGGTGACAAAGAGGAACTGAAAAATGTAAAATGTACTTCGAGTGTTTAAAATTTAAATACAGTGTATAATAATGAGTGAGGAAAATTAAAACTTCTATTTATGGGAGGGTGAAACTTTAAGAGTTTTTATTTTGAAACAAGAAAGAAAAAGAGAAAATAAATCTAATTGTTACCTGAATAATTGGAGACATAACAAAATGAGCCAGGGTAAAGACAAAGTAAAAACAAAATAAAAACAAAAGAAGAAAATAATAAATTATAAAATGAAAGCAAGTTCCATGGTTGTTTTTTGAAAATCTAATAGCATTTCTTTTGAAAATATAGGCAAACGGCTGGGTGCCTATGGCTCAAGTGGCTAAGGCGCCAGCCATATACACCTAAGGTGGAGGGTTCGAATCCAGCCAGGGCTGCCAAAACAACAATGACAGCTCCAACTAAAAAAAAATAGCCGGGCATTGTGGAGGGCACCTGTGGTCCCAGCTACTTGGGAGGCTGAGGCAGGAGACTCGCTTGAGCCCAGGAGTTGGAGATTGCTGTAAGCTGTGATGCCACGGCACTCTACCCAGGGGGATAGCTTGAGGCTCTGTCTCAAAAAAAAAAAAAGAAAAGAAAACATAGGTAAACAATTCGTTGGTCTAATCAAAATAACATGGGAGAAAACATAAATATAAAAAATTAGGAATAAGAAATGGCTTGGTGCTTAAAGTTCAGTGGTTAGGGCATGGCCATGTACACCTGGGCTGGCAGGTTTGAACCTGGCCCAGGCCTGCTAAAAAACAACAATGGCACCTATAACAAAAAAATAGCCAGGGGCAGCGTCTGTGGCTCAAAGGAGTAGGGTACTGGCCCCATATGCCGGAAGTGGTGGGTTCAAACCCAGCCCCAGCCAAAAAAAAAAAAAGCAGGGTGTTGTGGCGGGTGCCTGTAGTCCCAGCTACTTGGTAGGCTGAAGCAAGACAATCACTTAAACCCAAGAGTTTGAGGTTGCTGTGAGCTGTGATGCCATAGACACGGCACACTACTGAGCGTGACATAGTGACATTCTGTACCACCCCCCAAAAAAAAATTAGGAATAAGAAATGGACATAATCACAGATATCGAGAATAATTTTATGCTTTGGAGAGAATGAAAAATTAAATGAATGTAAATAACCAGTTTGATGGAAGTGTTTCAGATTGTGTGTGAAAACACAACACTGTACCCCAGAAGTGCATTAATATACATAGTTACCATTCAATAAAAAAAAAAAGTACTGTTTTATGTGCTCTAGGTACAGTGGTTATGAGATAAAATCTATACCTTTAAAATTTACATGTATTTGTGTGATTACTTGATTAACGTTTGTGTCCTAACCAACTTTTTCCCTATGTCTTCCTTCCTTCCTCAGTTAAACCAACAAAAAAAAACTTTATAATTTTGAAAATAGGGAAGTGGGTTCAAGTGATCTTCCTGCTTCAGCCTCTTGAGTATCTGGGACTACAGGTTCCTACCACAATGCCTGGCTAATAGTTTTTATTTTTAGTAGCGATGGGGGTCTTGCTTTTGCTCAGGCTAGTCTAGAACTCCTGGCCTCAAGGGAATCCCCCACCACGGCCTCCCAGAGTGCAAGGATTACAGTCATGAGTCATCGTGCCTGACCAGATTTCTTTTTAAATTGCACAAACTCAGGCCAGGCGAGTTGGCTCATACCTGTAATCCTAGCACTCTGGATTGCTTGAGCCCAAGAGTTCAAGGTTGCTGTGAGCTAAGATGTCACAGCACTCTACTCAGGGCAAGAAAGTAAGACTCTGTCTCAAAAAAAGAAAAAAATTAAATAAATAGATTGTACAAACTCAGTGTTGGCAAGGGAAGGAGAATGTTTAGAATTGAATGTCTTCTTTTAAGACCAAAAACTCAGGTAAAAAGGTACAATTATTAGTATTAGTATTCTGTTCATTGTAATAACCTTCATAATGCCTGGCACATGGTGTTTAATAAATATTCTTTACTGGATGGATGAGTGAAGAGCAAATCAGTATAACTTTTCCAAAGGGTACATTGGCTCTCTAGTTGTAAAAACATTCATACCTTTTGACTCAGTTATTCCATTAATTTTCAAAAAGCCTTAGAAAGAAAAAGAAGCATACAAAAGAATGTTCATTCTAATCATATGTATAACAACAATATTTTAAAATAAAACATTAAAGCATTTGACAATAGAGCACTGATTATTAAGCAGCCACTAATACATTGTTTTTGGCGAATATGTAATGAAATGGGAAACTATTAAACGCAAAAAATAAATGAAATGTTGGGGCAGCACCTGTGGCTCAAGGAGTAGGGTGCCGGCCCCATATGCTGGAGGTGGCAGGTTCAAACCCAGCCCCAGC
>NW_003852463.1:6176039-6190533 GCF_000181295.1 Otolemur garnettii
AAAAAAAAAGTTCCCTTCTGCTAAACAATGTTCTTAAACTTGAAACTGCATTAGAATTACCTGGACAGTTTATGAAAAGAAATTGCTACCTCTGCCCCTTGCTCCCATTCAGTAGGTATGGATGGGGCCCAAGAATCTGCATTTCTAACAAGTCTCTATATCTACCACGGAGGCTTTCTATATTGCCGTCTAAGAAGAAGAAGAAGAATTAGTTGATTTTGATTTTCTTCTATACACTTTCTTTAATGAGTATATAATTACTTTCCTACTCAGAATACAAATTAAAAGCAAGAAATGTCATTTATAGGGCGGCGCCTGTGGCTCAAAGGAGTAAGGCGCTGGGCCCATAGGCCAGAGGTGGTGGGTTCAAACCGAGCCCTTCCCCCCCGCCAAAGAAATGTCATTTTTAAAGAAGGGAAGGGGGGGTGAGTAAGATGGCAATATAGAAAGCCTCCATGGTGGAGTGAAAATGATGTGAGTTTTGATTTTGGGTCTAGCCTTTGTAGGCTATTGGGAGCAATAGTTTATATACTCTAATCTCGCTTGGCTTTCGTTTCCACTTTTTTTTGAGACAGTCTCATTTGGTCACCCTCGGTAGAGTGTCATGGTGTCATAGCTCAGAGCAACCTCAAAGTCTTGGGCTCAAGCCATTCTCTTGCCTCAGCCTCCCAAGTAGCTGGGACTACTGATGCCTGCCACAACACGTGGCTATTTGTAGAGGTTTTGCTCTTGCTCAGGTTGGTCTCGAACCTGTGAGCTCAGCCAATCCAACTGCCTCAGCCTCCCAGAGTGCTAGGATTAGAGGTGTGAGCCACCACACCCGGCCCTCATAGATGTGTTGTGAAGGTTAAATCATATAATTTAATAATCCAAACAGTGGTTGACTTACTTAAGGTCTTTAATTAATGTTTATTCCCTTCCCTTTGATTTTCTATAAAGATGCAGCTCAGTTTTCCATAACTGGGTTTGAGGTAACATGATTTAGCTGCACCACAGGTCAAATCCATTTCCTCCAAACCTAACAAACCATATGTGTCTGTCATTGTTCATCTATGAAATTGGGTATAATAGTATAACTATATCTACTTTGACAAAAATACATAATAGTATCCACTTTGTAGGGATGCAGCCATGAGGATTAAACAAAGTAATATGTTAAGTGTGTTAATACAGTAATTGGCACACAGAAAATACACAGTAAATGTCAGTTTCCTTTGATTGGATATCTATCCAAGTATTTTGAAGTACTTCAAAAGCTCACCTAATCCAGAATACTTCAGATTTTTCCCTTTAATCACATTGCTCTCTTTTGTGTCACATTTAATTTAAAGTCAATTATTTAGTTTATTTAAAGAATACACTGTATTTTAAGAATACATTCTATATAAACTTTGTACTGGATGTTCAAGGAGATAAGGCTGTTCCCTTTGAGGCACTTGGTTGAAATGACAACATACATGAAAACTTGAATAGGAATGCAAAGCAGGGTGGGTCCAATTATATAGGAAGTAAGTGTGGCAGGAGCTTTGAGATTACAGGGGCAAATCTGTTGATTATTTTACACTCAGAAGCTATAAGATTACTAAGCGTTGCAAGAGAGCTCTGGTTTTATGGCTGAGAAAATAGACCCAGAGATCTATGGTCCAGAGTCAGACTTAATGCCTTAAGTCTCCTGGTTCTATGTTGCTTATGTAGACATATTTCTTATTATTCTCAAATCTTTTCATCAGTTAATGTTTGCTCTTTTTTTGTTTTTGTTTTTTTTTTTTTTTTTTTGACAAGGTATTGCTCTGTTGCCCAGTCTGGAGTGCAGTGGTGTAATTATAGCTCACTGTAACCTCAAACTCCTGGCCTCAGGCATTCCTTCCATCTTGGCCTTCCAAAATTCTGGGATTACAGGCACTTTTAATTGATAGTTTGGTGTATGTAGTGAGTTAACTGGGGCACTAAAGCCAAAATGTTTGGATTTGAAGACTGGCTTTGCCATATACCGTAAGTGTGACTTTGGGCAAGTCACTTATCTCTGTGCTTCAGTTCCCCACCTGTATAATGATATAATAATAGTACTTTATTTCATAGGGTTGTTGGGAAGATTAAATAACATATGTAAAGTAAGGAAAACTGGATTTATCATTATAATTGCTATCAGTCTTGGAGAGAATGGAGGTCAAAGAATCTAGTCATCTATTTTTTTTTTTTTTTTTGAGACAGAGCCTCAAGCTATCCCCCTGGGTAGGGTGCCGTCGCATAACAGCTCACAGCAACCTCAAACTCTTGGGCTTAAGTGATTCTCTTGCCTCAGTCTCCGCAGTAGCTGGGACCACAGGTGACCGCCACAACACCCAGCCATTTTTGGGTTGCAGCCGTCATTGTTTTGGAGGCCCCGGGCTGGATTTGAACCCCCCACCTTAGGTGTCTGTGGCTGGTGCCCTAGCCACCTGAGCCACAGGCCCCCTGAGTCTGTTTTCCTTTTGTTTTAAAACCTCTTCCCTCAGATTGTGATCAGTAAACATATGTTAACTACTTAATCCTAGTGGAAATTTTTGTAACTCTGAAAGTGAGGTTTGAGATTGGCCTGGCTTAGACTGGTACTGGGAAAGTACAGAAAAGTAAAAAATGACATATAGCAACAGATCCTAGGAACTAATAGTTTCATCTTTAGAAATGTCGGTCAAAATCAATAGGTGCTGAGAAAAATGAGGGTCAGTGAGTTTAATTCTAAATGAGTGTTCCCAACTATTTTAAGACTTATTCTCAATTTCCTTAGACAAAAATCTGACCTTTTTAGGAAAGTGCAGAGAACATGTCTTCGTGAGCCTGCTTTTGAGAGAAATGTTTTCAAAGGTGCGGCATTTCAGCCGGGAGGTGGCTGCAAGAATTTTGTGAACTGAAGTGTCAACATTGACTTCTCTGGGAAGAAAAGAGCTATCTCTACACAGTAGTTTAATTACAATGGCACTACTTGAAACAAGCAACAGTAGCAGCAGAAGCAAAGGTCAATGTTAGCCTAGTTACAGCTCAGTTCAATATTCAGATTAGAGAAAGTAATAACCATTTTTTTCCCTGGTGCACCCTTCTCTTCTTTTCTCAAACGCCTGCTGAAAAATTCTAGGCCAAATTACAAGCCAGAAGGGCTTCAGCAGTAGGGAGTGGAGAGAGCCGGTGGAGATGAAAAATATATTTTAGGGTTAGAAAAATCCTGGGGTTTGTTTTTTGTTTGTTTTGCAGGTATTTGTCACTACCTTCAGCATCGTCTCATAATCTTTCAGGAAATCTAGCGAGGGAGAAGGGCACCAAATCTTCCGCCTTTGGCAGATATAAGTCCACCCCCACCCTCGGCACCCAGGCAATATCAGAGTAAAACAATAATGCAAGGATTTTAAAGTGAAAAAGAAATTACAGAAGACCAGCCTAGGGTCTTCGTGTGGAAGGGAGTTAGCGATGATCAGGCCACCCACAGCGTCAGCAAAGATAGAATAATTAAAGAGTCACTACTGGCTGAGGAGCCCCCAAATTTGCGGTAGTGCCAACGGGCTGGGTCTCCAGGTGTCCGAGGATCTGCCCTGCTCACAACCCTTAGCAGTTTCTCAGTTTGGATCTCGCTTGTACACTGTCTTACTTACTGAGCGCCTAGCTCAGAGATGACTGCAGAGCCAGCTCTCAACATTTGGAAGCTAAAGCAGCTTTTGAGGTTGGGGGCGGAAGGGCACCAGTTTTATTTTTGGTCTGAAGTTCCGGTGTGGTCTGTTCCAACGGCCAGCACAATATTTGGAATCACTCTCTCTCTCTTCCACTTCAGTCCTGCTGAGGTCGGGAAGCCCCAGAGGGCCCTCGTGGGGATAAATGGTTAAGCCGCGTACTCCAGGTGTCAGCCTGGACCTGTTCGAAAACCACAACCCCCAGAATCCCTTGGGCTAGGAGGCCAGGCCGCAAGAAGATGGCTTCAGAAGGGTAGAGCAGGCGGCAAGAGGAAACCTACTCCTTAGCGGTTTCTTTTCCGGATGTGTTTAAATTACCGAAAAATCACATATATACACCACCCTACTAACCACTTTCGACGCTGCGGAGGCCACGACAGCCGCCTCGCCCGCTCCTCCAGGGGCATCCTGGGAGTAGTAGTCCAACCGCCAGACTGTGCCGAACTACCTTCCCCAGAGTGCCCTGCGGCCCGGGAGTTATCAACATTCTTTTCCAAAACTATTTATGCATTGAGACCCCCCTGTCTCCGGTCTCACTCTCTTTCTGTCGACTCCTTCCCGTCAGTCACAACAGAACGGCGGTCACAGCAGAGGCCCCTGCCCCAGCCGCACAGTCCCGGGAGGCACTTCCGGCGGCGGTTCACTTCCTGGTTGGGTGGATGGAGCCGGGCGGGAGCGCGCGCGGGGGAGGGGCAGCGGGTCAGTCTTTGCCCTGCGCTCGGGAGATCAGCTGGCGCGCGGGCGGGCGCCGAACGCGGCCCCGGCTCTCGCTGCAGCGCCGCCTCCTCTCTGCGTCGCAGGCCAGCCCGGCGGCCGTGACAATGTCGCGGGGCTGGTAGCTGGGCGCCAGCCGCCGAGCCGTCTCAAGTGGGTGCAGCCAGGATGCTGCCTCGAGGGGCGGCGGGGAGACCGAAGAGGAGGGGGAGGCATTGCCCGGCAGGGTCGGCGCTGCCCGAGAAGCTCGAATCCCTCCTTTTTCCGAGCTGTGAGCCTCGGGCACCCGGGTCCAGGGCTCTGTGGCCAGGGACGCGTTTTCAGCCCCAGGGTTTTCTCGCAGGAAAATGCATGAAGCATTTCCCACTGATGATGGCTTTTGCTCCCCCTAGGACTCAGCACTTGAATTTTTAAGTGTGTTACTGATTCATCCTCTCTCTTCCTCTGTCATCACAGGTTTAAACTTACACGAATCGCTCTCTGGAGGAGGAGGGGACCCGCCGCGCGATTGACACGCGTATTCCTATAGGCATCCTCCCTCAACCCCCACCCCCACGGCCGGATTCGGGTGGCTCCTCTCCGAGCTGAAATCCGAGAAGAAATCCTTGGATCTCTTTTCTAAAAAAAAATCTAAAAACCATTGGTATTTTGCTTTGCTGCTTTTTATTTGCAAGATGAAGAAGTTTTTCGACTCCCGGCGAGAGCAGGGCGGCTCTGGCCTGGGCTCTGGCTCCAGCGGAGGAGGGGGCAGCACCTCGGGCCTGGGCAGTGGCTACATCGGAAGAGTCTTTGGCATCGGGCGACAGCAGGTCACTGTGGATGAGGTGTTGGCGGAAGGTACGGTGGGACTCAGTGCGCCGTATATTAAAATCTTGTGCTGATGCGGCAAGACTCTGGTTCCTAGTTGTTGAATGTATGAATGGGTTGTGACCAATTGACCCTCCCTTCCCCCTTCACTTGTCCTGTGTGTAATTGTCCTTGAGAGATTTAAAACTGAGATTTGAAAGTGACAGGGCTTATGGAGGTGGAGGGAGTTGCCGAAATTGTTTACCTCAGGGGCCTTTTATTTTTTATAAAAACGTCGAAAAGCCACTTTCGTCCCCTCACCGAATTATGAGGAACAGAGGAGAAAACCTGTGTGTGAAAGTGTTTTTACACTAGATGCAGGGTAGTGGGCTTATCACCCTCTTAAAACTTGACATATTGATGTGAAGGCTGACGGGTGAGGATTGGGGGGGACCTTTAAGAAGAGAGAGGGGTTTCTCCTACCCAACTTTACCACTTCCATGAGCGGGCGTTGGAAGAGGATTTTCGGAGAATGGGAATGTGTTTTTCCGAGAGTCAAGGCTCTTGGTGGATTTGACTGGGTCTGTTTCCTAACCCAGCTGTAATCAGGTCCCCAGGATATAGCTAAGATAACAGAAATTATATAAAACGAATGTGGCTATTTTGAATTCAGTCTAGTAGGCCCTTCTTCCTCCTGTTTTAGTTTTTATTTATTTTTTAACCAAAAGAATTCTTTGAGAGCAGCTCTTGGTTTTGTTTTTCCTCTGTTGGAGAGGATGTTATGTAGATGTGTGTAAATTCCTTCTGTGTGTTTCATCTGTATATCTATACTCAGGGAGATATATTCTTTATTTCCCAGGCTTTTAGGAAATCTTTGCTTGTCTCTTTTGGTAACCTTAACCTCGACCTTCATAATTATGCCAGACTCAGACTTTTCACAGCCCACTGCCTGCCTAGTGTGCTTTTATTTCTAATAAAAGCAGAGATTTCCTTGGCATGAAGCGATTCCAACTAATTGGATGGGGCCAACCTGCTGTAGGTTGTGTTATAGACTGAGATGGGTCCCAGGAAGGAGGAGGGTTGTATTACTGCAACATGGTGGTGGCAGGGAACAGTTTATTAGCTAAGGAAGAGAAAGCTAAGAGGCATCTCTAAGAAGGAATCTTTTGCAAGCCGAGGTAGAAGGAGGGGTCCTCACCTAGGCCTGGGAAATGCTTGTCATGGTTGAGTGTTGCAGGTTGGTGGATGGGTTGAGAAGATGAAGAAGCTATGTTTGGCCCTCAGCTTGTATAAGCACTAGATTTAGCAGGGCCCAGTTTTCTGAGGATAGGGTCAAAGCCTGTACTTTTAAAACACTATTTTTAAAAAAGAATCTGACAACTAACGTCCTTGTGAAATTATTGCAATTTTCCATTCTAAGTACTGCTCTAGCTGGACTTAATCTGGAGCCTGAGTCACTGTCCCTCTGGATCCTTCCTGTGGGCTTTGGTGCAGGATAGGAGATGCTTCTGTGCCCACTGTCAGATGGCATCCTTGAGTCTGATATGTCTGTTTCCTCCTGTGCCAAAGCCCTTGACTGCAGTGGGGTGGAGAAATGAAGGAGGACAGTGACAGAAAATTGAAGAGGAATGGGGGAGGAGCACAGAGCTCTTTCCTTTTCTTTGAATGGCTGCTGCTGACTGTAGAGCCCAGAAGCACTTTGTTCAGCAAGGATATTGTCTCATATTGTCCCCCTAAGTGCCTGTTCTCCAAGTGTGAAAAGAGTGATGGAGAAAAGGCAAAATTGGTCTTTGTTATGTACTTATTTAGGTTGCCCCATGTGTACCCAGAAATTCATTCCTGAGAACTGCACATCATGCGTTATAATATTTTTAATTGGAATTTAGGGCTTGCAGCTCTGTATTTATTCATTCAACAAATAAGGAGTGCCTGTGAGGTGCCAGGCACTGTGCTATGCTCTGGGGATTTATTATACTAGATGCTAGTGCTGATAAACTACTTTGAGAGACAGAGAATAGCCAATTAGGGGAATAGAGTGATAAGTGCCATCATTGAGATAAACTTAGGGTACAGTTGCCCCCATTTTGGGGGAGCCAAGAATTGTTTTCTGGAGGACGTGACTGAAGAATGAATAGGAGCTGGCCAGTCTGATGGCAGTGTGGGCAGAGACTCAGTAGCAAGAGAATATCATGTAAAACCAGGACTTCCAGTACTTCCCTTTTGATGTACTTTGGCTTTAATTGAGTTTCAATTTGTAAAAGTATGTAGATATGTAGCAGCCAGTACACAAAGAATTTATGTAGCACCTACTAAGTCTAAAGGCACTACAAAGTTCTAAAAGGGATGAGGGTGGTGTAAAGTGTGACGTCTGTCTTTGAGGAGCTACCAGTGAGTTTGGGAAGACAAGGCATACATTCACATGTACAGTAGCATAATCACAAGCACTGTCTGTAGTGTCAGGTAGACCCAGGTTTAAGTTCTGCATCTGTTCTTTACTAACTGGAACCTTGGACAAGATATCTCACATCTCTCTTGATTCTCTATTTCCGTATGGCAGTAGTTTGCAAACTGGAGCCTGGATCAAGAGTATCCACATCACCTGGGAGCTTGTTAGAAATGTAAATTATTGGGCCTCACACCATAGCCAGGGGTCCTCAAACTACGGCCTGCAGGCCATATGCGGCCCGCCTGGTGTTTTTGCCACTGTAGCTGACTTGTTCTGGGCCCACAGTCCAGCCCTCCAAAGGTCTGAGGGACAGTGAACTGGCCCCCTGTTTAAAAAGTTTTAGGACCCCTGCCATAGGCTGTGATGTGCGGGGTTTTAACAAGTTCCTGGAGAGATTCTGATTCAAGTTAAAGTTTGAGAACCACTGTTCTATGGGTTGGTCTTGAAGATTAAATGAGGCAATATGTATAAAGTATTAACATTTTTTAGGTGTTTAATAAATGGTAGCCATTATTTACCAGTAATATTACATCTTATATATATATATATATATCATACATACTCTCTCTATATATGCATACACATCATGTGTTTTTTATATATATATTACATATATGTACAATTAAGGGACATGGGAACAATGTGAAGGCCAGTTTGGTTACAGCAATCTGAAGCAATCCCTTTCCCCGTCGTGGGTGGGCAGAGCCGGATGTTCTTTGCAGAGGCCTGACCAACTCCCTAAAGGGTCAGTAGTTTGGGATTGTTATACTCCTTCCCTGGACCCTTTTCCCAGTGAGTCCCCAGATGCTGACCTATACACCAGTCCCAGAAAGAGTTGTCTGAGGACTGTGAGAGTTGTACACTTGAGTGTCCAGAGCAGTGGTCAAGCAGTTTAGGAGGTGTGAAGTGGGAGGCTTAAGTGTAGACCAGGTTACCACTATATCCCACTTTTTATCTCTTTTCTCCTAATATTCTCCTTTATTATTAACTTTATAGTAAGGAATTGTAACACCCCTGAGGAACAGATGCTGGGCAAGACAGGAGAATGCCTGACTAGCAGCGTTCTTTCTTCATTGGGAGCACCAGCCTTTCTGGCCTGGTTTCACTAACTAGTCCAGCAGGGGCTTGTTTGGGGACAGTGAAAGCTTTAAGTCATGAATTTGAAGGGCAATGGCTATCTCTAGGTGGGTGCCGGTGTTGCTGGATGAAGAGGGTCTGCCTGCCTGTTACAGTCTAGGGGATACTCAGAGATGGGGGGATAGGTTCACCAAACTTTATTTATTTACTTATTTATTTAATTTTAGATAGAGTCTCACTGTGTTGCCCTGGGTAGAATGTCATGGTATCACAGCTTACAGCAACCTCCAAATCTTGGGCTTAAGCGATTTTCTTGCCTTAGCCTCCCGAGTAGCTAAGACTATAGGCTGCCACCATACCACCTGGCTATTTTTGTTGTTGTTGTTACATTTGTCGTTGTTTAGCAAGCCCAGGCCAGGTTTGAACTGCCAGCCTCCGTGCATGTGGCCAGTGCCTTACCCACTGACCTATGGGTGCCATCTCACCAAGCTTTATTATCGGAAGGCCAGCAATTCTGGAGAACAGTAAGAGTAGCCTCTCCAAGACTGTTTTGCCCTTCCATTTCTAAAACCACAGTTCTATACATAAAAATTCAAAGCAAAAACCATATTAACCCTTATCTTAAACCATAATCAGCATAACCCATGACTTAGTACAATGTTTCCAATTTAAAAGTTAATCTCGTAAATCAGTTGCCTTCAACTACTCAAAACACACATTTTTAAGTTGAAGCTAAATTTACAAAATGAGAATGGAAGACATGAGGTGAAGGTCTGACGTCAGACCTAAACCGACCAGACCAGCTGTGTCATGTCAGCTCTAGCCTGACTAACTCCTCCTTATTCTCACTACATGTGCTCTCGCCAGGGAGGATATTTTCTCTCTAGCTTTCTCAGTGAAGATGCCATGATGAGATGCTAAATCATGCCCAAGATAATAGGTATGTGATGTCAAGGGAAGATTTGGTTTAAGATTCCAGAATGAGCTCAGTGGGGAAACTGGAGCAATGTTCAAAGAAGGGCTGAGAAGCTATGCTTTTATCATACTTCCTTATATGAGGACTTATGTCTAAGCTTAAAGCAATAAATAACTTTATTTATTGCTGTGTCTAAGGCAACATTCCAGAACTGTATCACTTCTACATAAGATGGTCCAGGTGGCTCTTCAGAACAGTTTTCTCACCTGTATTCAAGGAATCCAGATCTAGGGCTAATGAGAGCTACTGCCTTTCCATATCAGTAAATATTGATAATTTCTCCTGCCAACAGAACAAAGTAGTAAGGCTTACAACTGTGTGTGAAACCACTGCTTAAAAAAAAAACAAACCTTACTATTCACATAATTCTAACTTGTGGTGTCAATATGATGCATATATGTATTCATCTAGTGGATATTAGTGCTTCTTTGTGGCAGGCACTGTATAATAACCTTGAGATAAATGTCCAGCTTTTAGCAGATGGTAAAAGATACTGTGAGATGATAAAGAGAAAGCGCCTGTGGGTGCGGGTTCATAGATGATACGTGGTTTGAACAAAAACGGAAATTGCCCAGCAGATGTTCCAGACAAAGGTTACCGGAGGAGAGAGAGGATAGCATATGCAAAGGTGTGGAGTGGTGAAACAGTATGATAAATTTTGAGGATAGTAACTAGTCTGGTGTTACAGTTTTGGTCAGTACAAGTTTCCCCTTCAAAATCAAGGAATGGACAGGGAGTAGTAGAATGACATTCTTTCACTTTTGCTTGCGGGAAGTGCTCCCTGTTCACTTTCTTCAGTGGCTCTGGGTCTTTTGAATAACAATTCAATGTCTAGTCTGTACTGCTCCCCTGCTGTACCCCAGCTAATTGTAGAGAAAGGGAGTAGCTAGTGTCTGGGGGAAGGAGTGGTCCCGGAAGCTGTCATAAGAAGCAAGAAGCTTAAGCAGAAGCAGGTGGGGGGACTGACCAGTGTTACAAAAGGAGTGAACCTGGGAGATCATGAAGGATGTTTGACCGACCAGAGCAGAAGGTATATTGGGGAGAAAAGGAGACAATAAGTTTATAAAGAGCCTTGCGTGTCAGACAGAGATTAGTTATGAGTACCTGAGACCTTTTCTTGACGCAAACACCAGTTTGATCCCTCCCACTTCAGATGTCTTTGCCTGCTGGGGAGTCTGGTTTTTTAGAGGCAACTGCAGATTTTCAGGGGGTGGTTTGTGAATGGTGTCTTCTTCCTGGCTTCGGGCATGATGACGATTATAGCTTCACTAAATATAACCAAATCTAGAATTCAGAAATGAAGTCCAGAATAAGCAAGTGCCATGGTCAAAGTCTTTCTTTTGGTTTTCTGACAAAGTCATGCTCACTTAATGATGATGAAGAGAGAGCCGGTTTTTTTGAGTGAAAGGGTATGGGAGAGATGTACACTTGTACCTCAGTAGCTGAAATGGCATGCAGACTACACAGAAAGCCTTGGTAAATATTAATAAAACACATGAAAACTTCTTACTGCATTAGAGCCATCACTTTAACTTGCACTATTTGAAAGTTGACACTTCAGAAAGGGGACTAGTATCACCTTTATCTTATACTCTAAGAAGGATGAAAGTCTCTGAGCCTACTTAAGAGATAACTGTGATATTTGGGTCTGAAAGAGACAGAAACAAAAAATTATAATAATAGATATGGTATTGGCTTTGAAGTAGCATCTTGCACTGTGAGGTAGCAAAGACTTGCCTCCAGTCTGCTTTTCTGGAGCCATATTTTGGTGTGGTGGAAAGAATAGTACATTGTGAATTGGGAGATCAAGGTTGGTCAGTTCATTCATTGCCTTATTCAGTAAATGTTACTGAACATTCACTATGTGCCAGGCGTCATGCAGAGATGAATTCTTAGACATGGCTCTGCCTTGAGAAATTCAAAATTATAGAACTTCAGACATGGGGGCAAATAGCTGTAAGTGCTATAATGGATGTAAAAGGGATAGAGGGACAGATCTGAGGCAACAGTTAACTTTGTGGGGTAGGGAATAGTCAGGGAAAACTAAAGAAAGGTGACATTTGAGGTATGCCTTCAAAATTGAGAACTTGTTGCTAGATGAACAAGATGGGGAGAACATTCTAGGTGGAAAGGATAACATGGCCAAAGACACAAAAGCCAGACAGGGCCCTGCTTGCTGGGGAGCTGTATGTTTTGAGGTAGCAATGAACTATTAGTGACCCAGGGCTGTGCTGTCCGGTAAAGTAGCCATTAGTCACATGTGGCTTCAGACCCACTAGCCACATTTCACTTGCTTGATAGACACTTGTGGCTAGTGCTTTCAGCTGTGGGCAGTGCAGATAAGACTGCTTTATCATCACAAGTTCTTTTGGGCAGTGTTGGTTTAAAGTAGTAGTCTCTAAACTTTTTGAAGAGAATATCACTATTGGTTAAAATGCATGTATCCTTGTTTATTTGTAAGTTATATTCCTGTTCTGCTATCATTAGTTAACATCTGAAGGATGGTGCATACTTAGGATAAAGTTCATCATGAATGATAGTAGATGCAAATCCACATTTTAAACAATCCCAGTGATGTTTTGGTGAGCTTCTTATATCTTCCTGGATTGTGTTTGTTTCTATATCGTAAGTGGCTGATAAAGAGGATACCCGGGATAGACATGACAGCTCTGCTATTTTGTTTACTTGGGCTTACGTTATCGTTGATCCATGATTTTTTTTGATATTTTATTTTATTTTTTTTTAATTTTTGAGACAGAGCCTCAAGCTGTCCCCCTGGGTAGAGTGCTGTAGCATCACAGCTCACAGCAACCTCCAACTCCTGGGCTCAAGCTAGTCTCCTGCCTCTACCTCCCAAGTAGCTGGGACCACAGGCTCCTGCCACAACACCTGGCTATTTTTTGGTTGTAGCCATAATTATTGTTTGGCGGGCCCAGGCTGGATTCGAACCCATCACCTTAGGTGTATGTGGCTGGCGCCTTAGCCACTTGAGCCACAGGTGCCGAGCCCGTCCATGATTTTTTTTAATTGGAATCTTTTTAAGCCTCTTGTTTGTTTTATGAGAGTTTATTAATTTAAAACAATGTGATTAGTAAATCGATTTGACCAAGCACACATGAACTATACATTCAGTACATTTCAGTGTACTAAAAGGATGTCACCATCAGCCCTTGATTAGGAGACACGTGTGGACATATGGACCAAATAGGAGTCTTAGTGTTGGGCCATGGATTATATGTTAAAAAGATAAAATCTTATTTTTTCTATTTTTTTAGTGTGGTAAAATATACATAACATGAAATTTACTATCTTAATCATTTTTCTTTTTTTTTTTTTGAGACATAGAGTCTCAGTATGTCACCCTTTGGCAGAGTGATGTGGCATCACAGCTCACAGCCACCTCCAACTCTTGGGCTTAAGCAATTCCCTTGTCTCAGCCTCCCGAGTAGCTGGGACTACAGGCACCCGCCGCAATGCCTGTCTATTTTTTGTTGCAGTTGTCATTGTTGTTTAGCTGGCCTGGGCTGGGTTCAAATCCACCACCCTCGTTGTATGTGGCTGGTGCTGCAACCACCGGGCCACAGGCACCAAGCCCTGTCTTAATCATTTTTAAATGTACAGTTGGATGGTATTACGTACAATAATGTGCAACCATCACCACCGTCTGCCTCCACAACTCTTTTCACATTATAAATCTGGAACTATACCCTTTAAACAGTAACTCCCTATTCCCTTCTCTCTTTAGCATCTGGTAACACTACTTTCTGTCTGATTTTCACTACTTTAAGTACTTCATGTAAGTGGAATCATATGTATTCATCTTTTTGTGACTGGCTTATTTGACTTAGATAAATGTCCTGAAAGTTCATATTATAGCATGTATTAGAATTTCTTTCCATTTTTTTTTCTGAGACAGAGTCTCACTATGTGGCTCTCAGGGTGCTATGGTGTCATAGCTCATTGCAACCTCAAACTCTTGGGTTTAAGTGATTCTCTTGCCTCAGCCTCCCAAGTAGCTTGGACTACAGTGCCCACCACAATGCCCAGCTATTTTTTGTTGTAGTTATCATGTTGTTTAGCCTGCCTGGGCTGAATTCGAACCCGCCAGCCTCGTGTATGTGGCTGATGCCATAACCACTGTGCTATGCGTGCTAACCGAGAATTTCCTTCCTTTTTAAGGCACAATAATATTCCATTGCATGTTTATACCATATTTATCCATTCTTTTGATTTGGTATTTCTTTTTTTTTTTTTTGGAGACAGAGTCACTCAGTCACCCTGGGGTTGAGTGCCATGGTGTCATACCTCACAGCAACCTCAAACTCCTGGGCTCAAGTGATCCTCTTATCTCAGCCTCCCTAGAGGTAGGTACTACAGGTACCCACCACAATGCCCAGCTAGTTTTTCTCTTTTGAGTAGAGACAGGGTCTCACTTTGCTCAGGCTGGTCTTGAATTCCTGAGCTCAAGCAATCCGCCTGCCTCGGCCTCCCAGAGTGCTAGGATTACTGATGACAGCTACTGCACCCAGCGCTATCCATTCTTTTGTTGATGGACAATTGGGTTGCTTCTACCTTTTAGCTATTGTGAATAATCTTGCTATGGTTATGAACATCTCTTATGTTCATATCTTTTCAAGACCCTGCATTCTTGGTGGCTCCTATAGTTCAAGTAGCTAAGGCTGCTAGCCATATACACCAGAGCTGGTGGGTTTGAATCCATCCTGGGCCTGCCACAATGACAACTACAACCAAAAAATAGCTGGGCGTTGTGGTGGGTGCCTGTAGTCCCAGCTACTC
>NW_003852463.1:6191297-6214223 GCF_000181295.1 Otolemur garnettii
TTTTTTTTTAATTGTTATTGTGTTTTGCCATTCTCTGATCATTCTAGATGGCAATCCCTTATTGGATACATGATTTTAAAATATTTTGTGCCATTCTAGGGGTTGCTTTTTTACTCTGAAATCTCTCTCTCTCTCTCTCTCTTTTTTCTTTTTGAGACAGAGTCTTACTGTATTGCCCAGGCTAGAGTGCTATGGTCTCAGCCTAGCTCATAGTGACCTCAAATGCCTGGGCTCAGGCCGTCCTCCTGCCTCAGCCTTCTCAAGTAGATGGGGCTACAGGCACATTCCAACATGCCTAGTTAATTTTTTCTATTTTTGGTGGAGATGGGGCTCTTGATTTGCTCAAGCAATCCTCCTACCTTGGCCTTCTAGAGTGCTAGGATTACAGGCATGAGCCACTGTGCCCCAAGGGAAATGTTATTCTTTTAAGATGAAAATAGAGGGTCTTGTATTTTTTCTCTCTACTGTTGTGGATTGTCTCGTGTATTCCTGTTTGGAGACCATTGGTCTAGAGCAGTGGTTCTCAACCTTTTTTTGTTCCTCACAAAAGTCCAAAAATATTGCAATACTAATTTTAAGTTTATTGAGAGAAGACTAGAGCACATGCAAACATGTTGAGCTAGATAAGTTTCATGAAACAGGGTTCATTGAAGGAGTCACAGAGAAAAGACTGTCAGTTAAGAATAGTACATCTTCATGAAATCTTTCATAACCATTTCAGTCCTCTCTGATCTTCTTCTCAACCCCTCTAGCACTTAGAGACTATACCACCATACTTAGCCTTGCAGAAAATAGATAATTGTCGTGTGGGGTTCACTTGTGTCTTGTGTATAGGGCACATCTTGTCAACTAGGAGGGCAGGAGCCAAGACTTCTATTGCTTTTCTGTTTTCCATAGCCTCTCAGGCAAAGCTGGGAACACACAAGATCTACAGTAAGCCTTGCTGACTCTTCACTGGCAGGGCAAGCTGTCTCTTATGCAGAATAACATTGTACTCATACCCTCCCATTTTGTGATCACATCATCCCCGCAGAGATAGGGAGGATGGTTACTACTACAGCTGCACAGATGAGGAAGCAGTGGCTGAGACGACTTCTCCAAAGCCATGTTGCCAAGCAGTAACAGTGAAAGGTCCTGAGCCCCAGGTTCCTAGCTGCAAGCACAAGATTCTTCCTAAAAATTCTTCCTTTTACAAAGGATGATCAGTATCTTTTCTTACAACACTTTTGACTTTTAATAACCCTTTTCAACTGAATGGGTTGAAGTACGAGCTTTTCAAGTCAGGTAGTGCTTCCACAGCATTTCGGGTTGCTCAGTGTCTTAGTCCATTTGGGCTGATATAACAAAATATCATCACCCAGATAGCTTAGAAACAACTGAAATTTATTTCCCATAGTTCTGGATGCTGAGAAGTCTGAGATCCAGGTGCTAGCATGGTCATGTTCTGGTGAGAGCCCCCTTTTGGATTGTAGATTGCTAACTTCTTGACATGTCTATAACATGGTGGAAGGGGCAAGACAGCTTTCTGGGGCCCCTTTTATAAGGGCATTAATATCATTAACGAGGGCTCCTCCCTCAAGACCTAATTACCTTCTAATACTATCAGTTTGGTGATTTGGATTCAACATATGGAATTTTGGAATTTGGAATTTTGAGGGGACACAGACATTTAACTATAAACATTGTGATATGGAAATATGAGAGAATTTTTTTTCTTTTTTTTTAGACAGAGCCTCAAGCTGTCCCCTTAGGTAGAGTGCCCTGGTATCACAGCTCACAGCAACCTCCAACTATTGGGCTCAAGCGAGTCTCCTGCCTCAGCCTCCCAAGTAGCTGGGACCACAGGTGCCTGCCATAACGCCTGACTATTTTTTTTTTTTTTTTGGTTGCAGCCATCATTGTTATTTGGCGGGCCCAGGCTGGATTCGAACCTGCCACCTTAGGTGTATGTGGCTGGTGCCTTAGGCACTTGAGCCATAGGCGCTGAGCCAGAATTTTTTTTTTTTTTTTTAAATTGAGACAAAGTCTCACTCTTGCTCAGGCTAGAGTTCCCTGGTGTCAGTCTAGTTCGCAACAACCTCAAACTCCTGGGTTCAAGGATCCTCTTGCCAGCCCTCCAATAGCTGGGACTAATGTGCCCACCACAATGCCCGGATAATTTTTCTATTTCTAGTAGAGATGGGGTCTTGCTCTTGCTCAGGCTGGTCTTGAATTCCTGAACTCAAATGGTCCTCCTACCCTGCATGGCCTCTCAGTGGTAGGAATAGAGGTGTGAGCCACCTCGCTCAGCTGGAATATGGCAGAATTTTTTAAAGCTCAAAATCCATATTCAATTGGTGGTAGAGGATTATACAGTTCACCACTAGGGTCTACAAACAGTGATTTGCCATTCTAAATTCCTTGGTTTAGTGGTTTATTTCTATAAGTAGTTACTTTATGCAGAAAGTTATACAAAGATTTTTAACCATAAGTTAAGAAGACTTGCTAGTTGATTGATCATAAGAAAAAGAAATTAAAAAAAATTAAGTTATTTGCCTAAAGTCACACAGCAAATTAGGCCCTTTGGAGTGACTCTTCTCTTTCCTCACATTGGTCAACACATCATGTTGCATCACTGTGTTGCTACTGACATTTTGGCCTGGATCACTCTTTGTTGTGGGTGGCTGTCCTGTGTGCTATAGGATGTTTAAGCAGTATCCTGGGCCTCTCCCCGCTGCAGTCCAGGATTATAGATACACACCCATTGTGACAAATGAAAACATCTCCGGACATAGCTGAATGTCACCTGGGAGGCAAAGTTGCCTATTTGAGGAAACGTGTCTAATTCAGCATGTTGCATATGTTCTAGACTTAGTAAAGTTGAAGTAAGTGCTATAATGTTCTTGGTCTTTTTTTTGAGGAGGAGAATTACCTACATAAAAAATTGAGGTGTTCTATGTTTGTACCCAAATCAAAAAAGTCTTTTTGTTCTGTATGAATTTGACCACTCAGGAATAATGTCTGTTAGTGCATAAGGTAATACTGCCTTTTGTGCCTTTTTCTCCCTCATTTATTGTTTTTCTTATTGGTCTATTATCTTTACTGTTACTTAATATATTATATATACTTTAAACAATCCCAGTAATTCTATTGAGTCAGGTGGTTGTTAGAAAAGGGGAGTTGTTTAGAGTGAGACTTGCTTATTGGCAGAGGACAAGTTCAACTTGGAATTTCGTTTGAGATCTGCTCTGAGTGAATCAGCTTGAACTGGTCGGTTTTCTCCTTGGGCTCTGAGTTAACTTTGGCAGACAACAGATAGCAGTACCAGTTGAAGCTTTGTTATTTATGATTTCTGAAAAGCCGAGAGATTATTGGACCAAAGAGCTTATGGCATCCTTATATTATTATAATAGAAGGCTCAGCATAGCATTGATGTGAGACTATCATTTGTAATTATAATGATCTTAAATAATGATGCCTTTCATCTAGGACTTGAATCCTGGAGAAAGCAGTATAATGCTATGTAATTTGCTGCCTGTTTTCACGGATGCGTGTAGCTATTGTACTGGGACCTTTGGGGTAAGAGAAAGATTATTGTCCTTGTGGTAGTGAATATGAATTCGACAACAAAACGGCAACTTTATTAAGTATGGGAAAGGAAGAAGGGAAGGGGCTCAGGCCTCGTAGGTTGGGTCCTTCTTAGAGGTTATGGCCTGAGAGGTGGCAGGTCTTTTGTTAGTAGTTTGATTAGTCATTTCCTCTGGTCAGTGAATCTGGTTGGTTCAGAAATTACTGGTTATCTTACAGGTTTGTTAGACTTGTTTTTCCCTTGGGATAAGCCAACCCTGGTCCTCAGGCCTTTGTCCTCTACTATCTGTAGAAGCCTTGGCATCTTGGTGTTGGCAGGGGTAAGGGGGCAGCATTGGGAAAAATAATTCACTGGGCCTTTTGCCTGTGGAGAAAAATTTTGGCTTGACCAGGAATAACTCAATAATGATTAGGGAAAACCTGATATCCAGTACTGCTCTTCTTCCCCTTCTCCCTTGAAGTAAAGGAAGTGCTTGATGGCGCATGATGTTCTCCTTAAGAGGAAACTTTCCAGTTAGTACTGTATGTGGTAGTTAAAAAGCATGAGTGTAGAGGGACACAGCCCTTGACTTGAGTCCTGGACATGCCCTTGTGATGTTGAGAAAACTAAGTAACATCCAGTCTTCTCATTTATAAAATGCAAAACTGTGGGTTGATGAACGAATTGTATGAAATGATATATGCAAAGCACTTAGCATAGTGCCTGGCATTTGTTAGTAGTCTGTAAATTTTAGCTCTTAATAATTTGGTTGTATGAATTTTGTATTAACAGGCAGTATTTTGCTGTGTGTATGACGTGCTAGAGCTAGAGTTATAAACACAGCTATCTGTTTATCTCAGAGTATCTACAACCCCCTAGATGAGGAATAGGGAGAAGAGAAAAAGAAATATTGTGGTTTGATTCTTCTTTTTTCCCTTTCTTTTCTTTTCTTTTTTTTTTTTTTTGAGACAGAGCCTCAAGTTGTCTCCCTGGGTAGAGTGCTCTGGCATCACAGCTCACAGCAACCTCCAACTCCTGGGCTCAAGCGAGTCTCCTGCTTCAGCCTCCCTAGTAGCTGGGACCACAGGTGCCTGCCACAACACCCGGCTATTTTTTGGTTGCAGCCATCGTTGTTTGGTGGGCCCGGGCTGGATTCGAACCCGCCACCTTAGGTGTATGTGGCTGGTGCCTTAGCCGCTTAAGCCACAGGCGCCGAGCCTTTTTTCCCTTTCTTGAAAGCTACCTGTGTGTTAGGGAAGTTTCCTTCCCTATGAAATTGATGTTAGTATGATGGGCTTCTCTACCCAGCAGGAACACCAGGCCCCCTGCTGCATATCCAGTTCAAATTCCTGTGCGTTAATGCTGTAGGACTTCAGTTTCAGAGAGGCCCGTGCCCTCCTCATCTCCTTGTACTGTGGATTTAGTTCTCTCCAGTGCTTTACTCACGGTGTTCCTGCACCCTGGGATATTTCCCCCTTCCCCACTCTCTACCTTAATCCTGCCTATCCTCTATACTACCTAACTCATGTACTCAACCACAAATGCCTTTAGATGCCTGTCTTTTTTTTGCTGGCTGTGTTGACTATTTGGGGCCCATAATCTTAAAGTTTCATTTTACTATTTATCTATTTCATTTGTGTCCACTTTCTGGTGTTAGATAATTCTTTGGCTGCAAGGTCTTAGATTTATAGATCTTAGATTTATTTTGTGTCCAATTCGGGACTTTTAAAATTTGAACAATGCAACAATGGGTACTACAGCATAAAATAACTGAATGAATATTATGGTATATCAGTACTAATTCCACTGACTGAGCAGGCAGAAAAGAATTGAGATTTGTAGAATTCCCTTATTTATCCCTATTCCTGTAATATGATAGATCTATGTTTTAGAACTTCAGGTAGCTTTTATTATAATAAGATACTATTGAATCTAGGGCTTCAGTAAAGTTAGGGAATAACAAAATCCAAATCAAAGTTGAACATCTAGAAAGTCATGTGAATCTCTTTATTGATTGGGTTAAATCAGCGGTTCTTAACCTCTCACGACCCACAGGAACTGTATTAAAAGGATGCAACATTAGGAAGGTTGAAAACCACTGGATTAAACTGTGGGTATCTGGTACCATCAGTCTCAAAAGTAGACATATAAGATGTAAGAACCTTAATTATATAAAAGACCTCTAAAACTATTTACATTCTCTACTTTAAAGATGGAGAAGAGGATGGCACCTGTGGCTCAAGGAGTAGGGCGCCGGCCACATATGCCAAGGGTGGCGGGTTCAAACCCAGCTCCGGCCAAAAACTGCAAAACATAAATAAATAAATATCTCTTAAAAAAAAAAAGTTAGAGAAGAGTAGATCAAGTATCAAAAATTCAGATAGTACTGAAATTTATCTTTAAGCAAGGTATACATTCATTTTCTAGTTTATGGTGGATATTGGCCTGCAGTAAATGAGGATAGTGAATATCAATCTGGCTTTGGGGTTGTGAGCATGGGGACAGGGAACAAATAGGAAGGGAATATACAATTTGAAAATGTATAGATTGGCTTTAGGTCTTGCTAGGAAAGGGGAGAACCTCAAAGAGGATGGGGATTGGTGGTTTACCCTCTTAGGAGCACATTGTAGACTGAAGAGGTTGGGGTCTGGAGAGGACTCAAGACTTTCATGTTTATCAAAGAGCATATTGTTTTTAAAAGGCTAATAAATATGGCATGAGCAGCTCTGTTATAAAATGAGCCTGGAGAGGCGGTGCCTAAAATTGATCAGTGTATGAAACACTGGGAACATAGGTAGGCACTTATTTCTTCTTGTTTTTGCTGTTTTTTTCAGAGAGGAGGAGTGAAAAGAGTTATCACCAGCAAATCTTGCCTAGTGGTCCACTCTGTGAGCTCCACAACCTTGTAGAAAGGCTACCTCTAGGCGGCTCTTTGACCAATGATGAGAATTCACATGAAAAAAAGTTAATTCTGAGTTATAAAAACTTTCTCAGAAGATGAAAGATTTCTTTCACTTTTAAAATCATAGTTTTAGAGTCAGTATAACATAAAATGGGTTATTTAGGGGGCCGTCCACTCTGCCAGCAATTATGGGGTGATTTTAACAGATGGTATGATGGAATGTTGTCCAAGTCTACAAACAAGTCCTGCTTTTAGGGTTAGCTCACAGAATGTGATAGAACAACTGTATGAGGTTTAAGAGCAGTAGATCATCTGGTCTCCTTCTCAATTATCTTAGACTCCTCACTCCCCTTTCTCTGAGCTTGTCTTTTCTTATATGTATGAATAATAGATGTCACTGAGCAATCTCAAAGGTCTCTTCTAACTCATAACATGGTTTTTAAGTTCTGTAGTTTTCTATTGAGATGGTTTGGGATGGAGGTGGGGTAAGGTTGGTTGGACTGAGTGTTAGACGTGTGTAGCTGGGACTAAGACAACATTCCTGGGATGGCTTGTTAACCTGGGCCTATGTGTGAGCCCTACTGGGAGGTGTCATTATTAGTGGAGGAGAAAGATTCCTTTCTTTCTGCTCACCTTTCTTTCCCTTAAACTTAGAAAAAATCAATGATAATAATTAGATATCAGAAGTGAGAGCAAGCTCAGCTGGATCTTGGGCTTCTGGCTTAGTGAATGAAATGGAATGTGGTCTCACAAGGGGGCTGTCAGGAAGATGAGCTCACCTGGAGTGAAATGCAAAGTCCTCCTTTGGACCTACAAACTCCTTAGGGAGAGTGTTATCTCTCTTCACTTCAGCCACTGTGCTTTTTAGTCACAGTGATTCTTTTTTATCTTTTCTCAGCATAACATTGTTTCTTTTTTAGTGTCTAAGGCTTGGCTGATTCTCTTGGCTGGAATGTTCATCCTTCTTATCTTCCCATGGCTGGCTTCTTGTCATTCAGGTCTCACTTAAATCTCACCTCAAGAGTGACCACCCAATATAAGGAACCAATCCTGTTTTATTTCACCATAAAGAAATGAGTTATTGCTTATTATTTGTCCCTGCCCCGCACCCTCTAGAATTTCAGCTACAACCAGGATCCTTGTCTGACTCATTGCTGTATCCCCAGTGTCTAGAATAGTGCCTGGCATGGCTGCAGAGCTCAGTCAAAAGCGATGGATAAATGAGTAAGCACGTGGAAGAGGCAGAAAGAATGATAGTCAGGAGAGAGTGAGTTCACGAAAACGAATGCTAAGTAGAAGAAAGAGGCAGTAGGTTCTTTGGGGGTATTGACATATTACACAGGTCAAGATAAGGATGAAAAAGGGTTCACTGGATTTGGAAATATGTAGATCATTTGTGAGCTTTGTTAGAGCAGTTTAAGTGGAGCAATGAGTGTGGGTGGCAGTGAAATGATGAGTAAATGGGGAGTGTGGATACTAAGACAGGGTAGAATTTGTTATTATTTATTATTTTTTATTCATTTTTATTGTTAATAATTTATTGTTTTTGTACTGATGGAAGAGTCTTAAGTATCTGAAGCAGAGAGGAAGGCAATATAGAGGAAGAAGTTGAAAATATAGTACCAGGGACTATTGATGGAAGAGGGTCAAGGGGGTGATGGGAGGTCATAGATGAGGCTAGAGGAGATGACCTTGGACAGGAGAAAGGACACCTCATTCTCTGATCTGGAAAGAAGAACAGAAAGAAGGGGTACAGAGGAAGAGCCTTTCGTGAGATTTGGGAAGTTGAGAAGGTTCTTGCCTCGTGACTTCTCCTTTCCATTAAAGCTGTAGTGGGAGTTGAATTGGAGATGTAAGAAGAGTGAGAAAAAGATATGGTGCGGTTCCTTAGGTTTATAGAGAAAAAGGGAGACAAAAGATAAGTGAAAGAATGGTCTGGCCACATGGAGAGTCCATTTCAGATGGCTCACTGTTGGACAGGTTTTCCTGGCCAAGGGTTCCTCAGTTTTTAAAGTTTTGTTAATACTGTTTTGCATAGGACTTCTTCTGAAAGACCTTATGCAAACATTTCTGTCTTCTGGAGTGTATGCTGAGGAGGCAGCATTGTAGGGGTGGAAAGTGCTCCTGAACTGAACCTTTCTAGTGATTTCACCATATACTGTGCTCTGGGCAAGTTGCTTCCCAACTCTGTTCACCAGGTTCCTTGTGTGTAAAATGAGAACTAGTTGATGTTGAAGTTACTTCCCAACTCTTAACCTCTTTTATTTTTTAGATGCATTATTAGAATGTTCCTGTTTTGTTGTAGATGTATTATGGTATCTACTTGATATGGGTAGGATAGTTTGCTCCAGAGTGAAATGGTCCTGGGTTACTATCTTTTTAAAATTTCATGCTTAGTATTTTCTGTTTCCTTAGGAGAATGTCAGCTGTCACTTTTTGCCACTGTCCCTGTGCCTTCCAGAATTAGCACCGCTCCTCTAATTTGCTGTATTTAATCTGCTGTGGACGTGGACACTGGATGACTAAGCTTGTTAGAACTGTGTGGAACAATTAAGGGGCTGTTAGAGTTTGAGGGTCTTGTCTGTGGTTAAAGTCCATGGGCTTTCTATTGCTTGTTGGCACAGAAACCAGTTTTTATGTCTTATGTACTAGAAAAGTTGAGTTCTGAAGAGATAATGTGTAACTATTTGATACTTATTAAACATGTTTGTAACTGTTTATCTGAAAAGTGGAGTGGCAGTGCTCAGGGACTTAACCTCCTGCTTCCATCTTCCTTTTTGGTTATTGTCTCTTCCCTTGCTCTCTTCCAGCTCACTCCTGGCTCTCCTCAGTCTCTGCCCCACACATTCCATGTAAGGCAGTGTTCTAGGCACTGTTATAATACTGTTTCATTTATTCCATTTCTATTTTTTGAAGCACAGAGTGGCTTCCAGGATTATAATTCACTGTGGATATGCTTATATCTCAATAAGGGCTCTGCCGGAGACTCAGATGAAATTTGGTGTTGGGGCTGGAGGACTTGAAACAATGAAATGAATGCTGGTTTGATAATCTTTTTGATAAGGAAGAAAGAAAGCAACCAAAAAGTCTTAACATGGGGTAGGCATAGTGACTCACGACTAACTCTAGCCCTCTGGGAGGCCGAGGGCAGAGGATTGCTTGAGGTCATGAGTTTGAGACCAGCCTGAGCAAGAGCAAGACCCCGTCTCTACTAAAAATAGAAAAATTAGCCAGTTGTTGAGGTGGGTGCCTGTAATCCCACTACTCAGGAGACTGAGGCAAGAGGATTGCTTGAGCCCAAGAGTTTGAGGTTGCTGTGAGCTATGATGCAATGACACTCTATTGAGGGCGACAAGGTGAGACTCTGTCTCAAAAACAAACAAACAAACAAACAAAAAAAACCAACCAAAAGTCGTAATGTAATTTTTGGTATTCAGATGAATCCATTGTGATAGTAGAATGATTAGAAGATAAAGCCAGACAAAAAGAGAAATATTACTCATAATCCCATAGATTACCACCATTAATATTTTGGTTTGTATGCTTTGAAACTTGTGCATTTTTATAAGAAGAATATACTCCATATCCTCAGTAATTCTCACTTAGCAATATATCATAACTGTCTTTCTGTGTTAAAAGTCTGCACCATCAGTTTTTGCCCGCTGTTTGGACGTACTGTGATGATTTATTTAGCCATTCTTCTATAATTAGATATTGGAGTTTTTTAAATAGATAGTACAAAACAACTGTAATGAATATTTTCTAAGTCTTTGAGTACTTGTTCCATTACTTCCTTAGAATAAATATCTGGATGTAAAATGGCTGGATCAAAAGTGGTAGATGTTTTAGCTTTTAATGCAAACTATAAACTTGTCTCCAGAAAGATTAAACCTATATTCGCTTCCATCTTGTTTATGAGATTGGACATGTTCCCCGCTTCCTTTCTTCCTTCCTTTCCTTCCTTTCCTTCTTTCCTTCCTTCCTCCCTCCCTTCTTTCCTTCCTTCCTTTTACTTTCTTTCTCTTTCCCTCTCTGTCTTTTATATTTCTTCTGTGATTAATTTTTTGATTATGTTCCTTTGCTTATATTCCTGTCAGGGCATTCATCTCTTAATGATTTATGGAAGTTTTTTTTACAAATTTAAGATATTAATCCTTTGTTGCATTGCAGATGCAGATTTTTTTCGTATTTTATCATTTGTCTTTTGTTAAGGAGGGGCTTTTTGCAGATATTTTATTTTCATTTTTATTTATTTTATTTATTTTTGTGATTTTTGGCCAGTGCTGGGTTTAAACCCGCCACCTCTGGTATATGGGGTCGGTGCCCTATTCCTTTGAGCCACAGGTGCTGCCCTTTATTTTTATTTTTTTTTATTGTTGGGGATTCACTGAGGGTATAGGAAACCAGGTTACACTGATTGCATTTGTTAGATAAAATCCCTCTTACAATTATGTCTTGCCTCCAGAAGGTGTGGCACACACCAAGACTCCACCCAACTCCCTCCTTCTTTCTCTCTGCTCTTCCTTTCCCCCGGTTATTTTAAATTTTCATAAACTCAAATATGTCAATATTTTCTTTTCTTTTCTTTTATTGAGACAGAATCTTACTGTGTTGCCCTTGGTAGAGTGTGGTGTAACAGCTCACAGCAACCTCAAACTCTTGGGCTCAAGTGATTTTCTTGCCTCAGCTTCCTGAGAAGCTGGGACTACCAGCCCCCATCACAATGCCCAGCTATTTTTTTTTGTGCGTGTTCGAACCCACCAGCCCCATGCGTGTGGCCAGAGCCCTAACCACTGAGCGATAGGCGCTGAGCCAATATTTTCCTTTATGATTTTTATTGGCAGTCATACTTGAAGGGTCTGAGGAGAAAGGCAAGGCCTAGATCACAGAGAGCCTGTGATTCTGAGTTTATCTTTGAGTGATATGGGAGCCAAACTTCAGAGTTTTGCAGAAGAGCTGGCATGATCAGAAAAGCAGTGTAGTTGCTGGGTGTGGTGGCACAGCCATTGTCATAGCTGCTTGGGAGGCTGAGGTGGGAGCATAGAAGTTTGAGGCTGTGGTGAGCTATGAGATTGTGATGTGAATAGCCACTGTACTCTAGCTTGGGAAACCTATGGAGACTCTATCTCTGTTAAAACAAAAATGACACTCTAGTTAGATTTATGGAGGGTGACCTGAGGGAGCTGAGTCCTTGGGGCCATTACCATAATCCCGGTCAAAGTCTGTGAGTGTATGAGTGGCAGAGTGCTGATAGGACTGGAGAAGAGCACAGACTGGGAATATTTTGGAGGTCATAACATCTGGGCTTGGTGGTTGATTGGATTGAGAGTGAAGGAGAGGTGTGGGATCAAGAGTGATTCTTCCAGCCTAAGCAAGAGCAGGACCTACATCTACTAAAAATAGAAAAGTTAGCTGGATGTGGCAGCATATGCCTGTAGTCTCAGCCACTTAACAGGCTGAGGAGGATCACTTGAGCCCAGGAGTTTGAGGTTGCAGTGAGTTACAAAGATGCCACTGCACGTTAGCTGGGTTGACAAAGTGAGACCTTGTCTCAAAAAAAAAAAAAAGAAAAACTGTGTTGTACAAGAGGAGAGGACAGGTTAAAATGGAAAGATACAGGTTTAATGAGGTAAGGTAATGAGTTTATTTTTGGCCATGATCAGTTCAGAGTGTGTTTGGGGTGTACTTTGGTCATCTGTTGCTGTGTAACAAGCCATCCTAAAGTCTTATGCCCTCAACCACCAACAGCTTATTGTTTCTAATGATTCTGTGGGTTGACCGAGGACTCTGCTGGAACCCTGCTAGGGCTTCTGCTCATCTCACTTGAGTTTGTCAAAATTGTCTTTACTCCTCCCACCCTGCTCTATTATGAATTCAGAATATCCCAACATGGACCAGCATACCATGTTGTAACATCATGCTTCATCCTTAACAGAAGTATATATGTCAGAGAGATGAAGGAAGTGCTGTGGGTTTATACTCAGAGCTCTGGCATTTTTCACACCCTGGGGAATGCAGTGCATTCAGAGTGGAGTGAAGGGTATTCCTTTTTAAAATTTTATTTTATTAAAGGAGTGGAGGAAGGCTTTGGGGAACTTGGCCAAATCATTTTTAGGAGGAGTACCTAGGGAAGTTGAATACCATGAAATGGGTTTGAAGCTGTCAGTGTAGGAATGCTTGTGTTCAAGTTTGAAAGTCAGTAGTCAGAAGAGCAGTGGTCTGAGGATGGAACTGAGATTTAGTAACACATAAGGGCTAGCTTAGTAAGGAAAAGCCCTTAATAAGAGAGACAGAGAGGTGTGAAGAGAAACAGTTGACTGCAGCGTCTCATGGACATGGGACTCTGTACAAAGTTAGAATTGAAGAAAAGAAGAGGGGCTGCACCCGTAGCTCAGTGGGTAGGGTGCCGGCCACATATGCCAAGGTAGGTATAAGCCTTAGAGAGTGCTGTGGACTGTGACACCATGGCACTCTACCAAGGATGACATAATGAGATTCTGTCTAAAAAAAAAAAGAAGAAGAAGTAGAAAAGAAGAGGGTCAGGCTGGGTGTGGTGGCTCACACCTATATTCCCATTACTTTGTGAAGCCAATGCTGGAGGATCACTTGGGGACCAGAAGTTGGAGAAACCAGCCTGGGCAACAAAGTAAGACCCCTGTGTCTATAAAAAATAAAAAATTAAGCAGTGCCCATAGCTCAGTGGGTAGTATGCCAGCCACATACACCAAGGCTGGCAGGTTTGAACCCGGCCCGGGCTTGCTAAACAACAATGACAACTGCAACAAAAAAAACAGCTGGGTGTTGTGGTGGGCGCCTGTAGTCCCAGCTACTTGGGAGGCTGAGATAAGAGAATTGCTAAAGCCCAAGAGTTTGAGCTGTGAGCTGTGATGCCACTGTACTCTACAGAGAGCAACATTGTGAGATTCTGTCTCTAAATAAATAAATAAATAAATAACTAGCTGGGCATGATAGTATGAGCCTGTAGTCCCAGGTGCTTGGGAGGCTGAACCAAGAGGATTTCTTGAGCCCAGGAGTTTGAGGTTACAGTGAGAGGTATGATCATGTCTCTGTACTTTACCCGGGGTGACAGAGTAAGATTCCATCTCCTAGAAAAAAAAAAGTGTCAGAATTCTCAGGTCAAGTAGGATGAAGACTGGAAAATATCCCCTGGATTGGACAATGGCGTGGCATTGCCTTCCTTAAGAGGACAATTTCAGAAAAGTGATGGAGACGGAATTATAAATGACAGTGAGTTGATGAGTGGGAACATGGAGACTAGGGTATCTCTTCTGAGAAGCTTGACAAAGAAAAGAAAGGGAAAGATCGTGTGGTTGTATGGTTGCTTGAGCATATCAATAGGCTGATACGAAGGCACCAGAAAAGGGCAGGGGGAGAGATTGAGATTGATTAATACAAGTGTGAGGGCAGTTTGTCATGGAGCAGTATTCCAGAAGAGAAAGAAGGAGATGGGGTCTTCATCTTTTTAAATTGCAATTCCATTCTTTCAGATGCTCAGGCCAAAAACCTCTCACCTCTCATTGAATTTATCAGAGAATTTTGTTTGTTCTGCATTCACAGTACAGCCTAAATCCAACCAACTTCTTAATGCCTCCACTGCTGCGTCAGGCTGTCACTGGCCTGGATATGGCAGCTGTTTCTTTATGGGTGTCTCTCCACTTCTGCCTGAGCCTCTTTGGCTACACTCAACACAGTAGCCAGTGAGTTCCTTTAGGATGCAAATCATTTCATGTTACTTCTCTGCTCAGAACCGTCCTGTGGTTCCCTGTCTCACTCAAAGGATAATAAAACAGCAAATCCTGATGTGATCTAGAAAGTGCTAAGGTCTGGCTCACAGTTACCTCTCTGCTTTCTTATTTTACCATTCTCCTCTTTGGTAATTGCACTTTATCTATACTGGCTTCCTTGCAGTTCCTTGCAGGGCAGCTTCACACGCTCCCCCTGAAGGCTTTTGTGCTTGCTGTTTCTCTGTGCCTTTGGAATGTGCTCCTCTGGTAGCCCCTTATTAGAAATTGCAACCCCTCCCTAACCCCGGAGGTCCCTATTCCTCTCCCTTGCTTGCCTATGCTGTATAATTTACTTGTTTATTGCCTCCTCTCTTTAGAATATAAGATGCTTGTAGCTTGTCTGCTTTGTTTACAGACTTAGAACCATGGCTGTCACAAAGTAGGCAGTAAATATTTGTTAATTAAATAGGTGAATGAATGAATGGAATCAAGACTTAACCTTGGAAAAGAAGAAGGAAATGTCAGCCTCTGGGACAGGAGGAGATAAGTGAATATGAATAGATAAGTTTATAGTAAGTATATAGTATAGTATATAGTGGAAGCTTGAGGGGAATGTGTAGGCAGATAAGAATTTGAAGGCAGTCCTGGCAAATGTCCTCAGTATAAAGGAGGGAAGCTTGTCTGTTGTAGGTAGTGGTGGTGGTTGGGGTGGGGGCAAGGAGACTCTTGAGGGTTCGGGTTAGTCACTGAGGGAAATGGGAAATCCAAGGACAAGTAAAGGACCCAGGCTGGGATGAAGACTATGATGCAGTTTTATAAGGCTGTGTGATTTTCCTCTGTAGGACTCAGGAACCTGGAGTTAGGAGTGGAGCAGAACAGGTGGATTTAGCATTTAGGTAGGTGTGAAGGGAGGCCATGGGTGTAGAGAAGTCAAAGAGCAGTCCTGATGCAACGATGGAGCCAGAGTGAGGAGAGAAGACTGTCCAAGGAACAGGTTGATTGTTTAATTGGGAGAAAATGGTAGCGTCAGAGCATGGAGGACTAGACAGGCCGGAGTGAAGGTGTGAGATACTGGAAGGTTCGGAGGGTGTGTCAGAAAGAGAAAGAATGACGTTTAAGATTTGTGTTGACAAGGTCTAGGGTGTGGCCATGCATATAGATGGTTGAGAGGACCAAAGGTTATTGTTAGTGAAGAAATTTAGAGACTGTAGTGTAGAAAGAAATCATCCTGTAATCATCTGGGATTTTTTTTTTTGAGACATGTAATCATCCGGGATTTTTTTTTTTTTTTTTTTGAGACAGAGTCTCAAGAGGTTGCCCTGGGTAGATTGCTGTGGTGTCACAGCTCACAGCAACCTCAGACTCTTGGGCTCAAGTGATTCTCTTGCCTCACCCTCCCAAGTAGGTGGGACTACAGGCACCCGCCACAGCACCTGGATATTTTTTTGGTGGTTGTTGCAGTTGTCATTGTTGTTTTAGCTGGCCTGGGTTCTAATCCACCAGCCTCAGTGTATGTGGCCGGCGCCCTACCACTAAGCTACAGGTGCCACCCCATACTGTAGATTTTAACACCACCAAGATGGCAGGAATTGTAGTGGAGAGGAAGCCAGGATGCCAAAGGTGTCAGTGAATGCTGGAGAATGAGCTAGAAAGTGGAGGTACAAAGGGAAGACTGGGTGGAAGCCATGCGGCATGAGCTCAAAGGAGCAGAAGTTTTTACCTGAGGATGGAAGGGTAATGGTCTGGAGTCAGCTTAGGAGAGCATGGAAAATTTTGACCTCTTGCCCTGAGATACTGTGGTGTAGGAAAATACGGTATCAGAGGGCTAATAGTGCAAGCAATGTTGGCTGGTGCAGGAGCGGGCCAGAGTAATTTGGTTGATTTATCTTTTGGCTAGATTGTGGAATTAAGTTGTTTTTATTATTATGTATTTATAATGTATGGCATTTAATAGCATTGTATTTCCTCTTATTATAAAATGAATTAAATTCCTTTTACTTACATATTTATACATTAAGTCATATATATATGTATATATAATATATACTTTTTTCCCAGATTAATAGGAGGGTGATTAAGATACATTGTCTGCATTTGTTAGGTAGACTCCAAGTTACGGTTATGCCCCTCACCCAGGAGGTGTGCAGTTTACCCTTATGTTGTGCCTGTTAGGTGAGAGCGCACAAAGGTATTTTATATGTTGTATTTACTTACATGTGTACTTATAGTTAAGTTTTTATATATACCTGTTTTTCTTTCTTTTTCTTTCTTTTTTTTTTTTTGGTCCTTTGGGTTTTGACTTTGAGATGAAAAAGACCTTGCAAGATCACTGTAGAGGCATCCTCAGTACCTGGTTTTTTTTTTTTTTTTTTTGAGACAGAGCCTCAAGCTGTCCCCCTGGGTAGAGTGCCGTGGCATTACAGCTCACAGCAACCTCCAACTCCTGGGCTCAAGCGAGTCTCCTGCCTCCGCCTCCCAAGTAGCTGGGACCACAGGCGCCCGCCACAACGCCCGGCTATTTTTTGGTTGCAGCCGTCATTGTTGTTTTGGCGGGTCCGGGCTAGGGATTCGAACCCGCCACCTTAGGTGTACGTGGCTGGCGCCTTAGCTGGTTGAGCTATAGGCGCCGAGCCAGTACCTGGTTTTAAACTTGGTTTTTGTATTGCTTCTGCTCCCAGCAATAACTTTTAGGGCCTTTAGCTTTTAGGCCCTCCTGGTTAGATTGGTTCTCTCTTGGTTCTCTTTTGTTACACTGGACTGATGATTAACTCTTAGGGAAGCTCTTCACATAGGGGTTGCTGAATGATGAAGGGACTCTCCTTACTCTTGGCTCTGCAGCCTCTAGTTCAGGGAGGAGGTCTGACTCTGTCAGCAGGAGAGCCCAGTCTATGAGTTAGAAATGGTGTCATGTATATTCTTTGCAGTTGCACATGAACCAGAATGATCAGCAGGGAAGTTCCTGTTAAATGTTGCCGCCTCCACCCTGAATACTGCAGACTTTTCATTTTCCCCTGTACAGAAGTAGGGTGCTGCTAGGAATATCTGTTGGTATCTTTTAAGTGTGATTGCATTTTCCTGATGTTTGTATTCTCATACCCTCAAGAGAGCTTGGCACGTACCTGTTTAGTATTTGTTGCATCTTACTGTAATGATTTATTTGTCTCTGTCTTCTAAGCTGTCCCCCCTCACCCCTGAGCCAACTTGGACTCCTTGAGGGCATGGTTAGGTTTCTACTCATCTTTTTATAGGCTCCTAATAAGTAGGTATTTAGGAAGTAGGTATTAAATTAATGCATTAAACTTAGAATTAAAGTAGCCTAACTCACACATCTTGCATGGGAGAAACTATGCCCAGAGGATTAAATGGCTTGTCCAATGCTACACAGCTATGTTCAAATGAGATTAGAATCCATTTCTCCTCTTAAGCTTTTGGGGCTTTCTCAAAGATTAATGTTAAAACAACTAGGTCTGTGTCCCCCCAAGGTAGAGAAAATTGAATTCCTTGAGAATTCAATTACATCTTCTAGGGAGATGTACATCTTCTCATTTCACCTGTTACCTCGTTTGGGGTGGGGTGATGGTTTGGAATTTGGTTGTTCTTTAACTCTTGATATTGGTGAATGAGGACCTTGCTACAGGGAGGTTCGGTTTTACTTGTAAAACTGGTAGGTTTACTTTTTCCTCAACCTGTGCCTTAAGGACATCCTTCTGTTTGGTGGGTTCCATGCGCTGGGATGGGGTGGAAGGTACTGGATAATCTCCAGGTAGAGAAAGCCAAACAGCAGCATTTCCAGGTCACTTGTGGTGCTTTGAGAGAACCAGGGATTAGAAGAAAGGACATTATAACCTGCTGCCAGAAGTTCAGAGATAGGTCATTTGTGGCTGGTAGGGTTGGCAGGAAAACAGTGAGTCACACTGGCAGGTTGACAGGGACTGAAATAAGAACAAATTCTTAGTAATTGCTAGGAGAATCCTTTTTCCATTTAGACCAGTGGGTCTCAGTAAGGGGCTACTCTGCCTCCCAGGGGACATTTGGCAATGTCTGGAGACATTTTTGGTTGTCAAAACTAGGGAAGGGTGTGACTGGCATTACATGAATAGAGGCCAGGGTGCTGCTGAGCATCCTCCAGCGCACAGGACAGTCCCTCACAACAGGGAATTACCCAGCTCCAAGTCGTTAGTGCCCAGGTTGAGAAACCCTGACTTCCATCCGAGTCCCTTCCAAAAGTACCCCGGTGACTACTTCAATCATTAAAAAATTGTTTTATAAGTAAACTTGACTTTGAACTCTGTTGTTAAATGGCAGAATTGGGTTTATTTCACTTTTTTCTTTTCAATGCTTTTTTAAAAATTGAGGCAAAATTCATGTAACATAATTGTTTTTAACTGCATTTAATACATCAGTGATGTTGTGTGACTACCACCTCTATCTAGTTCCAAAACGTTTTGATCACCTCAAAAGGAAACCAGTACCCATTAAACAGTTGCTCCCTGTTTCCTCTTTCCTCAGCCCCTGGCAACTACCAATCTGCCTCCTGTCTCTGTGGATTTACCTATTCTGGATATTTCATATAAACAGAAGCATGTAGTACAGTAGAACCTCCACTGACCACCTCCCTCCCCTAACCACCTCCTTAAGTCGACCAGACATGCACCACATATAGGGGTCAGTACAGCAGGCCTAGTTCCTTATGTTGACCACTTCCATGTGTTGACCAGTTTGTTACAGTCCCTTGGGTCTTCAGCTTACAGAGGTGTTACTGTATTTGTTTTTCTTTTGTGTCTTGTTTTTTTCTCTTAGGATGTTTTTGAGATTCCTTTATACTGTGAACTTTTCTTATAAAGAAAAATACTTCTATCTGTTTTTATGGCTAAATACTGTTTCATTCTACAGCTACACCACAGTTTTTTATCCATTCATCTATTGATGGATATTTGAGTTGTTTCCACTTTTGGCTGTTGTGAGTAATGCAGCTATGAACATTTGTGTGCAAGTTTTTGTTTGAACACCTGTTTTCAGTTCTTTGGGGTTTATACCATGGAATGGAATTGCTAAGTCACATGGTAACTATGTTTAGCTTTTTAAGGGCCCACTAGCCTGTTTTCCACAGCAGCTGAACCATTTTGTATTATTGCCAGCAAGGTATAAGTGTTCTAATATCCCCACATCCTTGCCAGCTCTAGTTTTTCTGACTTTTTTTTTAAACTGTAGTTATCTTAATAGATGTGAAGTGGTACCCACTGTATACAAATATATATTTATATAAACATATATATATTTAACTGCCAACAATTTTTTGATTTCTACTTAACTTTCTTTACATGTCAGTATGTAGTTCCTTTCCCATAAGAGCAAATTCATCCTTTAAAAGAAATCGGCAGAAAAAAATAAATGAAGAAAAAGTCAAGATCCTGGAGTGAGGAAGAGGGAGGACCGGCACTGGTCTTGGTCCACTGGGAAATCCTGTGTTTCAGGTTCCTCTAAACTAAACTAAACTAAAATACCAACATTAAACCTCTAAAAGCATTGAAAAAAAATTGTACTTTGTCTTTATCTTTTGAGCTGTGTAGATGTTAAATGGTTAACATTTGGTTAAAAAGCTAGATTCCATGCCCTGCCTTCCATCCTCTGTGTCTCCTATAAGGATCAGAGCCCAGGTGACAGGAGGAATGCTGGGTACCAGCAGGACTGAGCTGTTCTGGGCTGCAGGGCTTCTCTGTGAAGTCCTGAGAATGGCTACACCGGGGTTGAAGCTGACATGGAAAGTATAATACCAGTGGATACAAAATTTCTTTGGTAGCACTATGTAAATGAAGGTTCTCTAGATAGAAGATTTTTAATGGTGTCCATGAGGAGAGAGTATAGCAAAGTGTTTTGTTTTTTATTTTTGGGTGGGATTATGTTAGTTTCCTAGAGACACAGCAACAAATGACCACAAACTGGGTGGCTTACAACAACAAAAATGTGTCTCCTCATAGTTCTAGAGGCCAGAAGTCTCAAACCAAGGTGCCGACAGGACCGTGCTCCGTCCAGAGGCTTTGGGAAGAGTGCTCTTGCCTTGCCCAGTTTCTGGTTGCTCCAGGCGTTCCTTGGTTTGTAGCTGCATCACTCCAGCCTCTGCCTCAATCTTTATATGACCTTTTCCTCTCTTGTTGTGTCTCTCTTCTGAATGTCTCAAAAAAGGACACCTGCCATTTGGGTTTATGGCCTGCCAAGATAGGATGACTCATCTTGAGATCTTTAAATTAAGTGGCGGGGTGGGGAATAGGTGTGAGAGGTGTGAGGGGGTGTCTAGGAAACATTCCTTCACAAAGCTAGACCTGGTCAGGCCATTTGGTCTTGCATTTCAAGCCAAGAGCTTCCTGGAGGGTGGCAGCAGCAGCTCAGGGGGCCCAGGGAAGAGGTTAAGTCTTACCACTCTCCACAGCACTTTGCCACCTTGCCTCCCAACCAGGAATAAAAACCTTTCCTTGTCTCCTTCACACCTTTGAGGGGGTTGCATGGAGTACAAAGACTCTTTTACTAAATAAGCTCACATTTACAGGTTTCTGGGGCGAGAACATTGACATAATCTTTTTGGGAACGGCCATGTATCCCCCAACTTATAGCCCAGCTGGTCAGAAGTACCAGAGGCCTAGGACTTGAGACTGGCATCTGAAGTGGGGGCAGTCTTGTGGGGCTGAGCCCTTAATTTGTGGGGTCTACAGCAAACTTCAGAGTTGACTTAAATTGTATGATACCCAGCTAATGTCCAGAGAATTAGAGAACTGATGTGGAAAAAACCATTTGGTGTCAGAAATGTGAGTAGAAGAACCGGTTTTCCTTTCAATCATCATTATGGCTGAGCCAACTCAGAAGATAAGCAACGAAGAGTTACTTAATGCATACTTCTGTTTCATTTACTATCTGTGATGCCAAAAGAGAAATACCCAAGAAAGCAAAACAGTGGAGAGGAAACAGGCTGTGGAGTGTGGAGGAAGGAGAGAGGGAAGAAGAGCAGCTCCTAGAAGGAGGGGGGAAGAAGTGGGGAGATAGGTTTGCCCCGTGTCTAGAAAACACTCCCTCACAAAGCCAGGCCTCCCAATCAGGAAAAAAAACCTTTCCTTGCCTCCTTCACAACTTTAGAAGGGATTGCATGGCCATTCCCAAAAAGATTATGTCAGTGTTCTCATCTCAGAAATCTGTATTAAAATGCCGATTTCCCCTAAGAACAGTAATATGATACTTCGAAAGGTCCAGAAGCCTAGTCAGCACTTCTATTAATACTTTAACATTGACCAAAACATTGGCAAATCTATAAAGTTGACATTATTTTACACAGAGCCTTTGAAGTCTTTGACTAGGTTGGAAATTGTCGTTGAGTTGCTTTTTATAAACTGGGTCATATCTTCTGCCACAGTATGAATGTACCAGTTTTAAATTTTTCTAAGGATTGGCCTGCTGCCTCAGGAAACATTGAAACTTGCTTGGTAAAAATTATACAGCAAATAGCTCAGGGTTAAACAGTGAAGGGCTACAGGGGAGATCATAGAAAGGAGGACATTTGTCAATAAAACATCAAACAGAACGAAAGCCTTCTGGCCTGGGTGATGATTCAAAAATACATTTACATTTTTTTCCTGGTGAAATTCCTAGAGCCAGCTGTGCTATCCTCATAGTTATCTTCCTAACAATAATAATAATAAGAAAAAGCTGACTTAGTGCTTATATGGTAAGTACCTTACTGAATTATTTCATTTATCTTAGCAGCCCTGTGAAGTAAATAGTAATTCCGAGAGAGGTTAAGCAACTTGCCACGAAGTTGGTAGAGAACTACTGAACCTAAGCCCAAGCCTTTTTTTTTTTGGTAGTAAAAAATATGTAAGGATGAACTGGACTGAAAAGGATACATAATGTAAAATTTGCCATGGTAACCATTTTAAAGAATACAGTTCTGTGGCATTAAGTACATCCACATTGTCGTATAGCCATTATTCCCATTCATCTTGTATTTCATTTCCCCAACTGAAACGTTATACCCATTAAACAGTAACTCCCCATTCCGCTCTCTTCCCAACATTCTACTGTGTCTATGAATTTGCTGACTGTAATGCATCAAATAAATGGTATGATGGAGTATTTTCCCTTTTGTGACTGGCTTATTCCACTTAGCATAATGTCTTTAAGGTTCATCTGTGTTCTATTATGGGTCAAAATTATCTTTCTTTTTAAGGCCAAATTATATTCCATTGTATGTATATGCCACATTTTTTTGTCCATTCATCTGTCTATGGTTACTTGGATTGCTCCTGAGTTGGCTATACATGTGTACAAATCTCTCTTCAAGCTCTTTGTTGAATTCCTTTGCGTATATACCCAGAAGTGGAAATTCTGGATCATAAAATAATGTATGTTCAGTTTTCTTAGGAATTGGAATACCATTTTCCATGGCAACTGTGCCATTTTATGTTCCCATCAGCAGTGCACAAGGGTTGCAGTTATTCCATATTCTCACTAATACTTGTTATTTTTTGTTTGTTGTTAAAAACAAATAGCCATCCTAATGGGTATGAAGTGATATCTTGTTTTGATTTATGTTTCCCTAATCACTAGTCATCAATATTGAGCATCTTTTTCTGTACTGATTAGTATTTGCCATTTGTATTTCTTCATTGGAGAAACCTCTACTCAAATCCATTGCTCATTTTCAAATAGGGCTGTTATTGAATAGTAGGAGTTTTTTTTTTTTTTTT
>NW_003852463.1:6223565-6225763 GCF_000181295.1 Otolemur garnettii
TTTGCTAAGGTTCTGTCCTTTCAGCCTCCTTCTGGACGGGAGCTTCTGTAAAAAGCTGGCTGCAGTTCGCCATCTTGGCTCCGCCCCCCGAATAGTAGGAGTTTTAAAAAATATATTCTCCTTAGTGAATGTCTGGTTTATAGATAATGTTTTCTCCCATTCTGTGGATTAGTTTTTTACTCTGTTGTGTCTTTTGATGCTCAAAACTTTTTTTTTTTTTTGAAACAGAGTCTCACTGTGTTACCCTCGGAAGAGTGCCATGGCATCACAGCTCTCTTGGGCTTAAGTGATTCTATTGCCTCCCAAGTAGCTGGGACTACAGGTGCCTGCCACAACACCAGGCTATTTTTTTGTTGCAGTTGTCATTGTTGTTTAACTGTCCTGGGCTGGGTTTCAACCCACCAGCCTCGATGCGTGTGGCCGGCGCCGTGACCAATGTGCTACATAAGGGTGCCAAGCCGATGCTCAAAACTTTTAATTTTCCTATAACCATTTGCATATTTTTGCGTTTGTTGCCTTGGCTTTGATGTCATATGCAAGAGATTGCCAAATTCAGTGTCATGAAAATTTTCCCTTATATTTTCTTCTGAGGGCTTTTTGGTTTTAGCTCTTATGCTGAGATCTTTGATCCATTTTGAGTTAATTTATGTAGTTGTAAGGTAGGGGGTCCTCATGTTTGTGCAGGTGGACATCTGATTTTCCCTCACTATTTGTTGAAGAGATTTTTCTTTCCCCCTTGACTGTCTAAAAATCAACTGACTATGTAAGTGTTTATTTCTGGGTTCTCTATTCTTTGGTCTGTATCTCTGTTTTTTGCCAGTACCACACTGTTTTGATTACCATAGTTTTGTAGTAAGTTTTGAAATTAGAAAGTATATGACCTCCAATTTTCTTCTTTTTCAAGATCGTTCTGGTTATTCAGAATCTCTTGAGATCATATGGATTTTAGAATGGATTTTTTTATTTTACTGGGATTTTTATAAGGATTGTATTGAATTTATAGATTGATTTGAGTGATACTGACATCTTAATAAGTCTTCCAATTCACTTACTCAGGATGTCATTCATTTTATAAGTCTTTTCTCATTTCTTTCAGCATTGTTTTGTCATTTTCAGTATATAAATCTCCTTATTTTATTTTTTAGAGACAGAGTCTCACTTTATTGCCTTCGGTAGAGTGCCGTGGCATCACAGCTCACAGTAACCTCCAGCTCTTGGACTTAGGTAATTCTCTTGACTCAGCCTCCCAAGTAGGGGGACTCCAGGCACCTACCACAACACCTGACTATTTTTTTTTGTTGCAATTTGGCCAGGGCCAGGTTTGAACCTGCCACCCTCGGTATATGGGGCCGATGCACTATTCACTGAGCCACAGGTGCTGCCTCCTTAGTTTATTCTTGATTATTTTATTGCTTTCGATCTGCTTTCGATCCTGTTGTAAATGGAATGATTTTATTTCTTTTCCAGATTGGTCATTTTTAGTGTATAGAAATGGAACTGATTTTTCTATGTTGATTTTGTATTCTCCGACTTTGCTGAATTTGTTTACCATTTCTGATAGATTTTTTTATTTAGCTCAAGCTTTTAATTTGCTGTGCTCTTTCTCCATCCTACACTGTTAAAATTAATCTCAGTTTTGTCTTCTGATAATTAAGAGTTTTTGAGGAATTTAAGTTTAGCTTTTCTAATTGGTTGTCTTAGTTCCTTTTTTTTCCCTTTTGAGACAGAGTCCCACTATATCACCCTGAGTAGAGTGCTACGGTGTCACAGCTCACAGCAACCTCAAACTCTCAGGTCTAAGTGATTCTCCTGCCTCAGCCTCCCAAGTAGCTGGGACCACAGGTACCCACACAATGCCTGGCCATCTCTTTTTGGCTGTAGTTGTCATTGTTGTCCAGCAGCCCCAGGCTGGACTCGAACCTACCAGCTCTGGTACATGTGGCCAGCAGGCACCCTAGCCGCTGAGCCACAGGCACCAAGCTGGTTGTCTTAGTTCTTAATTTACTGTTTTTTTCATCCATTACTATTTAAGTCAGCATTCAAAGTTTTAACTTCCATTCAAGTCTTTCTTAGTTCAGAAATCCCTTTTTAAATAAGCACTTGCTAAGGCATCATAGTTATTAAATCTTCTTCTGAACACTTTTTATAGAGTTTTGCAACTATCACATAATCTCATGAGATGAATTTTTTTTTTTTTT
>NW_003852463.1:6225894-6238331 GCF_000181295.1 Otolemur garnettii
CTACAGGCACCCGCCACAATGCCTGGCTATTTTTTTGTTGCAGTTATTGTTTAGCAGGCCTGGGCTGGTTCAAACCCACCAGCCTCAGTGCATGTGCCTGGCGCCGTAAACACTGTGTTATGGGCACTGAGCCGGGAGATGAATTCTTACAGAGGTAACTGAGTTTCTCTCTGACTTCTTCATATCCAAGTGAAGGAACAAGGGAAAATTTTAGGTTGACTGAATTTACATTGGGACTGCCCATGCCAGGCCCCAGCCTTTCAGAGCCACTCTCTCTGCCAGGCAGGGAATGGGGTGTCGTAATACCTACTCAAGACCCTGAAGGAGGCCTGTTGCCAGTGCTGTAGCAGTTCTGTGCCTGCTGCCCTATCTCTCTTTTGTGTTCTGCTAGTATCACCTGCATTTACTGCATTCCTTCTTCTTAGAAAACTTGATGTAAGCCTTCTTTCCACCTTGACTCTATCTAGCCGAAATTCCTCATAGTTCAAGGCAGGTGGGATGGCATCCTTCCTGGCTTCAAGCTCAAATGCAGGTTTTTCTCTATTTTTGTATTTATTTAGCTTATTTTAAGAGGACCAGGAGGCAGGAGACTATCTATCCTCTTGCTGCCATTATTTCTAGATGTCCTAGAAGATAGGTCTCTTGACAGGCTCCACCTGATGAAATTATCAGGCTCTTCCCTGTTCCTGCTGTAAATCACATGGCTGCTCACAGCAAAATGAGTGGTCACAGGTAATCTGTATTACCCATGGGTCATCCAACCACTGGCCTGATGGATTGAGTTGGAAAAGCAGGAGTTTCTCCTGTATTACTCTTATGATTGAAGAAAAAAAAATGAACTTTAGAAAAAGAATTACTGAGTTAGAAAAAGGTTGGTTTAGTATAAGTGTAATCTAGAAGGCTTTGATGATAATGATATGTTCCCACCTTTGTTTTTGTTTTGAGGTAGGGAATCTCTTTTACTCAGGCTTGAGTTTAGTGGTGCGATTCTAGCTCACTGCAGTCTTGAATTCCTGGTTTCAAGCGATTCTTCTGCCTCTGAGTAGTTGGGAATACAGGTGTATGCCACCAAGCTCAGCTAACTTTAAAAGAATTTTTTTTTTCGGCTTGGCATCTCAGTAGCTAGGGCGCCAGCCACATACACCAGAGCTGGTAGGTTCAAATCCAGCCTAGGCCTGCCAAACAACCATGACAACTGCAACCAAAGAATAGCTGGGTGTTGTGGAGGGTGCTTGTAGTCCCAGCTACTTGGTAGGCTGACGCAAGAGAATCATTTAAGCCCAAGAGTTTGAGGTTGCTATGAACTGTGACTCCACATTACTCTACTGAGGGTGACAAAGTGAGATTCTGTCTCAAAAAAGAGACATGGTATCTTGCTATGTTATCTAGGCTAGTCTCAAACTCCTGGCTTCAAGTGATCCTCCCTCCTTGGTCTCTCAGAGTGTTAGGATTACAGGCATGACCAGCATGCCTGGCCTTTTTCTGCTTTTTGATGGCCATGTCCAGTAGGTTTTGCATCCTGGTAGCTAACAGTAATCATTATCTGTACTTGATAGATTATTTCATCATTTTTGGAGCTTATGGAAATGGGAGAGAGTGACTAAATAACCCTGGCAAAGAAAGAGATAGAAAGGATGAAGGATTAAAGGATCATCAGAAATCAAGGTAGAGTCCTTCCTTTTTTCTACAAGGCCATACAAACTCACTTTTCTGAGCTTATCTCCTAAAAGTCACCTGCTCCTCCCTTCTTAGTCTTTGACTATGCCAGGTGTGCTTCTGCCTGCACTTCTCTCTGCCCAGGGTGGTCTTCTTTCATATGGCCCCACAGTGTGCTCCCTGACCTTCACAAATTTGTTCCAATGTCACCTTTTCAGGGAGTCTTTCCCTAACCATTGATTTAAAATTGTCCACCCTCTTCCTCCATATACACAATCCTTAACACCCTTCTTTATTTTTCTCTACAACACTTACCATAATCTGATCTACTTTTAACTTTATATACAGTAGAACCTCCGTAGGTGACCACCCCCCCCACCTACATTGACCACGTCCTTAAGTTGACCTAAATTTTCATAGACCAGACATGTACCATAGGTACTAAGGCCGGTTCCTTATGTTGACCACCTCCATATATTGACCAGATTGCCACAGAACTTATAGAGGTTCTACTTTAGTGCGAGCTCTCTGAAGGCAGAGATTTTTGTCAGTGTTGTTTACTGCTACATCTCCAGTACCTACAAAACTGCCTGAAAAGTAGTGGTCACTTAGGATTTATAAAATGATCAGTGATTGGTGGCTTCTGGCATCACTCAGTAGCATTAAGACCATGGATGATGTATATCTACTGCAGGTTACTGAGTCTAAAAATGTTTTCAAGTGACCTGTAGATTTCTACCATTTTTCATTTATTTATTCAAGCATATCCTCAGTGAGTAAGGCACTCAGGTACCAGCCTGAGGTCCCTCTGGGCAAATTTATTCTGGCATCCTTAATACTAAGTGCAGCCAGTGACAGACAGCACAAAAAGATTCCTGTTGAAGCAAACCACTGGGTCTTGTGAAGACAATGTGTTTAATTATTGTGTATCCATGTGCAAGAGAAAGGTTTTGCCTGAGCATGGTTAGTTTGGGGCACCTGAAGTACTCCTTGTGGAGAATCTGGTGTGCATTTGGAGTATGGAGCCTGGGAGCAGCAGAGCCAGAACCAGTTGAATCTTCAGCTGAGTCCTGAGGACCACTTGTCCCTTCCCTAGTCATCTTTAGCATGCTTTTTTTTTTTTTTTTTGAGTCACGGTCTCACTCTGTCATGCTGGGTAGCGTGCTATATAATCATAGCTCACAGGAACCTCAAACTCTTGGGCTTGAGCAACCTCTTGCCTCTGCCTCTTGAGCACCTGAACCTATAGGTACTTGTTTTTCTGTTTTGTTTTGTTTTGTGTTGTTTCCCTGTTTTTCTATTTTTAGTAGAGATTCGCCTTACTCAAGCTGGTCTTGAACTCCCTGAGCTCAGGCAATCCACCTGTCTTGGCCTTCCAGAGGTGCTAGGATTATAGGAGTGAGCCACTGTGCCCAGCTGCCCTCAGTATGCTTTTTAAGTCTCTGCCTTGCCTGAGATCAGGTTCCTCTCTTCCTCCTTCTTTATTGAATCCTACCCCTGTGTCAGCTCGTGTGTTCCCTCAGTGTCTACTTCACAGTAGAGGTGACGGCATATGAATTTTGTCCGTGGCTCGGCGCCTGTGGCTCAAGCGGCTAAGGCGCCAGCCACATACACCTAAGGTGGTGGGTTCGAATCCCCAGCCTGGGCCCGCCAAACAACAATGATGGCTGCAACCAAAAAATGGCCAGGTGTTGTGGTGGGCGCCTGTAGTCCCAGCTACTTGGGAAGCTGAGGCAGGAGACTCGCTTGAGCCCAGGAGTTGGAGGTTGCTGTGAGCGTGATGCCATGGCACTCTACCTAGGGGGATAGCTTGAGGCTCTGTCTCAAAAAAAAAAGAATTTTGTCCATGGATATTATAGTGGGGCAAGAAGATAAGGGGATGAATTATCAGTGTGCATTTGGACGTGTTAAGCCTTAGAGGAAAAGGGGATCCCTTGCAGAGTAGAGGAACTACGAAAGCAGTGAAGCTATGTGGAGGCTCTGTACGCAACCACTGCAGAGCTGCTTTACTAGAATCAGATGTGACCAGGAAAGAAATAGACCATGATTTAAATCAGGCGTCCTCAAACTACGGCCCGCAGGCCACGTACAGCCCGCCTAGGACATTTATCTGGCCCACCGGGTATTTTTGCCACTGCTGCCTGTCCTGCTTAGCAGCCGACTCGTCCTGGGGCCTGCAGTCTGGCCCTCCAGCGGTCTGAGGGACAGTGAACTGGCCCCCTGTTTAAAAAGTTTGAGGACCTCTGATCTAAATTGTAGACATTTGTGACAATGCATTCTATGTTCACCTTGAGCTCCATCTCATATGCAGAGCTGCCTGACATTGAATGGTGTCTGGCCAGCCTGATTAATTTTTAATATTTGATTCTCTAGTAAGGTGGCTGGGCATTGAGGTACATCAAAGACAGCTTTTGTTTTTATGGAGTTGGTCAAAATAATACTGGAGAGTCAGGTTACTGTAACCTTGAGCTCTGGTTGTTCTGAAGGGATGAGATCAGACTCTTTAACTTCCCTGGTTTCAGAAGGATCTTTGCTTTTTGCAGAGCAGGTTATTTGGAACTGGGAGTGGGTATGCTTCCTGTTGGATCCTACACACTTTATTATTGGAAATGCCTTATTATCCAGCCGCAGATAGAAAACAGCCTCCGTGAATGAGGCTCCCAGTTCTGCCCATAATTTGAATGATGTCTGAGTTCTGAAAACCTACTGATAACTTCTGAAACACCAGAGAATTTAAACACAATGTTCTCTAAATAATACTTTTTACACCGTGAGTCCTCAAAGCAGATGATGATGATTTTGGTCTGGGTTCTTCTGCACAATATCTACTTAATTTTTTATTCTCCCCCATTTAAAAAATTACACATATAAACATTCTGTCTCTTAAAATCTTTTATTTTTTATTTTCTATTCTTTCTACTTAGCCCTTCATAGCAAAGGATGAAAAGTATCTGAGTGGTGAGGACCTTGTGTGATGAGAGCTTCTTTTAAGTAACTCATATGTACATTTTGCTATCTTTTGGATTGATGGCTGGTTAGGGAGGAGGGGGAAGGTAATGTAAAGGAAGATGACAGTGTGGACTCTGGTATGCTTTGTGAAAGCCCCCGATTCTAAGAGTGTAATTGGTAGGGGCAGAGCCTGTCTTTTATTTTCAGAATGAAGTTCTCTCTCTTTTCCTTGCTTGCTCATTATCTGTCTACCTATAAATATGCTTTCATAAGCTGGAAAGACTCCACATGGACTATGAGGCTCTACCCAGTCTTGCCTTACATGGAAAATTTTACAATAATCATGGTTACTTGTAGAATCAGAAGAGTTACTGATATTCCCACTGGAAAAAATAAACATTTAAATATTAGGGAAAGATGTTCAAATATTGAACATACCTCTTTATTGAATTTATAAGTCTTTTTCTTTTCTGACTTTTATAACTGATAAGTTATTTTAATGGATTTCTTGATATTCATCCATCTGGCCATTCATTCTTTTTTTTTTTTTTGAGACGGAGCCTCAAGCTATCCCCCTGGGTAGAGTGCCATGCATCACGTTCACAGCAACCTCCAACTCCTGGGCTCAAGCGAGTCTCCTGTCTCAGCTTCCCAAGTAGCTGGGACCACAGGCGCCCGCCACAACGCCCGGCCATTTTTTTGGTTGCAGCCATCATTGTTGTTTGGCGGGCCCAGGCTGGGGATTCGAACCCACCACCTTAGGTGTATGTGGCTGGCGCCTTAGCCGCTTGAGCCACAGGTGCCAAGCCTGGCCATTCATTCTTACCTTAACTTTATGAACCAACCTGATTTGCTATGGTCTATCATTTTTTTAATATACTGTCAGGTTCAATTTACTGTTATTTTATTGAGTGTCTCCTTATCTTTATTTGTAAATGGTTTAACATATAGTTTTCTATGTGCCAGAGTTTTGGTATTAGGGCTATACTTACTCTTTTTGTGTGATCTTAGTTTATGCAAGGAACAATGATTAGAGCCCAGACCTGCATAGCTCCAGGGTCTTTGCTCATGTCATTCATCATGACAGCCCACATCAAGGGAGGAAGTCCAGCCTCAGAATCCTGAATCTCCATGGCCACTAGGGTCTGGGGGCTGGACTTGCACTCACTTCATCCTTTTAAAAGTTGAACTTTTTCTTTTGAATTAATTTGAGACTTATATAAATGGGTCAAAAACAATATTAGTCTAGTGCAAAAGCAGTTGCGGTTGTGGACCATGAATTTTAAATCATTATAACTAGGCTCAAACACATCTTTATTATTCAGAATAGACCATTGCAATCAACTCATCATTGCCAATGAACAATACGTTTGTTTATTCCTATGGTGTAAAAATCAGTGCTTCAGGATTCGACAAACTCTTTTTTTTTTTTTTTTAAAGACAGAGTCTCAAGCTGTCACCCTGGGTAGAGTGCTATGGTGTCACAGATCACAGCAACCTCAAACTCTTGGGCTTAAGCAATTCTCTTGCCTCAGTCTCTGAAGTAGCTGGGACTACAGGCACCTGCCCCAACACCGGCTATTTTTTGGTTGTAGTTGTCATTGTTGTTTGGCAGGCCGGCTTTTCGAACCCTCCAGTGCTGGCACCCTAGCTGCTGAGCTACAGGCGCCAAGCCATGATTCGACAAACTCTTGGAAAACATGTTTTGTTACTGCATTCTGATGGTTGTGAAAGTATTTTCCCTACAAAAAGTTGTCGAGATGCTTGAGGAAGTAATAGTTGGTTGGCGAGAGGTCAGGTGATATGGCCGATGAAACAAAGTTTGTAGCCCAAATCATTCAACTTTTGAAGCGTTGGTTGTGCAGTATGTGATTGGGCATTCTCATGGAGAAGAGTTGGACCTGTTCTGCTGACCCGTGCTGACTGCATGCTTTGCACTTTTTGGTCCATCTCATCAACTTGCTGAGCATACTTCTCAGAGTTAATGGTTTTGCCGTGATTCAGAAAACTCTAATAGTGGGTCAGACTGGCAGCAGATCACCAGTGACTGTGACCTTTTATGGTGCAAGTTTGGCTTTGGGAAGTGCTTTGGAGGTTCCTCTTGGTGTAACCACTGAGCTAGTCGTCATCACCTATATGAAATTCACTTTCAAATTCACTTTTCATCACATATCACAATGTGATCGAGAACTGTTGTGTAGAATAAGACAAGACATCAAGGACGATTGTTCTGATTCTTAGTCAGCTCATGAAGCACCCACTTATTGAGCTTTTTCACCTTTCTAATTGCTTCAAATGTTGAATGACCATAAATTCCCATGTATTCTTCACTCAAGTTCACCAGTGGTTAATATTTTACCATATTTGCCTTATCATTCAATCTATATTCACATGTTTTTTTGAACCATTTGAAAGTTGTAGTGTATGATATCCCTTTAACCCTAAATACTTCAGTGTGTACTTTCTTTAAAAAAAAACAAAGTACAGATATAATAATTAGAATATTAACTGTGATATAAAACTATTGTCTAATCTGATTATTCATATTTTTACCAAGTATTGCATTAGTATCCTTTATAGCAAAAGAAAAACATTTTCTCCCAGTCTGGGATTTAATCTAGGATCAAACATTGTATTTAGTTGTCATGTCTCTTAAATCTCCTTTAATCTGGAACAGCTCCTTAATCTTACATTGCCTTTCACGACCTTGATGTTTTTATAGACCAGTTCTTTTTTTTTTTTTTTTTGAAGTTTTATATCTTTATTCAGAACGTGATTAAACCACAGAATAAAGTTCTTCTAGCATTATAAAATCCAACGTTTTGAAATCCTTTTGTAGTTGGCAATATTGTTTTTACATCTTTGATAACCCTGAAGTTTTTCATGCATTCAGGTATTTTGCATGATGTCTGATGTGATCAGCAATAAAGGTTGCAATGAAGTAGTAGCTGTGATCATAACCCTCTTGTAATCTAAAAACAACAGGGATTTTCTTTTCTGTGGACGCAGCTATGAAGTTATCAGGAAGTAACTGTCCATCTAAAAGAAACTGGTCATCTTTTCCTTGATCAATTAGTATGTCCAGCTGAGAACCTTGATAGGACTTCACAAGAAAGGTAGCATCATAAGCCTTCCATTTACTTTGATCTGGTCCTAAATATCCACCAAAGGCCTTTTTGCCCCAAGGACAGAGCACTGGGTTGCAAATTGGAGCAAATGCTGATACAGATTTGTATTTTCCAGGATTTTTCAAAGCACAAATGAGAGCTCCATGGCCTCCCATGGAGTGGCCAAAAATTGACATCCTTTGGGGGTCCACTGGAAAATTGGCATTTATGAGTTGGGGAAGCTCCTCTGTTATGTAAGAGTACATTCTGTAGTTAGTTTTCCAAGGATCTTCAGTGGCATCCACGTAAAACCCAGCTCCGGTACCAGAGTCCCAGCTGTCATCTTCTCCTTTAATATTGCAGCCACGAGGGCTGGTATCTGGAGCAATGACGACAAGGCCGTGTTCTGAGGCAGCTTGATGATAACCAGATTTTGATATAAAATTTTGCTCTGTGCATGTTAAACCGGACAGCCAATACAGTGCAGGGCACTTTCCACTTTCTGCCTTTGGTGGTAAGTAGACAGCAAATTTCATTTTGTAGTTTAGTTCAACACTGTCATGTTCAAAAACTTTCTGCAATCCCCCGAAGCATTATTGCTGGAAATCTGTTTCAAGGCCATTCTTCTCCTCGGCGGCCACAGCAGCGTAGCCGGAAAAAGTAGTCGCGACCAGTTCTTTTTGATAGGATGTCACTTAATTTGAGTAAGTCTGATGTTTCCTAAGCTTAGATTCAGGTTATGTGTTTTTGGCTGGAACGCCACAGCCATGTGTTTCAGTGCGTCGTAACAAGAGGCACATCATGTCTGTTTGTCCCATCAGTAGTGACTTTAATCACCTAGCTAAATGGTATCTGCCAGGCTTTTCCACCGTAAAGTTACTACTACTTTTTACTTTGGAATTCATAAAGGTTGTGTGAGGATACTTTGAAGCTGTATAAATATCCTGTTCCTTATCAAATTTTCATTCACTGATGTTAGCATGCATTCTATCTTTTGAGTGAATATAGACTATATACTTCTTAGAGCTAAAGTGAAACAAGAGAAAGTGAGTCATTCAGTCTACTGAGGCAGATCACTTCTTTTTTTCCCTTTTACACCCACTGCCTATGGTCTTTGGGTTTTGTCTTTGCATAAGTGAACTTAGTCACACACTGTTGGGAATAGTGATTGGCTGTAATTTAAAACCTTTGGGGCCTTCGTTTGCTCATCCCTGGCCCAACATGGATCCTTCCAGTTTATTCTGGTCACAAGTGCCTATTGAGTCTTTGGCCTATGGCTCTGTTCTATCTTTGACTCTTTGATCCTTTGTTTTTGCTTTTAAGGTGCTGTCAGTTGGAGTTCCAGTGTTGCTTCTGGCTACTAAGCCTGTCTAATCAGGCGCCCAGTTACTTATCTAAGCCCAGTTACTTATCCTTGCTGTGTTAAGGCTGCAGTTGTATGAGTCACAGAAGTAAGTTTTTAATATGTTGGAGAGGCCAGACTATGTATAATATAAAGAAATTTGAAAAAACCAAGTGGTATAGGGCAGCGCCTGTGGCTCAAGGGAGTAGGGCGCCGGCCCCATATGCTGGAGGTGGTGGGTTCAAACCCAGCCCCAGCCAAACACTGCAAAAAACAACAACAACAACAACAACAACAACAAAGCAACCAAGTGGTATATACAGGCATACCTCAGAACCATTGTGGGTTTGGTTTCAGACCACTGCAATAAAGCAAATACCACAATAAAGCAAGTTACACAAATTAATTGGTTTTCCAGTACATGTGGAAATTAAGTTGACCCTAGACTGTAGTCTGTTTCTAAGTATCCAATAGCATTATGTCTTAGAAATCAATATGTATACCTTAGTAAAAAATACTTTATGGCTAAAATATGCTAATAATCACCTGAGCCTTAGCAAGTTGTAATCTTCCTAGTGGAGGGTCTTGCCTTAGGTATTGATGGCTGCTGACTGATCAGGTTGGAGATTGCTGAAGTTTGGGATAGCTGTTAAAATTAGACATCAGTGATGTTTACTGCATTGATTGGCTCTTCCTCCCATGAAAGATTTCTCTGTAGCATAAAATGTTTGCTATTTGATAGCATTTTACCCACAGTAAAACTTCTTTCGAAGTTTGAACCGCTTCACCAGGAGTAGATTCCATCTCAAGAAACTACTTTCTTTGCTTATTCATAAGAAGCAATTCCTCATCCATTCAGGTTTAATCACGAGACTGCAGCAACTCAGTCACATCTGTAGGCTTCACTTTTAGGTCTACTTCTCTGGCTATTTCCATATCTACAATTACTCCCACCACCGAACCCCTCGAAGTCATCCATGAGGGTTGGAATCAGTTTATTTCCAACTCCTGTTAATGTTGATGTTTTGACCTTCTCCTGTGAATCATGATTATTCTTAATAGCATCTAGAATGGTGAATCTTTCTCAGAAGGTTTTCTATTTACTTCCCCCAGATCCATCAGAGGATCTGTCTGTGGCAGCTATAGCCTTATGAAATGTCTCTCATAAATAATAGGACTGGGAAGTTGATATTAGTCCTTGATCCATGGGCTGCAGAGTGGATGTTGCATTAGCCCGCTTGAAAATATGAATCTCCATCAGAGCTCTTGGGTGACTAGGTACATTGTCAATGAGTAGTAATATTTTGAAAGGAATCTTTTTTCTGAGCAGTAAGTCTCACAGTGGGCTTAAATTACTTAATAAACCATTCTTGTAAACAAATATATTGTCCTTCAAGCTTTGTTGCTCCACTTACAGTGCAGATTTGGTATAATTCTTTTTTTTTGAGAACACAGAGTATCAATATGTCACCCTCAGTAGAGTGCAGTGGTATCACAGCTCATACCAACCTCAAACTCTTGGGTTTAAGTAATTCTCTTGCCTCAGCCTTGTAAGTAGATGGGACTATAGGCACCCGCCACAACACCTGGCTATTTTTTGTTGTTGCAGTTGTCGTTGTTTAGCTGCCCCTGGCTGGGTTTGAACCCACCACCCTTGGTGTATGTGACTGGTGCTGTAACCACTGTGCTTCGGGCAGGCACTGAGCCACTTTGGCATAATTCTTAAGGACCCTAAGACTTTTGGAATGGTAAATGAGCATTGGCTTCAACTTAAAAGTCACTCCATGCTTTAGCCTTTAACAAGAGAATAAGCCTGTCCTTTGCAGCTTTGAAGCCAGGCATTGACTTCTCTCTAGCTATGTAAGTCCTAGATGGCATTTTCTGCTTCCAAGGTAAGCCTCTTCCATCTGCATTGAAAATTTGTTGTTTAGTCTAGCCACTTTCATCGGTGTTCTGATCTTCTGGATGGCTTGCTGCAGCTTCTACATCAGCCCTCACTGCTGCTTCTTGCACTTTTACGTTATAGAGATGGGTTCTTTCCTTAAACATCATGCATCAACTTCTGTTGGTGTCAGATGTTTTTTCCCATGGTTTCCTCACCTCTCTCAGCCTTTGTAGAACTGAAAAAAGGTAAAGCCTAGCTCTGGATTAGGCTTTGGCTTAAGGGAATGTTGTAGCTGATTTGATCTTCTTTCCAGACCACTAAAACTTTTTTCATCTCAACAGTAAGGCTGTTTTACTTTCTATTATCATTCATGTGTTCCCTGGAGTAGCGATTTTTTTTTCTTCCAAGAACTTTTCCTTACTTTCACTACTTGACTGCTTAGGTACTACTTAGGGCTAGAGTTCAGCCCATAATACTTTGACATGGTAGTGTCCCATTTCTTCAGGAGTCATGTTCCTGGCAGAAGTAACCCTGAAACATGGCTCTCTGTTATGTTGTTACCAGCACACCTCTGTCATGTTGTTCAGTATGAAGCCCTGGATTTTAAATCATTTATTTTGAAATACATTCATGCAAATAAACACATGACTAAGTTCAAGGTTATTTTCACAATAACATGACTCTCCTTTAAATTTTGATAAATATTCCTGAATGCCAGAGAATGGTGTGGAGGTAATAGCTCTTACCTTAGGAACTAGACATAGTCTTCACGGTCTTCCTGCTTGACCTGCAACCTTTACTTGAGTTCCCAAATGACCATGGACAAGTGTCTTATTTGTGAATGTCATTGGGTATGTGCATCATGGTGGAAAATAGTTGAATGACTGTGCTAAAATGTAGCCTTGAACTTAGAAACATTCTACTTCCTCCCTCCCTGTCCCAAAGAAAAAGTTGGTAGAACTCTCTTCCAAAAGCACATTCCCACTTGTCCCTCAGGAGAGAACCTATACCCTCTCTGAGTTTTTTTTATTTTTTTCTCTTTTATTAATGAGTGCTTATTCTTTGGTTTACTACTAAATTAAAAGCAATAAATTAAAATGGACAAAGATGCTTCCCTGACAATAGTGAAAAACTGTTCACCAACTACTGAGGTGAAAGCTGGCAGAGGATTCAGAGCATTGCAGTCTGGAGCTACCTCATGAGCGAAGGAGGTAGCTTTGTACAATTTAGTAGCTTCTGAAGCATCCCAGCGCTGAGTGCAAAACAGGTAATTAATGTTTGTAAGGATTTCTCCAATTATCTATAAAAGGTAGGATTTTATCTAGTATATAATTTGGAACATCAAGATGTAAATAATAGTTTATCTGGGAAACTTTTACTGCAATTAATTCACATTAATTATAAATATTCAGGCCAGGTGCCATGTCTCATGCCTGTAATCCTAGCACTCTGGCTGAGGTGGGAGGATTGCTTAAGCTCAGGAGTTCGGGAACAACCT
>NW_003852463.1:6239227-6240473 GCF_000181295.1 Otolemur garnettii
CTTTTGTTGTTGTTGTCGTCATCATTGTCATTGTTGATTAGCAGGCCCTGGCCAGGTTCCAACCTGCCAGTTCCAGTGTATGTGGGCACCCTACCCACTGAGCTACAGACAATGAGCCATTGGTTTTCTAAGAAAAGAAATTAACTTATTAACTATTCAGTGCATAAGCATAATGACTTTCGTTCTAAGATACTCTTCATGGAAGATACAAAATTCCTATAAGTCTTTATGAATGTGAAGAAATGTCTCATAATTTAAAGAAAAGGTATTAAATGAGTCAATTTCTCATAACCCAAATGGATGAATCTCAGGAGAGGACTGTATTTACAAATTTAATTTAATTTTAATTTTTTTATATGAAAACTGTCTTTTTCCATTGCCACTAACTGTGTGGGTTTTGTTTTATTTGCCACACTTAAGTTTCAGATTTTTTTTTTTTGAAACAGTCTCACTATGTCACTCTCTGTAGAGCTCTGTGATGTCACAGCTCACAGCAAACTCAAACTCTTGGGCTTAAGTGATTCTCTTGCCTCAGCCTCCCAAGTAGCTATGACTGACTAATGTTTTGTTGTAGTTGTCATTGTTTAGCAGGTCCAGGCCGGGTTTAAATCCACCAGTCCTGGTGTATGTGGCTGGTGTCCTAACTGCCTAGCCAAAGTTTCAGGTTTTAATGAGGGAAAATCAATCTAATTTTTTTTATTCCTTTTATATTACATTATAGAAAACCTTCCCTACCTCAGAGTTATAGTACTATCTTAATTTTCTTTTAGTAGTTTTATTGGTTTAAGTTTTACAAACATTTTTATTGAATTGGCTGCATTCTACCTGCTAAAAGAGGTAGGAGATTTTGATTATTTTTCCCCCAGTGTAGTATTTTTAAAAGTTGGAATTTAAATGCCTTTTAAGAGAGGTATGTGTTCTCTGATACATCTCAATCCCCATGACTCTCAGTTGTCTTATTATCTGACATAGACTTGAAAAAAAATTGATATGTAGTAAGTTGTATATATCTCTTGGGTGAACATGGGATATTTTGAGACTTGTATACAATGTGTAGTGATCAAATTAAGGCACATAATCAGACTTCACCATTTTATTTTACCTATCTGATCCTGATGGGCATTTGAATTTTTGGCCATTTACTTAAAGTGTCAGTGAATCTAGAGTTCTTTTTGTTATTTGTGTGACACAGAGAATTAGCTTAAATTTTTTCCCAAAATAATCAGTTAGCAGTCCCAACATTTTT
>NW_003852463.1:6240717-6245703 GCF_000181295.1 Otolemur garnettii
AGAAAAGAAGGATATCAACATTAAGAAGCACCTGGGGATTCGAACCCACCACCTTAGGTGTATGTGGCTGGCGCCTTAGCCGCTTGAGCCACAGGCACCGAGCCCTTATAATAATAATTTATAATTTTATTTCTAAATTTAATGTTTTTTGATTTTAGTGTCAAATAGGACAGGCTTCCTCCACATTACCTGATTCTTTCCCCCATCTTGACTATTCTAATACTCCAGTGTATCTTTTTTTTTGATGAAATTTAGAGTATTTTTATCTAAAAATAAAAGAAGTTTTTGTGACATTTCATTTGATTTAAAATACTTTCTAATTTTGATTTTGCTTTCATTTTTGATATATAGATAATTTAGTTTTTGGATAAAAAGTGTTTAATTTTCAAATATTTGAGCAGTTTTCCAAAGATTTTTCTATTACTGATTTTTAACTAATTCCATTTAAGGTTATTGTCAGAGAGCCCATGCTTTATATGATTTAAATCCTTTTAAATTTATTGATAATTATTTTATGGCCTTGAATATGGTATAACTTGGTCTTTTGGACATTTGAAAGAGTGTGTATTTTGCTTTTGAGTGGAATGTTCTATAAATATCAGTTGGATCCAGTTGGTTGATAGTTGTTCAAGTCTTCTATAACCTTATCAATTTTCTGTTTCCTTGTTCTGTCTCTTACTGAGAGGGTTATTGAAGTCTTCAATTATTGTTGTAGATTTTTCCTGTTTCTTTCTGCAATTCTGTCAGTTTTTGCTTCATATATGTTGAATCTGTGTATGTATGCAGACCTTTAAGATTGGTGTATCTTTTTTATGAACTGACTCCTTTATTGACATAGTCATTCCAACTTTGTTTTGATTAGTGTTTGTGTGGTATATCAGCCTGAGCAAGAGCAGGGCCCCCTCTCTAAAAATAGCCCGATGTTGTGGCAGGTGCCTATAGTCCCAGCAACTTGGGAGGCTGAGGCAAGAAGATCACTTGAACCCAAGAGTTTGAGGTTGCTGTGACCTATGATGCAACAGTACTCTACTGAGGGCGACAAAGTAAGACTCTATCTCAAAAATAAACCAAAAAACCCCAAAAAAGACTAGCTTTCTTAACTTGTATTATTAGTAGTTATTTTTTAGCTGATTGTCTTGGATTTGCCATGTAGACAATTATGCATATATCATCTATAAGTAATGAGAATTTGGTGTGAACATTTTCAGTATTTCTCCCTCTGTTTTATGGCTGAATTTGATTTGCTTAAACTAATAGAATAGGTTTAATTCATTTGGAAGAAAAGTATCAGAATAATGAAAATATTTTGGCATTCTTTGAAAGGATCACTGAAAAACTCCTTCGGATGATGTACTGTGAAAAAGCTGTTACTGTTAGCAAGTTAGTCGTTGAGTATCGGCATATTTATTATTAAGCAAGTAGTGTCATCATTTATTTATTTTGTGTTTTTCTTTTAAAAACATTTAAAAATCTTCTCATACATACTACTTCATTAATCCAGTCTTCCAGGTCTTTAGAAAGCAATACATAGACTGTCCATGGCTAAAAACAAATTTCTGAAAGGTAAGCAAATTCTGTCAAGTCTATCACTGTGACAGATGCAGAAGTGCCTAGAATCCTTAAAGACACTTTATTGTACCTATTTATGTTGAATGTGTAGAAATTCTATGATGGATATTTTTTAGAGGTATGTATTTCCTTCTTATATTTTATTTATTTATTTATTTTTAAATGACAGCATCTTACTTTGTTGCCCTCGGTAGAGGGCTGTGGCATCACAGCTCACAACAACCTCCAGCTCTTGGGCTTAGGCAATTCTCTTACCTCAGCCTCCTGAGTAGCTGGGACTACAGGCGCCTGCCACAGTGCCTGGCTATTTTTTTGTTGCAGTTTGGCCGGGGCCGGGTTTGAACCCGCCACTCTTGATATATGGGGCCAGTGCCCTACTCACTGAGCCACAGATGCCACCCCTATTTACCTCTTATAAATAAAAGTTTCCATATACCTGTCAAAGTTGTCAACATTTATGGTGAGTTAACATGTATGGGCCAGGCACAGTGGTTCACGCCCATAATCCTAGCACTCTGGAAAGCTAAGGCAGGCAGATTGCTTGAGCTCAGAATTTTGAGACCAGAGACCCTGTCTCTACTAAAATTAAAAAGACTAGCCGGGTATTGTGGCAGGCATCTATAGTCCCAGCTACTTGGGAGGCTAAGGCAAGAGGATCACTGAGCCCAAGAGTTTGAGGTTATTGTGAGCTAGGATGCCATGGCACTCTACCCAGAGCGACAGAGTAAGACTCTGTCTCAAAAAACAAAAAGGAAACAATGAGTATGGCTTCACATCATCCTGGGATGTGTGTGTTGCATCATTTTCTAGAGCAGGGTTTCTAACCTCAACATTATAGACAATTACAGCATTTGTTGTAGGGGGCTATTTTGTGCATTGTAGGATATTAGCATCACTGGCCTTTATTCACTTGATGCTAATAGCATTCCTCATGTCCCCAGGTGTGACAACCAGAAATGTTGGTATTCCTCTGAAGGGCAAAACTGCTCTCTCTTGAGAAGCATTGATATGATAGATCTTGAAGTGGGGTTAGTCACTACCGAGTAAGAAACACTGGCAGGACAGGAGACCAGTTCTTTGGCTACGTGGAATATCCTAGTAGACCATTCCTTGAGAAATGTATTCTAGGCTAGCAGTTAGAGAAACTGAGAATTTGGGGAGGTGGTTTTTGTTTTCTAGTAGTTTGCAGTTTCTTGGTTCCTCTGCCTTACTCCCTTGTCTTTCCTTGTTGACTCCTCTGTGGAATGGGAGAAGCAGGAGAGAGTAACTGGGAGGTTTTAATAAAAATAAATGTTAGGAAAATTGTCAGCAGATTCCTTAGTGATACCTTGCTCCAACTTTCCTATTTAAGCTTCATTTGACTGGCTTTGGTCTTTGTGGTTTGAAATACAGAACCAACTCTAACTCCCTTGGCTCCAAAATAAAGCAATTTATAAGTCATTTACAGAGAGTTCTTCCTGAAACAGGCTTATTTCTCTTTCCCTGGTTCACTGTAGGTTGTGGGAGTGATACTTCCACACCTCTGTGGCACTTGGTGAATGTCTTAGGTGGAATCAAGTGATGTTAAGAATGATCAGCAGACCTTACTGATTTTGATTGATTTCCAATTATTTTATGCTACAGTTGAGTCTGCTAAAATTGGATGCTGAATTGGGCCTCATTTTTTGCTTTGCTGCTGTGACCTTTTGAATTGAGTCTTTTATCTACTTTATGGCATAAATTTATATATGTATTTCTCAAAATCATTGACAGTGACATTTTTAAGCTGAACTCCTTAACATTCTAATTACAGTTAAAGTAAATGCCCCATAAAACCTGAACATGCAAAATAGATTTACCTTTTCAAATCTTATCAGTCCTTCAGAATCCATCTGAAATCTGGTTTTTAAAAACTTTTCTACCAATTCCAGCTAACATTCACCTTTGCATAGCAGATATTAGCTGTTGGCTTATATTTTTTTCTCTGTTTCATGTCCAGTCTCTCCAGCAAAATTGTGAATGCTTTGGGGGAGGAGGGAATGGAGATTGGAGAGGACATTGTATTTTGATGCTATACCCCTTTTGTGGTTTGTTTCATTTGATTTTCCTACTGACTTTCAAATTGTTAGGATAGATAGAATTATTCCCATTTTACAACTGTGGCAATGGAGCTTTAGAGAAGTTGAGATTATTCTAGTTAATAGGTGGTTAAGCCAAGGATAGTATCCATTAGGTATTGGGATTTCTAAACTAGAGAAATTATGCAAATATAAAAATAGTTCTTGATTTGCCCCTATATCTGCAATGCGCAGAATCTTAGTGTTGCCAGTTGAAGTATTGAGACATCTAAGCCTGCTATATTAAGTAGGCTGTGTACAAGGTTAGTGGGGATGGCTTATGCTGAATCATTCCTGCCCTGGCTCTGTCCTCCAGGAAGGACAGGCACTGCGCAATGGCAGTCTGGGGGTGGATATACGACTCTGATCATACAACAGTTTCTCTGTACAGCCTTCTTGGAATGTGTGCTCTCTGCTGTTCTCTGGCACCTTTGCTGACCAAAGTGCCCAGCGCCCTCTCCTTTAATCCTCAGCATTCTGCTGCAATGGAGAAAGCTTTGTGATTACACTAGCTAAAAATGGGTGTTTGAGGGGCAGGCTCCAGTCTGCCTCTTTTTCACCTTTGTGATTTGTACTGAAGTGACTAGGAAGTTAATGTGCCTCATCTAACCTGGAGACTGTACAGAGTGACACGGCATAGTCTGCTGGTAGAACAGGGTGGAGCCTTGTTTTTACCTAGGCTCATACAATGGCAGATGGAGCTCCCAGCTTGTCTTCCTGTGTGGCTTCCGTTGTTGGTTGTCCCACGTATTGCAAAGCAGGGCCATACAGAGGTTTTAAACTTACTCCCCTGGTCTGGCAGAGCTAGCTTTTTTAGATTATTTTATCAGAACCAGTTGGATCATGTTTTCTTTCTTTTGTTTAGACAGAGTCTCAAGCTACTGCCCTGGGTAGAGTGCCATGCTGTCACAGCTCATAGCACCCTCCAACTCTTGGGCTTAAGTGATTCTCTTGCCTTAGCCTCCCAAGTAGCTGGGACTACAGGTGCCCACCACAATGCCCAGCTATTTTTTTTTTTTTTTTGGTTGTAGTTGTCATTGTGGTTTGGCAGGCCTGGGCTGGTTTTGAACACACCAGCTGCAGTATATGTGGGTGACACACTAGCCATTGAGCTAAGGCACTGAGCCCCAACTCTCTATTTTATTTATATTTGTTTATTTATTTATTTATTGGTTGTTGGTTTTTTTTGAGGAAGAGTCTTACTATGTCACCCTCAGTAGAGTGTTGTGTCACAGCTCACAACAACCTCAAACTCTTGGGCTTAAGCGATTCTCTTGCCTCAGCCTCCCAAGTAGCTGGGACTACAGGCACCTGCCACAAC
>NW_003852463.1:6245723-6264343 GCF_000181295.1 Otolemur garnettii
TTTTTTTTTTTTTTGGTTGTAGTTGTCATTGTTTGGCAGAACTGGTCTGGATCTGCTTTGGTGTATGTGGCTGATGCCCTGGCTGCTGAGCTACAGGCAATGGGCTGGATCACGTTTTCTTTTTATCACTTGGTTGGCTTCTGTGGAGATAAAATGGAAACTACTTTGAAACAAACTTGTAGCTGCTAGCTTCCCTGTGCCAGGACTACCTAAACCATGTGCTTTGCTTGAGAGGCAGGTTATGCCTGGAAATTGCTCTCTGCTTTGGAGGCACTTGTATCAGCTTCTCAAACCCAGCACTCCTTTACTTAGTTACAATGATGTCTATTCTGTTCATCGCCTTTAGGTCTCTTTTTCCTACTAGGTCTATTTAGGTCTTGACTCTCTGCCTTCTCTGCCTAGTTGTTTGACCACTACTCAGTACCAGAGTCTAATAATTGCATTTTCAGCTTAGGCTGGTATAGAGTCTGCTGTTTATCTGGACTCTATTTAGTTTATTATTTCCTGACTTTTACCCCATCTATGCCTAGTGCCAGCTTACTGCTTGGTCTAAGAACTGTTCAACTCCTTTCCAGTCTGACACATCTCTGACCCAGGGATTAATAAAAACCCTGGTTTTTCAAGTGTACTCTGTCCTTTAACCTCAGCTGACACTAGTAATGGCTTTGCTATGAAAGAGGACTGACTTCATGTGAACCATATGAGCATCTTGTTTATATGTCTCTCAGGATGATTGCACCTTTTCTTGAAGACAAAGGAGCAGTGGAAGCTCTTTTGAAAGTCAGAGGGTGCCTTTTTGGTAGCAGGTCTTCATTCTGTTGGAAGATCTAGATTGAGCTCTTTAAAAAAATTCTATCCCGTATAATGTACTGTTATAATAATAGTAAACCTTGACCCACAGATCAGAGGTGTCATTTGATCAAAATAAATAATGTAGAATTCAGTATGACCAGCCTTTAATGGAGACATCATAAAAACATGCATGGAACAAAAAAAGCATGTGCTGCAGCAGCAAGTATAAAACAAATGTAAAGGCCAGGTGTGGTGGCTCATGTGTGTAATCCCAGCATTTTGGGAGGCCAAGGTCAGAGGATTGCTTGAGGCTAGGAGTTTGAGACCAGCCTGGGTTACGTAGTGAGACCCCTCTCTAAAAAAGAAATTAAACATTAGCCAGGTGTGGCAGCATGTGCCTGTAGTCCTAGCTGCTTAGGAAACTGAAGAAGGAGGATATTTGAGCCCAGGAGTTAGCAGTCACAGTGATCTATGATTGTGCCACTGCACTCCAGCCTGGGTAATACAAGAAAACTCTCTTTCAAAAAAATAAAAATAAAAGTAACTGAGGAGTAACAAAATTATATGGTTAAAGCCAGGTATGGTGGCCCATACCTATAGTCTTGTTGCCAAAGACTGAGGCAGGAGGATCATTTGAGCCTAGGAGCTGGAGTACAACCTGGGCAGCATAGCGAGACCCTATCTCTAAAATAAATATATAAATTTAGATATAGATAATATAGACATATAGATATGGGTATCTATACATAGTAGAACCTCTATAGTTGACCACCTCCCTACACTGACCACCTCCTTAAGTGGACCTAATTTTTATAGACTGGTTATCCACCACATGTACATATCAGTACAGTAGGCCTAGTTCCTTATGTTGACCACCTCTGTATGTTCAGTTTTTTACAGTCCCTTGGGTGGTCAACTTACAGAGGTTCCACTCTGGTTAGCTCAGAGTTCTGGATTTCAGGAATCTCATATTTCACAGGCACCCAGGACTAGGCCTGCTTTTGCCTTTTAGAGGGTAGGATTTCTGCATACTTGCATTATCTGGAGCCATCTGTTGCTGACAACAAACCATTATCGTAAGTAGAGAGTCCTCTTTAACTGAAGAGGATGAGTTTATTCTTCCTTCCTAATGTAAAGGATGGGGAAACTGATGTCCATGACAAATACTGAAGTGGAACATATCATGTATCAGCAAAAGTTCCTGTAACCAGTTTTTCTGAAGTGTGCAGGTGATGGACTTAGGAAGGAAGGGGTAGGAGAATGGGAATGAGCATTTGTTGAGTTCTTCTGTGTTTGGATATGTGCGTTATGATACCATCTCACGTAAGTGAGCTAAGGTCACACATTACCACTGAGTGTTTGTGCTGGGACTGTAGCCCTGATCTACCCCCAAAGCCTTGCTCTTTAGAAAAGAGGCAGGTTTGCTTTAGAAAGTGAAAGCTGATTTTGGCAGAAAAAACAAGAGATAGGGAGGGAATTAGCCTCAGCTCCCTTGTTTCTTAAAGATTGCTGCTTTTGAAAGCATGGTACCTTGGTTCTCACTGCCGGCTGCATGTTAGCATCACTTGGCAAGATTTCATAAAACCAATACACCACCCTAAGGATTCTGAATCTCAGTAGGGTGCAGATGGGGGCCTTGGGGAATCTATCTTTTTGAAAGCTTGCAAGGTTATTTTGATGTGCTGTTAGGGCTGAGAATCTGTCTGTGTGTAAGGAACAGGGGAATGAATGTGAGCCCTGCAGTGGCCCTAGAGATAATTTTTCCTGCTCTTTGTGATATGTGAGAGGAAACTGAGGCCCAGAGAGCTCAATATTTACCCAGTATTGATGATTTGTCATTCTAGGTGTTTCAAAAAACTTTTTAAAAAGTACTTACCCTGGCTTTGAAGAGTTTTTACCCTAAGATCTCATAGCTGGTTAATGAAAACCACAATTGGAACCCAGGCTGATGTCTGTGTGTGTGTATATGTTTTAATTGACATGAGAGAACTTGAAATGTTCTTTTGTATTTTTAAGCCTTTTGAATATTATCATTGCCAAGCCCTTTTGAGATTCCCCCAAGCTGTGTAAACGGTTCCTGTTAGCACTGTGGTAAGTCACCTCCAAAGCCCATGGCTTTGGCTTCCCAGCACTAGAAGTCTCTTGCCTGCCTTTCTGCCTCATTACCAGCCTGGTATTCAACCACCCACTTTGCCTAGGTTCACAGGCCCACAGCTTTTCAGTTGACTGCTTTGTTCTCAGTTCGTTTTTAAGCATCTCACCTGGAAAAGGCTTGAGAAGCTGCACAGACTGCACAATAATTATTCTAGAAATGCAATGCTTGGATAAAACCTACCCCACTGGTGGTCACCCTGATCTCTTTGCTATCCTTTTTAATGAGTTCACAATCCTCTAGTTCATCTCACAGTGTTTTTGTAGACTGCATATTTTTCAGAGTTTTTCCCAGACCCCTCAGGGCAATGATGGGCAGAGGGCAGGGAGCTCTTCCCACCAATCAGTGCCACAGGGGAAGGAGCAAGGGAGTTTGTTTGCTTAGAATTGTGCTAGGCCCTCTTTCCTATATTTTTTTCTTTAATGCTTTTAAGTAGCTTTGGGGGAGAAAGTTTCCACATCTGTAAAATATGGATGATAACTGAGACTTACAGAAAGAAGTTGGGTAACTTTCTCAAGCTTATGTAAATGAGTAAGTTTTATTGCTGGAAATCAAACATTGGAGTCCTCTTACCTTACAGGTCATCCTCTTTTTCTTGTACCACATGTCACATCATCTGTAAAGCTTTTGATCTAGTCTGAATATACTTTTGAGGTTAATGACTTAAATTTGGTGTCTGGGCTTGGCGTCTATAGCTCAGTGGCTTGGGTGCCAGCTACATACAGCAGAGCTGGCAGGTTCGAACCCAGCTTTGGCGTGTCAAACAACAATGGCAACTACAACCAAAAAAAAAAAAAGTAGCTGGGCATTATGGCGGGTGCCTGTAGTCCCAGCTACTTGGGAGGCTGAGGGAAGAGAATCACTCAAGCCCAAGAGTTGAGGTTGCTGTGAGCTGTGACATCAGGGCACTCTACCAAGGGCAACATAGTGAGACTCTGTCTCAAAAAAAATTGTTGTCTGGTATTTTCAGTAGGTTTTAGAACTCAAGGCCTGGCTTTAACAACATAGGAGAGATGTGGGACTTGGGAGGATAGTGGTAGGTGTTGCAGTCTCAGAGTTATAGTGAAGGAAGCCTCCAAGCCCTTACTTAGTCCAGTGGATTGGAATCAGGACCAACACAGCCACTAGTGTCAGTGGGCTTGAAAGACTCAGGGTGACCAAAGCATAAATGTTAAGCAGAAGTCCTTGGAGAGTCAGGAGTGGCATGGAGGCATAGACTTCCAGGTGAGGAATATCTCCCGTTATGTACCAATTGGAGATTACTAATCTTTCTTTGTATTAATAGAATATTTTTTAGTCTTAAATTATAGCTTGAGTTTTTGTGTACTTTTTTTTTTGGTTATCTGGGCCTTAGTTTTTAAATTGACAAAATGATAGTTCAGGTTTCTTGTAATGAGGAAATGAGAACATATATGTAGATGATCAGGTAGGAGACCCAGGCACTCCCTAAAAAATAACAGATTGGTAAGAATGGCAGTATAGATGTTGCAGGAGGAAAACAGTGATTTTTAGAGTGTGGATAGCTCCAGGAGAAAAAGGAAGACCAGAGTGGAAAACCTCTGTTGGGAGTGGGTGGAAGGCTTTGAGGTCTCTGAGTGCCTGGAGTTTGAGGTTGAAGTAGACCAAAGACTAAATCCAATTTGATGCTGACTGGGGACTTACTGAAAGCAGCAGCTGCCACTGTGCATGTGGATACCATCTTGTGCAAGCTTTAGCCCATTGGTGAGTTGCTGAGAGCCTGCATGGCACCTAATGTGGTATGTAGTATCCTTCAGAAACTGCATCACGTGGTACACGTATAACATTTATACATGAGTCCTAACAGAGCCAGTGCAATTTAAGATTGGCGTGATTCTATGTGACAGGTTGGGAAACCAAGGCAGCAAGAAAACAAATTACCAGTACAAGTCTAGACTACTCAAAATTAATTAAAAGCAACCCTCTGACCCTCACATCTGCAATGCTCTCTCTTACCCGGTTTCTTTTCTTTTATCAAAACATAGGCATTACTGTATTCCCAAGAGTGAATTATAATTAAAGTAACCACAGTGTAAAGCTCATCAACCCAGAATCTCCTAGTGAAGTGTGGAGAAGCTGGTTGGAGAAGAGGTATTATGTAATGACCTAATTATGAGGCCTGCCATCTGCTTAGGAGTCACACCTGCCTGGTTAGAATTCCCTGGTTGTGTTTCTCAAGGAGGATGCTAGATTGTTAAGGAGAGGGAGAGATAGGTAGGTGAACTGCCCTAGAAACATTTGTGCCTTTCTTGAAGAAGGTTGGTAGGAAGGTGTCTCTGTGTGTGTGTGCTTTTGGTGGGAGGTGGGGGACGTGTTGACGTAGCCTTTGTGATCTGTGAAGCAGATGTTACCCTTTAGCATGGAGAGCATGTTGAAGGCTAATTATTCTATGGAAGAGGCTCCAGTATTAGGGATGGGTGGTCAGCGAAGATGGCTGTCAGAGTATAGCTGAGACTCTAGGCCTACCTGGAGAGCCAACTGAGACATTTTTTTCTCCTTCAGAAGAAAAAGTGAAAAATCTACTTTATTTCTACTTTATTTTTTTAAAGTAGATTTTGTACTATGTATGAAGAGCTGTATCTTTTTTGTTTTCCTTTTTTTCCCTTTCTTTTTATGTTGGGGTGGGGACAGACAGTCTCACTGTTGCTTAGGCTAGAGTGCCGTGACATCATCCTACCTCACAGCAGCATCAAACTTCTGGGTTCAAGCAATCCTCCTGCCTCAGCCTCCTGAGTAGCTGGGACTAGAAGAGCTATATCTTGAAAAAATATCCAGGGTCTCAAAAATTTGAGACTAAGACTTAGAATTGAAATACAAACCATTATGTCTAGGGCACATAATGAGTTGCCTCTGGAGGGACTCAGAGCCAAGAATTAGATGCAAACAAAGAAAGTGGCAAGTGAAGGCCATGTGCCTTTGGACCTACCACTGGGTATTACACTCTGGCTGAAAGGGCTCTTTGTACTATCAGCCATGAGGCTGAGACCCAAGAGGATGTCGACATACTGCTTATACAGCTCATATAGTTAGACATACAGGGAATGACTTTTAAGGAAATTATCAAACTTCCTAAATACTCTTTTAGAGAATCTTTAACAGAAAATCTCTTTGCCTTCAGATTTTGAAAATGTGCCTATATCAGGAAAATCAGAGCATGATTGGTGCAGTAAAGAGTGAATAGCCCAAAGAAAATAATATTTTACTAATCCTTTTCCTACTTCCTACCTGTCAGAGAGCTTCTGCTTACCGGTAGCTGCCATTATGGAAGCAATGCTGTCTTTTAAAGAACTAGTAATTCAAATTTCCCTGTAGAATTTAGGAGGTTGTTTAGGAAATTTCATATCCCTGAAGAATCACTAATGTGTGCCCAGCTCCAAAGGTAAGCAGTTTTTCTGTCTCTTTAATCCAGCACCATCCTTTTATTTTATAGATAAGGAAACTGAGGCCCAGAGAAGTGTAGTGACTTGCTCAAGGTTATAACTTTTTATTTGTGGAACTTGGACCAGAACTAGACCTCCTGACTTCTGGCCCATTGTTCTTCCTGTCACCTCTTGGTATCTCTCACGTGCAGGTATTTGAAATGGTGCCAAGAGCTCTGGGCAGCAGCAGCCACACATAATCACACAGTCCAGGGATGTAACCCTGAGTGAGGGACTCTCACTAGTGTTTCAGCTTCCAGCCGTAGAGTTATTAGAGCTCTAGGGAAGAGTTTTGAGAATTTATGCATCAGCATTCTTTTCTGTAAGTTTCCAGCGTCTTTGGAACTGAATATTTTATTTCCACAACTGAATTGGCCTCTTCTCTTTCTCTGACCAACCACTGCTTCTTGTTGGAGCCTGTTTGTGAAATGACCTTGTGCTAACCTTTGTCTTTCACCTGACTTTCCTAACATTAAACTTCAGCATGAGCAGACATCTGGCAAAGAGGCTTCTCTGTAAGGTCTTGAATAACTATTTAAAATGTGGATTATAATATCCCCAACCCCCCCTGCTCCCCATGGCTGGTCTTTTCAGGAGAGTAAGAATTTGTGAAATTCTTAGCTTCCTTCCTTACGCAAAGAGAACCAGCATGATCAGACTTTCTAACTACATCTCCTACCTCCAAACCACTGATAGGGTTTATTTAATTTAGTCACAGACACACAGGTTTTTAAAATAAGGAGAGACTCTGATTCTAAGTGTTCTCAGTATACTGAAATTTTTATTTCTTATGTCAAAAGGATCTGCTGCATCTCCTGATCCTGGGGCTGCGTTTTCCCAAAATGCCAGATAATCTGGAAAGCTTAAAAAAAAAAAAAGATCCAGGGCCCCACTCAGGCCTGCTGAATCATACCCTTTATCAGCATTTAGCTATTTACTAAGTACTTTATCAGTGATGTAATATGTACTTTGTATATTGGATACTTAATAATTGCCTTATGAATTTATCTAGAGCTTGCTGAGAGGACAAAAGGTTTTTTTTGAACAGTGCACTACATTCAGTATGACGTTATAAGGTGAATGCTATTTTTTTCTGCTATAATATAAAAACGAATAGTGGAAAGTCGTCTCTATATGTTTGGAAATGGCTTGGCCCACCTGCAGATTGCCAAATGAGATCATTAATTGCAGAAGAATGTTTTAATCCAGGCTTTCAAAAAGGAAATAATTTACACATGTACTTATGGTAAACAGATTGAAAATTGACATGAATAAAATAATTTCTTTGTGTTAAAAATAGATATTTTTGTTAATTTGTAAACTCAGCATCTTCTGAAAACTTGATTATTAAAAAACTGCAACCCTAAATATGCATTTGGCCTTCAGCTAGTGGTGTCCATTATTTTGTACATAGACTGAATATATTAAAACACACACATACTCTGCTTTAAAAATGTAGTGCATTAGGCTGGATGCAGTGGCTCACGTCTGTAATCCTAGCACTCTGGGGGGCCAAGGCGGGTGAATTGTTTGAGCTCAGGAGTTTGAGACCAGCCTGAACAAGACCGAGACCCCGTCTCTAAAAATAGCTGGGCGTTGTGGCGGGTGCCTGTAGTCCCAGCTATTCGGGAGGCTGAGGCAAGAGAATCATTTGAGCCCAAGAGTTTGAGGTTACTGTGAGATATGATACCATGGCACGCAACCCAGCATGACTGAGACTTTGTCTCAAAAAAAAAAAAAAATGTAGTGCATTAATACTTAACGCCTTTGTAGAGTTTACCTAATTCAATCTTCTGATTTTATAGATGGGAAAGCCGAGATCAAATGAGTTAATTCAAATGTGTTAACTGAGACTCTCTGTGGGCACATAATAGTTATCTACTTAAACTAGCCAAAATGAAAAGGGACGTGTGGGAAGAAGGGGCAGAGGGGATGTCTCATGGAATCTAGGAGCCCGAGTGCTGCTGACTCTTGCAAAAGGCCTGAAATTAGGAAGACGAAAGCTATGGGGAATGTCTTTCTCTCTCTCATCTCTGCTCCCCCCCTCCACTCTTTCTCTTTCTCTGCAGATGGGCTCTCTCTGTTCACTCATTCAGTTGGCTCAATATGGTTGCTGTACATTTCCCACTTTTCTTTTTTTTTTTATAGTTTTTGGCTGGGGCTGAGTTTGAACCCACCACCTCTGGCATATGGGGCCGACGCCCTATTCCTTTGAGCCACAGGCGCCACCCTATATTTCCCACTTTTCATTTGCTATAGAGTACGTTGCCTACACAGATATATTACCAAATTCTGCTTTTCCAGGAGAGATAATATGAGTTGCCTCGCTGGGGTCAGATGTCCATGATGGTCCCAGTGAATTCTGGCAAGAATGCTTATTTAGTACAGTCATGACTGCTGGCGGAGAGAGGATGACCAGAGAGAGGTAAATGCTTGAGTTGGGCAGACCCCCCCCCCCAGAAAGTTTTGGTTCTGAGAGTTCAGTAAGAAATTGCAGCATTCTTGGAGAAAAATGAGGAGGATCTGAAATAAGCCAATGGCAGCAATTATGGGCAGAAGTTAAGCAGACTTCTGAAATAGATGGAGAAAATTATTAAAATCTGGTGATTAGTTGGAAATTGGGGAGAGGGAATTGTTGAAGATAGGAAATGGGGTAGAGGGTGCTCATATTTACAGTAAGGACCACAGGAAAGAAAGTTTGGGAGGTATGTATGAAGGGGGAGCTTGGGGCTTGATTTCAGTTTTAAACAGGGTAAGTTTGGGGTACCTGTGAAATTACAAGTGGAAATGTCTTTTGGGTTAATTGAGAAAATTGAATGTGTGGGTCTGGACCTTTGGAAAGAGTTGTCAATATTATGAATGTAATTAAAGGATGCTTACATGCTTAATGGGTGAAATCATCCAGGGAGCATTTATAGAACCAACAGAAATGACTCAGGACTGAACCCTGAGAAAACACTAGCCTTTAAGGAACAGGAAGATGAGGAACTCTGAAGGAAATCAAGAAGAAGTGGAGAAATATAGCAGAAAACTGAGCGTATAATGTCCTTTTCTATGGAAGCCCAAAGCAAAGAGTGTTTGATTTAAAAATACCACCAGTGAACAGTGCTGGGTGCTTGTCACGTGAGGTAGTGTCTGAAAAGCACCTGCCACAGAGAGAGATCCTGGGCCTTGGAAAGGGCAGAAGCTGCAGAAGAGGTTTCTGAACGACTGGGAGGTAGAGTGTGGCGATGGCAGGGCAGGGAGGGAGAAAGAACATAGGCAGTCTGTGAAAGAGAAGAAAGGAGTGGTAGCTAGTTGGATCAGGAAAGGGTTGAAGAGATTCTGAGAGACTTGAGCATGTGTACATACTAATGGGTGGGAGGCGTTAGAGATGAGTAATTGAAAATACAAGGAAGAGGTGGTGCCTGTGGCTCAAAAGGGTAGGGCGCCTGTCCTATATGCCAGAGGTAGCGGGTTCAAACCCAGCCTGGGCCAAAAAAAAAAAGAAAAGAAAATACAAGGAAGAGGGGACAGTTTCTGGAATGAAATCCCTAAAGGAGGAGGCATGGGCTTTCAAGACAGGATTAGGGATGGAACCAAGGCCTTGGTGACAAGGGAACTTTGAAGAGGGAGGGGTGCTGAAGTTGAGGAATGTTTGGTAGATTCTGGACATTTTAGGACTTGAGAACTGTTGGAGATTAGGGTTGTGGAAAAGGGGGAGTGGAGGCTTCCCTTAGTGTTGAGATTTTTAAATGGTGCTTTGGATCCTGAAGGTAATTTCAGATCCCAAAGTAGTGGATGGCTGTGCCGTATAGATCACTGGGACTGGGAGAGAAGGTAGTAATTGCAGACAGGATCTCGTTGCATTTGAACTCTCGTCTGAGCCAGGTTGTCAAGTGTGCTCAGCATTGGACTCTCAGGTTTCCTTAGGATTGAATCACTAATTGCAGTGAAGCAGGCACTGAACACAGTCAGCATCTTTTACCATTCAGCTTTCATAAAAAAGCCTAAAGGCATCTTTCTGTTCAAAAGTTCACTGAAAACACTTTCCATACCCGCATCACATACTCCTACTAATGCAACCCTATTAGGATGTGTGTACAATCTGATTTTGTCTAATGAGAGTCATTTTTCACTTCATCTAAAACCCTTGACTTGCAGTAATTAATTACTGCTTGAAAGCTGAGAGGTGAGATGGCTGAGTTCCCTTTTACAGCCTGAGGAAGCGAGAAGGTGGGGGATGGTGCAATGAATTCTATTCCTTCCTTTTCTCCAACTCTGGCCCTCCCATCCCACATCAGACCACATTAGACCACATTGCCCCCAGCCTGAATTTCTTAGGGTCCTTGGTGAAGATGAAGGTGAAAAGGATAAACAGGGATGGTGAAAAGAAGTAGATTTTAGAATAAGAACATCACCTACATTATCCCCACTATCTCCCCAATCTACAATGCTACACCCTCTCTCCCGTGATGTGCTGCTTCTTGGTCTGAGTCCCTCCTGCCTCCTGTGGAAACAAATGTGGTAGGGATTAGGAGAGGTCTTGCCTGTCTCCTGTTCGGCACAGTATAGATTGCATCCTGCCTGCCATGGTTAGAGCAGATACAAAAGGGCAAGAGAGAGGCGTTAGGGCCAGGAAGGAATGAATGTAACTCAAGCTTTGCAGCCGAAATCCCTCCCACAGGCTGGTCTGGGAAATGATCTCCTGCACTGTGCTGGAAGGTAGAAGGTGATGTGCTGAAAGTGACTGCACCAGTAGTTACTTGGCACTGTTGCATATTGTCACTGAGCTCTCCCTGTCATGGAGGTGGGAGGTTTAGCCTAGAAGGAACATGATAGGGGAGTGTTAGGGCACCAGTGCTACCTCACAGTGGGAAGAGTAAGTTCTACAGAATAGACTTGTTTCCCAGGACAGCACAGTGGCCACTCCTAAGTACAGAGGCCAGAGGTCAGATGATGAAAAGTTCAGTGAATTCCTTGCCTTGCTGTGTCTTAATTTCATTATCTGTAAAATAGGACTTGAGTCTCTGATGGATGATAGCTAATCTAATGAGAAAAATCACAGTAGAATGTGCTGGAGGATTCTTTGGAAGCACATTTTGTGGGTGAGCTTTAGGGAATGAGCCTGCTAGGCACAGGCCCAGAGCACTGGGCACACACCCAGGTTTGGGGCAGAAGACTGGGGTTCTGCTGCTCACACAGCAAACCTTGGTTCCCCATCGACAAGTTGGGTATAATAATACTCGCCTCACAGGGTTGTCATGAGGATGCAATTAGATAATGCATGTGAAAGTGCTTGGCGCTGAGCTGAATCTCAATCGTGCTATTTTTGGATGTGTCCTAAACAGATGTGCTGTAAGTAGCTGGAAGATGTGAAGGTTGGATGGGGACTAGGCCATGTGACCTCAATATCATGGAGCATTATATTGGGTTGCGTTTCTTCCTTCTTACATTTGGATTATATTTGTGTTATTACCCCTGCAGTTTTTCAGACCACTGTGAGGTGTAGCGATGCTTCTGTGATCATTTGATCTTGTAGAAATGAGACTCTAGAGGCCATTTTTTTTAAACCAGGCACGTACAGAAATGTCACTAGGTGGGCCTAGGCCTTGAAAAACTTCACGTAAATAGATTAATTGAGCTAATTATTGTAATTCACTTTGATTCATTTGCTTTTTGAATGTTTATGTTTATGTGTACGTGATATGCTTATATCTCCATTAAATAAAACTCAAACATAATTGTTACATATTTTTAAATGATATTCTGTTAAAGACTAATGCTACCCTTATGGTTAGGGAGGGGGTAGTCAGCCATTATATATATATTATATGTTTTCTGAAAGGAAAGGATTTTTCTGTTTTATTTTATTTTAAAAATTTATTAATTTGAGATGTAGTATCACTCTGTTGGCCAAGCTAGAGTGGTGTGGTGTCAGCCTAGCTCATAGCAACCTCAGATTCCTGGATTCAAGCAGTCCTCCTGCCTTAGCCTCCTGAGTAGCTGGGACTACAGGTGCCCACCACAATGCTGGGTGAATTTTTCTATTTTTAATAGAGACGGGGTCTAACTCTTGCTCAGCCTGGTCTTGAACTCCTGAGCTCAAAGGCTCTGCCTGCCTTGGCCTTTCAGATTACGGGTCTGAACGCTTGCTTCTGACTGGATTTTTCTATTTTAATCTCAGAAAGTCACTGGGGAGGAAGTTGGGCTGATGGAGGATGAGGAGGACTTTGAGATTGTGGTCTGGCAGGACCTGGGAGAATGTGTGGGGCTCTCTAGGCCAGATCACTCCCCTCTCCAGGCTAGGCTCATTCTTCTGTTCCTGCTTCCTGCTACCATTTGACCAGACAGGCATTGGTCTGCCTCACTGCCCTGACCATGACAGAAGGGTGGAAACATTTTCCCAGAAATAAACCAGTCAGGATTACTGTAAGTGTAGAGACAAATTAATGCAATAACTCCACGATGAACAAAGTATCAGAATTTAAAATAAAGACAGGATCGGTAACAGTGCTATGCCCAACCATATTGGAGCCTGAGGCAAAAGGAAAAATCAATATTGATCTTGTCTTTATTAAAAAAACTGAAATTTGTTTATTTTGGATTTTTTGGCCTTAACTTTGATTTAAGAAAAAATAATTGCATTATTCTCTGAAGTGTAAATATATAAAAAAGTAAAAAATATTGCAGATAAATAATATTTATCTTAACTATTAAATTTGTGTCACTTTTCTAAATTTTGTGCCCCTGCCAAGTGCCTCACTACCCTCACCCTTATGCTGGCTCTGGTTTTACATATATCAAAGGCAGAGGAAGTGTCCCCTCTCATATAATTCAGTTCATTGATTGGTACTGCTGTGCTCTTGGTCCTTTTTGGAGACTCACCATAACAAGCCTCCCCACGTTTGGAAGTCTTCCCCTTGCTTAAAAACAAGCAAGCAGAAATTTTAAAACATAATTTAAAGATACCATGTTTCCCCAAAAATAAGACCTACCCAAAAAATAAGCCCTAGCAGGATTTCTATGCATTTGTTAAATATAAGCCCTACCCTGATAGTAAGACCTAGTGATGGGCGTGGCTATGCAGCATATCTTGCATTTTGGAGCAGAGAAGAAGACATCCCCTGAAAATAAGCCCTAGTGTGTCTTCTTGAGAAAAAATAGATATAAGACAGTGTCTTATTTTCAGGGAAACACAGTACTACATGGTCATTATAGAAAATTTAGAAGGTAAAGAAAAGGATAAGGGGTAAATCAGTCTTGGAAATGTTTTTAAAGCTGTGTGCAATGGCTCATGCCTATAAAACTATCACTTTGAGCAGCCAAAGTGGGAGGATTGTTTGAGGCCTGGAGTTTAAGACCAGCCTGGGCAACATAGCAAGATTCCATCTCTACAAAAAATAAAAAAAATAGCCAGGTGTGGGACACATGCCTGTAGTCCTATTTAGGCATGAGGCTGAGGTGGGAGGATGGCATGAGTTTGAGGCTGGAGTAAGCTATGATAGTGCTACTTTGATCCAGCCTGGGTGATAGAGCAAGATCCTATTCCAAGAAAAAAAAAGTTGGTCATTTGTGCTATGTTTTAATCACAGCATTTTGTTATATTTTCTTCTGTATTTTCTTTTGCTATACATATGTATTTTACATAGCTGTGTTCTCAATAAACGTAGAGCTTTGTGTCTTGTTCTTTTAATGTACTGTATTTTATTTTATTTTATTTTATTTTTTAGAAACAGAGTTTGTTGCCCTTGGTAGAATACCATGGGTGTCACAGCTCACAGCAGCCTCCAGTTCTTGGGCTTAGGCGATTCTCTTGCCTCAGCCTCCAAAGTAGCTGGGACTACAATGCCCAGCTATTTTGTTATTGTTGTTGCAATTTGGGTGGGGTTGGGTTCAAACCCACCACCCTCGGTGCCCTACTCACTAAGCCACAGCTACCCAAGCATTTTAATATATTTAAAATGTTGAATATTTCACTGACTGTATAATGTTCTTTTGTATGGACCAACTTTATTTATTTATATATTTATTTATTTTTGCCAAATTTCTCTCTCTCTTTTTAGAAGACAGAGTTTCACTCTTGTTTTGAAGGCTGTTGTGCAGTAGCTACTCATAGATGTGATCATACCTCACTGCAGTATCCAACTCCTGGGCTTGAGAGGTCCTCTTGCCTCAGCCTCCAGAGAAGTTGGGACTATAAGCATACGCCACTGCACCCAGCCCCAAATCTCTTACTGGTTTTTTTTTTGTTGTTGGTGTTTTGAGACAGAGCCTCAAGCTGTCACCTGGGTAGAATGCCTCGACTTCACAGCTCGCAGCAACCTCCAACTCCTAGGCTCAAGCGATTCTCCTGCCTCCACTTCCCAAGTAGCAGGGACTACAGGCACCCACCACAAGCCTGGCTATTTTTTGGTTGCAGCCATCATTGTTGTTTGGCAGGCTGAGGCTGGATTCAAACTGGCCAGCTCAGGTGTATGTGCCTGGCGCCTTAGCCGCTTTGAGCCACAGTGCCGAGCCTCTTATTGGGCTTTTAAGTAATTTCCATATTTTATGTTTATAGTTTTTGCTGTTCTTGTTGAGAAATTTCTTATACATGTTTCATAGATATTTCAGATTATTTCCTTAACATAGATCTCTAGAAGTGAATTTTTTTTTTTTTGGGGACAGAGCCTCAAGCTATCCCCCTGGGTAGAGTGCTGTGGCATCAGAGCTCATAGCAACCTCCAACTCCTGGGCTCAAGTGAGTCTCCTGTCTCAGCCTCCCAAGTAGCCGGGACCACAGGCACCTACCACAGCACCTGGCTATTTTTTTGTTGTTGTTGTTTGAGACAGGAGCCTCCAGCTGTCCCCCTGGGTAGAGTGCAGTGGCATCACAGCTCACAGCAACCTCCAACTCCTGGGTTCAAGCAAGTGTCCTGCCTCAGCCTTCCAAGTAGCTGGGACCACAGGTGCCCGCCACAACGTGCCCAGGTATTTTTTGGTTGCAGCCATCATTATTGTTTTGGCGGCCTGGGCTGGATTCAAACCCACCACCTTAGGTGTATGTGGCTGGCGCCTTAGCCATTTGAGCCATAGGCACCAAGCCTCTAGAAGTGGATTTTGACAGTCAAAAGATCTAGGCTGGGTGTCCATAGCTCAGTGGTTAGGGTGCCAGCCACATGCTCTGGGGCTGGTGGGTTCAAACCCAACCTGAGCCTGCTAAACAACAACAACAACAACAACAAAAATACCTGGGCATTATGGCAGGTGCCTGTAGTCCCAGCTACTCAGGAGGGTAAGGCAAGAGAATCACTTGAGCCCAGGAGTTTGAGATTGCTGTGAGCTATGATGCCATGGTACTCTACCAAGGGTGACAAAGTAAGACTCTGTCTTAATTAAAAAGGAAAAAATTCTAGTGGGCTTTTTGTGCATGTTGCCATGTCACTGCCCAGGCATTTGCCAGCTGACATTCCTACCAGAGGTCTTTTTACCTGACCCAGACTCCCTGCTGATAGAATGTGTGGATTCTCAACCTTTCCCTTTTCGAAGCTTTATTGATGTGTAGGAACAGTGCTAGATACTTGGGTAGAATTGTCTTCTTCCTGTTAGGTCAGGTGGGATCCTCGGTTCTTGTGGAGATCTCCTTGTCTTCCTTGTTTTGCCATAGACCTCATCTAAACCCTGTACCATCTTGCTTTCTCCTGGTGCCCTGACCTGGCTTCTGAGCCAATGAGTGGGCACTTCTCTAATTAAGCTTCACATATTTTCCCCGAGGCTCTAATTGCTCTGCACTGACCTTGTGGCCTCTTTTCTTCGACCCTTTGTTGAGGCCTTCAAGCCTTTGGGTTAATGGAAGACTCACCTTCCTCTCTAACCCATTTTCTATCTCTGTTTTAGTTGGCACACATTTATTATCAGTCTAGTTGGTGAGTTTATACTCATTTGGTTTCTAGGCTGTTAATGCTGGATCTCTGCTTTAGTGAAACTTGGTTTCTATATGTTTTCTTTGGATCCTGAGTCAAGTCTGATCTCAGTTGTGCCCAAGAGGGCTGGAGAGCAGGCCATCCCACTGAGAGCCAGGAACTGACTCCACAGTTCTGTTTCTCTTCCTGCTCCCCAGCCCCCACTTCCTTTGCCGTCACTAAAGAATGTTTCAACCTCTCAGGCTTTTTGTTGAGCAGAGAGAAAAGGACCACATAGAGCCCACCAACAGTTTCACACAGGCTGGGGTTAGGATAAGCTGCTTGCCTGAAGTGTAGAATTTGAAGGGGAATCTAGAACTCTAATCAAGGTAAAGAATATTTATACCCAATGTTTGTTTTTGTCTGGTTTTTTTTGAGAGGGAGTCTCACTTTGATGCCCTTAGTAGAGTGCTGTGGCGTCATAGCTCACAGCAATCTCAAACTCTTGGGATCACGTGATTCTCTTGCCTCAGCCTCCTGAGTAGCTGGGACTACAGGCACCCACCACAACACCTGGCTGTTTTTAGAGACTGAGTCTCACTTTTGCTCAGGCTGGTCTTAAACTCCTGAGCTCAAGCAGTCCACCCACCTCAGCCTCTCAGCCCACCTCAGCTGGGATTATAGGCCTGAGCCACCATGACCAGCCTTGTATCCAATGTTTTTTTGTTTTGGGGGGTTTTTTGAGACAAAGTCTCAAGCTGTCACCCTGGGTAGAGTGTTGTGGCATCACAGCTCACAGCAACCTCAAACTCTTAGGCTTAAGTGATTCTCCTGCCTCAGCCCCCCAAGTAGCTGGGACTACAGGTGCCTGCCATAATGCCTGGCTATTTTTTTTGTTGTTGTTGTAATTGCCATTGTTGTTTTAGCTAGCCCAGGCTGAGTTTGAACCCGCCAGCTTCAGTGTATGTGGCCAGTGCCCAACCCACTGAGGTACAGTTGCTGCCTTGTATCTGATGTTTTAACAATAAAAATTAATGCAGGGTGGTGCCTGTGGCTCAAAGGTGGGTTCAAACCCAGCCCCAGCCAAAAACTGCAAAAAGAAAAAAAAAAATCAATGCAAACAATCATGGTGAACAAAATTTAGAATTTAAAATAAAAACACAAGCAGTAATAGTGCTATGCCCAGCCATCGTGCAGCCTGAGACATAAGAAAAAATCGGTAATACTTGACTCTTTTTGTGCCCAAGGCAAGTGCCTTACTCCCCTTACCCTAGTCATGACCCTTGTTTCCCACCAAAGGCTAAGGATGTTTTCCCCTGATGTAATTCAGTTTATCAGTTGGTGCTGCTGTGCTCCTGATTCTTTTTGGATATTTACCTTCTCAGCAGATCTCTCCAGGTTTATCTCTGGCTGATCTTTTATTTTGTCTGGTATGAACGACTTCAGCCTTGATAATCCCAGGTAAAAAGCATCTTCCCGGCATCCTCAGATAAATGAGTGCTCTGAGTGGTGGGGATCTTATCTCCTCTTCTCCCCAAAACTGATTTGTGAGGTCAAGAAAGGTAATAATACAGACTATATTCAACTTCCCTGTGACTTTCCTTTCCCAAGTCGATTTTTGACAGCTTTTCTTCCTTGATCTTCAAGCAGTAAAGCATATTCTGTTTTAATATAAATCTAAACCTTAACTTAGATTTTTAATGCTTTGTTTTAATACTCTGTTCTGGGTACATTTTATTTAAAAAGCCTGTAATTGTTAAAATTATTAAAACTCTAGATTATATCAGAGCTTATATGTTCTATAAATATTGGTGCAAAGAGTCTTCCGGTCATTAGGTGCAAGGAACAGAAACTTAATTCAAATTTGATTAAATATAAAGGAATTTATTGGATAAATACAAGAGAACCTCCCAAACCCAACATTAGGAAATGAAGCTGATTTTGTGGATACTGGAAAGATACCAGGTAGATCTTGTCTGTCTGTCAGTCCCTCTGACTTTTTGGAGCCTTACGTATGGCTGTCAGTAGCCACCAGCCTGGTCTATATGGTTGAACAGCATCATCTGATGACAGTTCCTGGGTTATCACTTCAGATTCTCGAGGGATACTGTGCACTCCCTCGTTTAGTTAGCTATGGCCAAGGAAAGAGGTTCAGTTGATATGGTTAGTAATATCTAATTGTCATTTCAGCAAGGAGTGAGGTAAATTAGAACAGTGTATTTTCAGAGGAGAATCATAAACAGGGAAGCCACATTATTGGATTTGTTAATTAATGTAACATCTATTAATCATCCACCACTTCTAAGAATTGTGCTAGTCCTGAGGATTCCAAGATAAATAAGAAGCTTTTCTTGCCAGTTTTATTTTCTTTGGTGA
>NW_003852463.1:6264363-6284088 GCF_000181295.1 Otolemur garnettii
TTTTTTTTGCAGTCTTTGGCCAGGGCTGGGTTTGAACCCACCACCTCCGGCATATGGGGCCAGCTCCCTATTCCTTTGAGCCACAGGAGCCGCCTGGTGACTTATTTTTTAGATGCCTCATCTAGAGAACAAACTAGAATGTTGTACTTATGTGTTCACAGTATTCAAAGTCCTTAAATTGGTGCCTATAATTTCTACTAAGGCAGAAAAGAGTTGTTCCTTTGTTGCCTTGGTCTATCAAGTGGAGAGATTAACATGTCCAATATAATCACAGTATATTGAGGTAAGGTGCAGCATAACAGAAGGACAGGCCAAATAATATAGTAATTTGAAAGTCTTCTCTGACTGCCAGGTAAAGGGAAGACTTCATAGAAGAGGTATTATGTTAACAATCTTAAACTCCTTTTATCAAGCACTAGATTGGGATGGGATATTCCAGGCAGTGAGAGCAGCATGTGTAAACCTCCTGGGAGCAAAGCTACAAAAAAGGTTAAAATTCTGAAAGCTTGGTGCTGGAGGAGGAGGGAATATTGGGAGATGAGGCAGGGGAGGAGAGAGACGTATTCAAATTATAAAGGACTAGAGCTGTCATAAATTGATGATGGGAGCATAATGGTTGAAACACTTTGGGGAAAGGTCTGGCAGTTTCTTAAAGAAGAAACTTTATACCTGCCCCTTGGCCTAGTACTTCTACTCTTAGTATTAATACCAGAGAAACATGGCACAAAAAGATTTGTATAAGGGCTGGTGCGGTGGCTCATGCTGTAATCCTAACACTCTGGGAGGCCAACGTGGGTAGACTGCTTGAGCTCAGGAATTAGTGACCAACTTAGCAAGAGCGAGACCCCATCTCAAAAAAATAACAAAAAACTGACTTGTACAAGAATGTATATACTGGGGTGCCAAAAAAATGTATACACATTTTAACAGATCTTGTTATCTTGTTGGAAGTAAAATCGATCATTCCCCAAAAGTATAGGAATTGCAGGTAAAATTTATGCGTGTAGCTTGCCTAGATACACTTGACCAGTAATGGTACCTTCAATTTAACTTTGAAAAGTAATACATAGATAGCATCACTTAAAATGCATACATGTTTTGGGGGAACCCTCTGTAGAGCTTTTCATAGTAGCCCCCAAATTTGAGATAATTTACTTGTCCATCTGTAAGAGAAAGGACAAATAAATTTATTCAAATAATGGAAGACTAGTCAGCAATAAAAATTAACAAACTGCTAATACACTCAGCAAAATAAACTATTATGAGGAGCAAAATATTCATACAATAAAGCACATACTGTAAGGTCCCATTTGAATGAAGTTCTAAAGTAGGTAAAACTATTAATAGATGAAAAAAGTTAGAACAGTGGTTGCCTCTGGGAAGATATAGATGGGATTGTGTAGAAAGGAAGTGAGGGACGTTCTGTGAGATGGAAAGATTTTGTATTTTGGTAGAGGTTTGAGTTGCATGAGTATGTATATTTATCAGAACTTATCCAATAATATACTTAAGATTTGTATGTTTCATTGTAAAGAAATTTTATTCTCAAAGGAGTAGGGTGCCAACCTCATATGCTGGAGGTGGCGGGTTCAAACCCAGCCCTGGCCAAAAACCACGCAAAAAAAAAGAAAGAAATTTTATTTACCCCTTAGCCCCCAAATGAACCATGCACTCTGAACACTCTGTATGCCCGCTGGAGTATTTAGGGTGAAGTGCAGTGAGGTCTGCAACTGACTTAGAAATGCATCATAAATCAGATGAGTTGATGTTTGCATAGATGGATGATAAATAGGTGATAAAGTAGGTGTAGCAAAAATGTTAACAGTTGCAGCCTCAAGGTGATGAGTATATGGATGTTTGCAGTGTGACCTTTTCAACTTTATTGTGTGTTTGAACTTTTTCATAATAAAATGGGGAAAATATAAAGGTTCTTATATGCTGCATTAAGGAATTTGGACTTTCCTCTGGCTTGGAGAAACTCATAAGCAATTTTAAGGGGAATTATTTGGCAGAGGTTGTAGAAGAAGATCTGAGGCACAGAGATTTGAAACTATGATAAGAAAAGAGGAGGGTATGAGCTAAGGTAGGAGCAGCAAAGATGGAGTAAAAGGGATGGATTCTGGGTTTAGGGATAGAGTTGCTACGACTCAGCAAAATCACCTTGGGTGATGGTGAGGTTTGGCCTGGGGAGAAGATTGTGAGCTGGTACACAGTCCTCAGTGACTAAGACCTAGGAGCTGATAGCTGACAGTATTATAGTCAGATGGCCTGCTGTCAGAGGAGAGGCTTTATTTATGTGGTATTAAACTGGAGTTCTTTAGAATTAACATTTAGAAGCTGAGAGAATGTCAAGCCAAAACTTCAGCTTTACCAAATCCTCTGTTCTTTGGAAAATGTGGACCGGTAACACATATGGAGTCCTAGTGGAAATGGTTACAGCCAGAGCTTGGGGGTGTGTCATGTAGGAGGAGGGTGCTGACATATCCAGTGACTGATGTCACTCCCTTTGGCTGACCTCAGCTGCTCTCTTGCTGAGTAGGAGATTGTGGCCCTGAGGGGTGAGCGCAACTCATGCCCAAAAGGCTCTCCACTCCTTCAGGTAAAGGGTGCTATGGGATTGAGCATGGGTATGTTTGATCTCCTTTCCTTCTCAGTTGAAGAGGGTTCTCATTCCCAGCACAAGTGTTATTTTTGAGAGAAGGGATCATGTGTAGAACAAGTGCTTGTTATTGTGACAGCACGGAGATTTCCGTGAAGTTCCCCGTAAAACCACCTTGAGCATGTTGTTGTAGGTTGAAGGGTTCATTTCAGTTGGCCTTAGCCTCATGCTGTTCTCGGTCTTGCCAGGCACAGGGTTTTTCTCTGCAAGGGTAGACTTACCTTTTTTCCAACAGGATGTTCTAGCAGTATATGTCCCTCTAGCCCATACTAGACTGTATTCTTCTGAATGCCTCAGAGTGTCCAGTGATTCTGGTGTTCTCGGTGTAGCTTTGATGGTGGTGATTTGGTATCCTTTATAGTATTAGGCAAACACATTGTGTAACAAACATTTAAGAACCTTCTATATAGCAGCCATTGTGCTGGGTGACAAAGATTCCTCAGTCATCATCCCTGCCCTTCTGTAATTTACAGTGTACAGCGCAAGAAGGCATTAACTAGGAATTACCCCTGTAAGTATTTCGTTATACTCAAGGTATGTCATGCAGGGAAAGTAGAGGGCATTGGGAACAAGGGCCTTAACCTAATCAGAACGGATTGAAGACCAGGGGCAACCAGGGAAGGCTCAGCATTTAATCCAAAGCCTAAAGGATGATCATTAGGAGCTGCTCAGGCCAAGAACTTGGTGAAAGGGGCAAAGGTCCTTAGGGTGGCACATGAGCAACTTTGGTCAAGAAAGAAGGCTCTTGAGGCTAGAACAGAGTGAGCAGTGGAAGGGTGTGGTATATGGATGAGCCTGGAGAGAGATCCCATCATATAGGGCCTTGAAGGCCTTGAGCATGTTGTCCTAGGATGTTTTTGGAGTTTATTCCAAGCAGAGTGAAAAGCCACAGAGAACTTTCAAATAGGTAAATGATACTCAATTTCTGTTTTTAACAAATCACCCTTTCTGCAGTCTGGAGAACAGAAAATGGTTTTGTCTGACCTGGGGAAGCTTTTCTGTGGATTTCAGCGTACGAAGAATATGGCCCTATTAATGTTTCTCACCATTGCTGTCTACCTTAGCCAGATGGCTAACCCCATGGCAACAGTACAGCAAAGGCCAGGGGCCAGGGAGCTTGGGGAAAGGCCCTCTTTAAGTCAGCAGGCCAGACCCCATGTGCTCTGCTTCTGGCTGCAGTAATCCACAGCCTCTGCTGTGTGTGAACCAGCTTGATTTCGTAAAATCTTCCCTTTTGTTCCAGGCAGGTACTTTTCCTGGACATTTTTATTTAAGGTGGGGGGAGACTCTTGCCAGATCTCTAAAGAGAACCCCTGAGTGGGAAATGCTCCCTAGTAATCACCTTCCTGGAGAGGAAGAACTGGTTACCAGCAGCACCCCCTATTCAGCTGGGGTGTTGGCCTTGCTTGGGGTCCTACTGACACTTCTGTCCTACCACCACTGTTTGCCAGTCTGATTTTGTGCCCACAGCCTGACTGGGGAGAGAGGGGGTTGAATACCTCAAGTCATCCCCCATCTGGATGTTCTTTCTGTATTGGGAAAGAACTGCTTTGATATGTTCCCCAGAAGGAGCTGGCACATGGTGATTTTTAATTTGAGGCAAATGACGTTAAAAAACAAACCCTAAGCCTCCCCTGAAATTGTTGCTGACACATGCTTTGGATTGACCTTTTCTCCTGTGAAAACGTTGCTGTGCTCCTTTCCATCTGTTCTAGGGCTTTGAAAATTTTTATTTCTTCTGAAACTTTTGGCAAAGTTGTCTTTCTTTTTTCTTTGAGACAGAGCCTCAAGCTATCACCCCAGGTAGAGTGCCATGGCGTCACAGCTCACAGCAACCTCAAACTCTTGGGCCCAAGTAGTTCTCTTGCCTCAGCCTTCTGAGTAGCTGGGACTACAGGCACCTGCCACAACACCTGGCTATTTTTTGGTTGTAGTTGTCATTGTTTGGCAGGCTGGGGCCAGATTTGAACCTGCGAGCTCTGTTGTATGTGCTTGGTGCCTTAGCTGCTTGAGCTATAGGTGCTACTGCAAAGTTGTCTTCTGTGTGAATAAATGGTGGAAGGGTGTTTGTGAGCCTCTTGGTCATCATTCCTTTTCGGGGCTCACAAACACTGCAGATAGTGCACACCCAAGTTCTTACCTTGGAGAGAACTCTCCCACCTGATCATCTTGAGCAGCAGAGCTGCGGCAGGTCCCCTGCTTCGCCCATCACTGTGTCATTGCTCTCATCACTCTGGAGTGGAGATGTTTCTGCATGGTCAGCTGCTGGAGGGGATGTCCACTTAAGGGGATGTCTGCTTAAGAGGATGGACCAGGAATTGGCACTCCTGGAGTCTAGCAGGACTGTTCTACAAGGTGGGAAGTATGAGGAAGGCCACTTAGGCTTTTCTCTGTGCTTCAGTTTCCCACTTGGTTAAGTGGAGGTTGTAATACATGTCCTGCTCATTCCACAGGCTCTGGTAAAGCAGGGTGGTCTAGTTCAGTCTGAGCTTAGAGATGTTTTCCTTAACCTGAACAAGGTTTAAGAGATTTTTAGAAGTTTGCTGGCTGGGCACAGTGGCTCATGACTATAATCCTAGCACTTTGGCAGGCCAAAGCAGGAGGATGCTTCAGCCCAAGAGTTCAAGACCAAACTGAGCAACTTAGTGAATCTCCTGTCTCTAAAATATATTAAAAATTTAGCCCAGTGGAGTGGTGTACACCTGTAGTCCCAGCTACTCAGGAAGCTGAAGCAAGAGGATAACTTGAGCCCAGGAGTCTGAGGCTGCAGTACATTATGATGACGCCACTGCACTCAGAGCAAGATCCTGTCACACACACACACAGAAGTTTGCTGCATGGATTTTAAAATCAGTAGATTTCACCTAAAAATCTAACTTCTCTTGGAAATCAAAAGATTAGCAACTTTTAGTCCATATTCCTCTGTGGTTTGGCTAGCTGGTGCTGCCCTGTGAGCAGGGGCACATTCTGGTTGCCATAGTCCCCGCCCTGTCTGGTCTCTTCCTGATGTGAGTCTCTGTCATCAGACTCTAGTCATACATTTTGTTGTGTCTCTACTGTTTAAGTCCTTTATGTGATCTGCCTGGCCCTTTAGGCACAAGAGTTTGTGCCCTTGATCTGGAGAAGATATTCCAGATTTAGAACTTTGCAAGTAAAAATACAAAGGATTGGGGGTGGAACAAGGAGGGAACACCTGTATTTGTCACCATCTTCTGTGTGTTAATTACTTTCCCAAAGCTTTTGAGATATATCTCAGCTGCCCTTCACAAGTGAGAGGACAGCCTCAGGGAGATTGTAGCTTCCTGGACTGTAAAGGAATATGACATCTGTATGTAAAGTTGATGTAGCAGCGTAGCCTCCTCCCTAGAAGCTGCCTGTACAGCTTTATATCTATAGTAGACGTGCACGTAAGGGCTTTTTGCATGATGCAGTAGTGTAGTCCTTCCATCTTCACAAAATAGTTCTGTTTTTTTTCTTTTTTTGAGACAGAGCCTCAAGCTGTCACCCTGGGTAGAGTGCAATGGCATCATAGCTCACAGCAACCTCCAACTCCTGTGCTTAAACGACTCTCTTGCCTCAGCCTCCCAAGTAGCTGGGACTACAGGTGCCCACCACAATGCCTGACTATTTTTTGGTTGTAGTTGTCACTGTTGTTTGGCAAGCCTGGACTGGATTCAAACCCACCAGCTCTGGTGTATGTGGCTGGCACCTTAGCTGCTTGAGCTACAAGCGCCGAGCCTTCACAAAATAGTTTAACGTAGAAGTATAGAATATTTTTTTTAGGTAGGATCTTGCTGTATCTCGTGTGCTGTAGTGCAGTGGCACCATCATAGCTCACTGCAATCTCAAACTCCTGGGCTTGAGTGATCCTCCCGCCTCCGCCTCCCAAGTGGCCAGGGCTATAGGAGCAACGCCACCACAACTGGCTAATTTTTCTATTATTTGCAGAAGTTCTCACTCTTATTCTGGCTGATCTTGAACTCCTGGCCTCAAATAATCAGCCTGCACTGGGTACTTTTGTTTTCTCCTTTAAAGCAGAGTTTCCCTTTTTTTAATAGCATCTTTTCTAAAATTACTATTACACAGATGAAAGTGGAGCTGCTTTGTTTGAAACTGAGAAGGAAGCTGTGTTCAGAACCCTATGCTTATTAAATAAGTTAGTTTTTCATCACAGGGCCTCTGAAGTACTTGCTGTAATCCTAGGGCTCAGAGGAACCCATTTTAAATACTACTAATTTAGTCTAAATTTCTTCAAATGAGGAAATAGTGGTCAAAGACGTCCAGTCACTTGTCCAGGGTTGCCTTTTCATTTTTATGTCCTGGGTAAATTTCACTTTAATTGGATTCTCTGATTCTTTAGAAAAGCTTCAGAAGGCTCAGCGCCTGTAGCACAGTGGTTTACGGTGCCAGCCACATACATGAAGTTGGAAGGTTTGAACCCAGCCCAGGCCAGCTAAAACAATAACAACTGCAACAAAAAATAGCCAGGCATTGTGGCGGGCACCTGTAGTCCCAGCTACTCGGGAGGCTGAGGCAAGAGAATCACTTAAGCCCAAGAGTTTGAGTTGCTGTGAGCTGTGACACCAGAGCACTCTACTGAGGGCGACATAGTGGGACTTTGTCTCAAAAAAAAAAAAAAAGAAAGAAAGAAAAGAAAAGCTTCAGAATACTTTTATTTTCTGCTTGCTTTCTCTTGGTAATTCAAAGAGAAACTGAATTAAGAGAGCAGCGTTCACCGAATTTAACCTTACTTTAAAAGAGATACAGAGTGTTTGTAGGGCAGGAAAGGAGGCAGGCAGAGAGCAGAAAATGGGCCCAGAGGAGGTTTTTCTCCTTGTGGTATTCTCTGCCTCCTTTGATTTATGTCTTCTTTCCATCTCAGACAAGATGAAGCCATTCCCAAAGATGTAGATGCAACTTATGTTAGGTTATGTTAGGTTCTCCTTGTGGTATTCTCTGCCTCCTTTGATTTATGTCTTCTTTCCATCTCAGACAAGATGAAGCCATTCCCAAAGATGTAGATGCAACTTATGTTAGGAAGTGAGGTTTCCTTTTACCTACAAGAAATAGGCAGGTGGCAGATTTCATTATTGGAATCTAGGCCTAATTTTAAAATATCCAGCAAAACCTCTTTGGCAGCAAATCCAGAAAGCCTGTCTCAGCACCACGATGGGCTTCTTTGTCTCATATCCCTGGCCTAATCATTCTCATTGTCTGCCAGCTGTTTCCCATCAGTGCTCAAATAATCAGTTTGGTGTTTTCCTTCTCTTTCCACTCACCTTACTTCTCTTCTCTCACTTTTCCTTGCTAAGTGGAAGTCACTCGTGTCCTGATTCATTCCGAATAGCCCCTGGGGCCTGGCACTCTAGTGTGATTCAGTATTTGATACAGAATTAGAAGATGTACTACTTCTTCCAGAGCCCTGTTGCTGATGTCACATATCATGATGAGACTCCTTAGGAAGTTTTGTCTACCTTTGTCTTTAAAAAGTTGCAGTTTAAAACTGTGATCTCTCATTGATGTTGGAACTGAAAGAGATTTTGGAATTTATATAACATCTCTGTGTATTATAGAGCTTCACACACCTTCTCCAAGCAGAGAACCAGGCATTTGTATTATTTCAGTAATATTCTTGGTGACTCCATGATCCTATGCTTATTAAAGCCTTTATCAGGAAAGTGATGGGAAGCAGCTAATCCTAGGATTTTTTTTTTTTGGAGACAGTCTCACTTTGTCACCTTTGGTAGAATGCTGTGGCGTCACAGCTCACAGCAACCTCCAACTCTTGGGCTCTAGTGATTCTCTTGCCTCAGCCTCCCAAGTAACTGAGACTACAGGTGCTTGCCACAGCACCCAGCTATTTTTAAAGACAAGGTCTCAACTCTTGCTCCATCTGAGCTCAAGGAATCCACCCACCTTGGCCTCCCAGAGTGCTAGAATTACAGGTGTGAACTACTGCATCCAGCCCGAATATGCCTTTAAAGTAAGTCATATATAAATGTTAGGTAGAGAGAATATTTCATAAACCCCTCTTCAGAGAAGAAAGGCAAGAACTGTGATGTGTATAAGCTAATATATATATATATGTATATATATGTCATTTTTTAATTTTGTGGAATGTGGGTTGTTATGTTTCCCCTCCTTAGTCATTAGTAAGTGGAGTGAGACTGGATTAGACGTAGAAAACTAGAGAATCAGGGGAAGCTTTTCCGATGTGGTTTCTTTAGCCTCTGCAGTGTAGCCTATCCAGGGTTAGTATAAAATGTGACTTTCTGATTAAGTGCTGACTGTGTCTTAGGCATTGTTCTATGGCATGATTAGAGGCAAACCAAACAGATAATATCTCTAACCTTATGACGAGTTGTAAATGCTTGTCCACATCTCCATCAACAATTAGGGGAAAAGTTAGACCAATGTGCGTGTTTCCCATGTAAGTAAAGCAACTCTCTATATATTTAAAGGAAAATCATGTTTGTGTCAAAATTATCCTGCCTACTTCACTTGCTTTCTTTACATAATAGAGCAGATCCTTTTTCTCTTTTTCATTTAGTAAATTGGTGGACGAAATTATCTTAGTGGTTAAAGACACTGTCAGTAGGCAAAGAGAATGGTGTAGGCTACTGAATATTAGAATTTCTTACTTCTGTCCAAACCATCCCCTGCTCAGCTTTAGACTTTCCCATCTAATCAAGATCTTGGGATGCAACTCAGTCTGAAATAAGCTTCTCCGTTGACAGTCTTCTCTGTTGGTAACCTTGTATAATAGCCTGAACTCTTTTTAGCTCTAGCTGACAATCTCATCAGCCTGATGTGTATGGTGGACAGGGACCTGGACTCAAGTAGTATCTCAAGTGGTGCTGTCTCCCCTCTGCCTTCTAACCAAGTTGTTTATATCCACGTTTGGTCAACTACATAGTGATAGTGGCCAGCATCTTTAACTGACAAATCCTGTTAGGCTTGGATTTGGATCTCATGATTTAAATGCTTCTCATCTGTAAATAAGCCCTTTAATAGGTGTCGATCCTTAATAACATGGTTTTGACTATGTTTGGCATAGTGATTCATGGCTTGGCTTTGCTTTTAAATTTATCGTGGTCATAGGCTTTGAGAATTGGGGATGGCTCTTTTCAGCCAGTTAGGCTGGCCGAATTGTGTGGTAGGCAGCTGACCCATTTCTTCACTCCTAGCTGGGAAGATCATCTTGCTACCTACCTGACAAAGAAAACTACACTGCTCCCATCTGGTGGTAGTTATCTCAAATTGCAGCATCATCAAACTGCTAAAAGAACTGCCTTGTCCTTTAGTAGTGTCAGACGCCATGAAAGACAGAACCATAAGAAATCGTAAGGAGCATGATTGGATGTCTCCTTACTGTCTGGAGGGGTATTGCATGCTTTTCTACTATGATAACTGAAGTGGAAAGAATGTTTTTTGGACAATCAGCAGTGACATTGCTCCAGGTTCTGTCCAGAACTAGCCATGAGACTCCTAAGCCTCACTTGGTTTCCTTACCCATAGAGCAGGATGCTCTCTAGGAGCGTTCCAGGTGCAGAGTCTTATAATTCTGTGATTTTTGTTTAATTCAAAACATCTATAAAATTAACATTCACTGGGACTATTTATAAAACAATTATGACTGTACATAAAACATTTTAAATGTATGCTATCATTTCCTCAATTCTAATTAATTATAAGATAATGTCATGGATTTGGTAACTTTTGGGAGTAAAAAAGATTAATGTCACTGTCTTAAATGTGCATTTTTATTATGGGACAAATTCTGATACTCTAAAAAGTAAAATGTAAATTGATAATTGAGCAGTGTAAGTGGATTTAAACTATTAAAATAAAATGGAAAATGATATTGAGGCACAGAGATTAGAGAGGTGACAATTAAAGATTGTATGGTAAGGGCTGCTGAAGGGGGAGAATTGCTTGAGGTCTGAAGTTAAAGATCAGCCTGAGCAAGAGTAAGACCCCACCCATCTCTACAGAAAATAGACAAATTAGTCTCAGCTGCTCAGGAGGCTGAGGCAAGAGGATTGCTTGAGCCCAGGAGTTTAAGGTTACAGTAAGCTATGATAAGGCCACTGTACAGTAGCCCGGTGACACAGTGAGACCCTGTCTCAAAAAAAAAAAAAAAAAAGATTGTATGGTAAATTTTAGTGTTTACCTGAGTACTGAAGAAGACATAATGACAGGAAATATACGAACATTCAGTCTCTGGCAAATCATCACCATGCACATCTGGAACATTTGAGCCCATTGAACATATTTTTGTACAGAATTACATGTGTATTTTGTGAAAACATGCAATAATGCTTTATGATTAAGGCTCTGTGGTTGCAAAGAACAGAAATATACTCAAGCTAACTTGAAAAAGAACTTTTACAATTATACTATAAAGATTAAACGGGAAGCGCCATGGACATCTGCAGACAAGTACTGAAGTGCTGCTGAGTTTCGGGAGAGTTACAATGGCACAGTCAGGACCTGAGTCTTATTTCTCAGGGAACTGAGATCTATAAGGCTGCTAATTGATCTGTATCAATTTTGCATGCGGCTGCTAGCCCCAGTACTGCATCACTGCCTCCAAGTTCCCATGCTGATGTCTTCCTCTGTGTTCACCTCTATTCAATTAGTGGCTACCTCTGTGTAAGGAATAGCCTCGTGTTTTGTTTTGTTATGTTTTTTTGGCTGCACAGGGTCAATGAACAGAATATTCAAACTAAATGATGGTGGTGTACTAGGCAGGCGGATGAACTGAGTGTCCAGTGTAACTGCTGCTTATTCCAAAGCATTCAACTTTGATGGCTTTTCCTCACTATATTTGTCAAACCCCTCTTCTCTTAACCTGTTCTCTTAACAGCAGTATGGAATATCTCATACAGTGCTTTGGAAGTGAGATTGAGGTTCGGAATTCTAATAATTTGTGGAACACTAAGGTATAGCAGATCTATAGCCTTTGAGAATTCCTGTTAGAATTTCTGTTAATGAATTGTGAACTGTCTTTTAGAGAAAGGTCAGTGCAGACATTAAAAAGCTGCTCAATAATTGAGTCATCCTTGCCTTGTGTCTGCTGTGTAGAATAGCACTTTTGTACCTGTATCTTGTATCTTTTCAATAGGCCATGCGATGGGGAGGGCAGGAGGAATATACAGGGTCTGGTAGAATTGAATTGAGGGGTAGAGTGAGGAAGGATGAGGAGAAAAGAAAGAAAGACATCCTTGAAATTAATTGACAGCTATTTAATAATAGCAATTATAGAAATAATTTCTTAGTCTCTCTGTTATGAGGGAAAGAGTGCTGGACATATGTTTTTTAAAAGTTTCTATTTTTTTTTTGGAAACAGAGTCTCACTTTGCCACCCTTGGTAGAGTGCTGTGACATCATAGCTCACAGCAACCTCAAACTCCTGGGCTTAAGTGATTCTCTTGTCTCAGCTTCCTAAGTAGCTGGGACTACATGCATCCACCACAATGCCTGTTTATTTTTAGAGACAAGGTCTCCCTCTGATTCCGACTGGTCTCAAACGTGTGAGCTCAGGCAATCCATCTTCCTCGGCCTCCCAAGTGCTGAAATTACAGGCGTGAGTCACCATGCCCAGCCCTGTTTTTTAAAAGTTCTCAATTTGAATATGTCTCTTTGAGCCTCTGCTTTCTTTGGCTGGCAGTTGTTGTTTTAAAGGGAAAAATAACAACCAAACCCACATAATTGTAGTAAGAATTAGACAAGAGCATCACATATGCCTAAGACCATGGTTGGAATATAGTTGGGTCATTTTCTTGTGGTCATTTATCTGTTTATTTATAGGTTCTTTGGAAGATAATTACTGTTCTTTCATTATCTTCAGATGCCTGTTTGAGAATGGTTTCTCTGACTCTTGCCACCTAATCTCACAAGTAATATCTCGGAGTTCTGAGAATCTCAGAATGCCCTGATGGCTGGCTGACAGTGGCATCAGTGACATTATTAACAGCGACAGCAGCAACCTGCAGCCACCATGGCCATCGGACTGACTTTTTGAACATGACTCAAAAGAGCTTGTGTGTGTTTCTCTTACAGGTGGATTTGCTATCGTGTTTCTGGTGAGGACAAGCAATGGGATGAAATGTGCCTTGAAACGCATGTTTGTCAACAACGAGCATGACCTCCAGGTGTGCAAGAGAGAAATCCAGATCATGGTAAGGCTGCCCCTCAGACTTGGGAATGTTTAAGTAGAGGCACAGAGTGTACCTTCTCATAAGAAATCTGCAGGGGACTTGTTCCTTCCTCTGAGATGGCCACAGAGGCCTTTGGACAAGATGGGACTGAGCAACCATGGGATGAATTGTGAACTGTCTTTTAGGGAAAAGTCAGAAAGGTTGCTTCTGTCTGGTTACCCTCAGCAGGAAGATGGATGAAAAAGGAGCATATTGAGAGAACTGACTGATTTTTAGGTTGGGAAAAGCTTACTTGACAATTCGGTTACCTGAAGGTAACCATACTTTAATCCATAAAGCCTAATTTATAATAAGCCTCCTCTTCTCATCTTATGTCTGTTAGTTGCCAGTTGCCAGTTCCAGTTGTCAGCCCTCCTGCACTCTTCCATAGAACCTTGGCTCTGTGAACCTATTCTTATCTGACTTTATATATATATATATTTTTTTTTAATTAAATGATAGCTGTGTACATTAATGCAATCATGGGGTACAGTGTGGTGTTTTCATATACAATTTGAAATATTTTCATCAAACTGGTTAACATAGCCTTTATGTCATTTTCTTAGTTATTGTGTTAAGATGTTTATGTTCTACTTTTAGAAAGATTCACTTGTACCCTTGTAAGGTAAACCATAGAGGTGATCCCTCCAATCACCCTCCCTTCACCCATTCACCTCCTCCCCACCGCTTCCCCCTCCCTGACTTTATATTTTTACATATAATTCTTTCTACCTGACATGCTTTCCCAGAAACCTAGGCCAAAACCTAGAAACCTCATAAATACTCTGAGATTCCATTTGTAGAAGTCTGAAGAACAGGCAAAATTGATCTGTGGAGATAGAAATCAGAAAATGGTTATCTTGCTTGTGGGATACTGACTAGAAAGGGTCCTATGGGAATTTTCTAGGCAATGGAAATGTTCTGTGTGTTTTTGGATAGCCATTAGACAGGGGTGTACAATTGTCAAAACTCAATGGGACACCTTAGATCTGTGCATTTTATTACGTTAGTTGTACCTTAATTTTTAAAAACTCATTCTTCAAGGTTAACATTTATATTACATTTATAGGAAGAGTCCCTATGTGTTAGATATACATGCTGAAATACATACTGAAGAGACAATATGATGTCCTTGAGAATAGTGAGTTTAGAAGGGAAACAAGATTGGCCCAGAGTTGACGATCATAACAGAAAAGTAATAGGAGTTTGTTAGAGTAGTACTTTACTTTTACCTCTGTTTTACATTAGGCATAATAAGAATCTTTAAAGGAATAGTATTTTATTTCTTTGTGTTTCCATGGTACTTTTGTTTATATCAATTGTATTACTTAACGTATGTTATATATGTAATATATGTTGCAACTACTTATGTTGTAAGTAGTTCTGCTATCAGACAGTAAGTTATTTAGGATCAGAAACTTTATTCTCTGATACACTACTTGGCATAGATTAAATGCTTACTAAACTTTGGGTGAAATGAATGTATGAATAATGGTAATAGCAGATGCATATGTTCACTTAGAGGTGGTGATTCCTTTGTGCCCTGGATTTTGATGCTTTTGTAGAGAACAGGAAGAAATGCCCCACCCTGCCAAATGGGTAGGAGTGTTGTTGTAGGGATTCTATGAGGTTGTGTTGCCCTTTCAGTGGCTGGTTAGAGTAACTAGTTGTATTGCAGTTGAGCTACTAAAGAAACACAGGATTTTAGAGAGCCTGGTACTACTATGGATTCCAGAAAGCTAAAACTATTTGGTGAGGAATTGTCAACCAGCTAACTCCCAAGGCTCATATACATACACATAGTCAAAAACATGTGGGTCTGTCTGCAAGTCACCAGTGTCTTCCCACTTCCCTGCACACAGCTCCAGACTGCTGTTCTTGCTGAATCCCTTCATATCCCCGGTAGGTTTTCTGGGTGTTTCTCACGACTCTTCCTTTTTCCCTTGCCCCATACTTGCTGAGCTCTCACACACTTTGTTTCCTCTCTTTGCTTCTGCTATTTCCTCTACCTGGATGCCCTGTTCTCATTCACTTACTTGTGTTACAAAAGCAATCCCATTCTTTAACATTCTCCCACACTTTTAGAAAAAAATGCTTGAGTGCTTACTTTGCTGTAGTCAGGCATTTCAGTAAAGAGACTGAAGAAGCATGCGCCCATTAGGAGCTCACAAATTAATGGGTTTAATTAGAAGTTAAATTACATGGGTTCAAGTTCTGGCCCAATTGTGTATTAGCTATAAGAGTTTTATTTTGTTTTTAATTTGGTCTATATTTTTTCAAAGCTCAAATTTTCAAATAGGTGAACTCAGCTCACTATTTAAAAAAATCAATGACAAAGGGAACTCCTCTGCTGTTTTAAGGTCCCAGAGGCAACCACTTTAGGTGGTTTCTTTTGATATATTTCTAAACAATATGCTAATATTGCTGGTTCTTGATTTTTTCCCTCCCTTTTAGGCATTATCTCCTATGGGAAGTAAAGATTTAGCTTTCTTTTATCCCCTGCTTGCCCCTTTCCATAAATACTTACATTATTCTCATCTCTCATTCTTCTAAAATACCAGTAAGTTTTTGGCAGTATGTTGATTACATTAATATTAGATATTTTGTTGTTTTTTTTTTTTTTTTACATTTTTACATTAGGTAAGAAAACTATTCCTACTGCATCTGCTGGTAGACTCTGATCAGACTATGCCTTTCCCATACAACTCTGTTTTCATTGGCATTAATAATTGTTTTTCCCCCCTCTTTTGGTCTGAATTTAACTCCAAACTCTCCCAAAGTTGTGTAAATCATTTTTTGAATCTTTTTAGATGCGTTTAGTATTGTCTGCTTTATCATCTTCATGATTTCTCCCTTAATTTTCTGATTTGATGGAATCTGGGCTGGCTGTTCTTTAGGGCTAATTTATAATCTTATCTTAGAATTTCCTAGGTCTTTGCTTCTTTGCCTCTCTATTTCTCTTTTATTTTTCTTTTTAATTATTATGGATATGTAATAGTTATATGCTTTTATAGGGTTACTCTTTTTTCTTTCAGTAAAAACACTATTTTGTTATGTTTGCTTTCTCTGAGTCCCCTTACTAAGTAAAGAACTGAACTAGAACAAGATGGAGTGCTTTTTTTTTTTTTTTTTTTTTTTTTGAGACAAATCTCACTCTGTTGCCCTGGGTAAACTAATGTGGCATCATAGCAACCTCAAACTCCTGGGCTCAAGTGATCCCCTTGCCTCAGCCTCCTGAGTAGCTGGGACTACAGGTGCCCACCACAACACCTGGCTAGTTTTTCTATTTTTAGTAGAGATGGGGTCTCACTCTTGCTCAGGCTGCTTTCAAACTCCTGAGCTTACGCAATCCATCCATCTCATTGCTAGGAAACAGGCATGAGCCATGACACCCAGCTAGAGTTCCATTTTAAATTTAAAAATATTCAGGTTTGACAGTGGATTCATGGTAATATCATTTAACAAGATAAATTTAATGAATATAAATAAATCCAAATGTTAAGGTTTCACCATGGCACAATCTCATGCTACAATCACTCATAACTCGTAATCAATCAGCTGCCTTCACTTTTGGCAGTAACATCATACTAGTGAATTTGCTGATGATTAGTAAAATTACAAAATGAACCAAAGGTCACTTAATCAAGAATAAGAACAATAAAGAAAACTTAGGAATGCAGGTGAAATCATTTCTCATTATTTCTAGTGTTTGAAAATTTCTTATACACCTTGGTGTGTGCATTATTATATTAGATATTTGATGGTTCCTTTTAATCTAGAAACGCATATCCTTTTAAGTTTCTAAGACCTTTTTTGGGTTGTGTTTTGTTTTTAATTTGATGAATGCCAATTTATCAGTTTTTCTTTGTATGGATTATCGTTTTGGTGTCAAGTCTAAAATTCTGGGAAGTTTTATAGTTTGTCTTATTTGATAGTTTTCTTTTCTCTCTATTTCTGAAATTCTTATTATTTGGGTATTGGCTTTCCTGAATTGATTTTCCAGTTTTCTTGTTTCCTTCCTTCTACTTTTCATTTCTTTGTCATTTAGCTCTACATTGCAGCAGATTTTCTCAGCTCTGTATTTCAACCATCTTACGAAATTTTATTTACCAGACTTTTAAATTTCTAAGACCTTTTTTGATTTGATTTTACTTTTTGATTGTGTTTTATTTTGATGAAGGCCAGTTTATCAATTTTTCTTTGTATGGATTGTGGTTTTGGTGTCAAGTCTAAGAAATCTTTGCCTAGCTTTTGATTCTGAAGTATTTTTCCTGTTTTAAAAAAAAAAAGAGTTCTATAGTTTTACATTTAAGACTACGGTCCATTTTGAGTTAATTTTTGAGTAAGGTATGAAGCTTAGTTGGAGGTTTATTTTTTTACATACGGACATTTTATTGCTCTAGTACCATTTGTTAGAAAGGCTGTCTTCCATTAAGTATAAGTATTTTTGTTAAAAATCTGTTGGACTTACTTGTGAGGGTTTATTTCTAGACCCTTCCCTATTCTCTATTCTATTCATTAATCTCTGTGCTTCTCCCTCCACCAACACCACACAGCCTTGATTATTGTAGTGACATAGTAAGTCTTGAATCAGACTGATTCTTTCTACTTCTTTTTTAATTTCCACCATTTTAATTTTATTCCTTATTTTATTTTATTTTATTTTAGTCTCACTTTGTCACCCTAGGTAGAGTGCGTGGCATCACAGCACACAGCAACCTCCAACTCTTGGGCTTAAGCGATTCTCTTGCCTCAGCCTCCTGAGTAGCTTGGGACCACAGGTGCCCACCAGAACCCCTGGCTATTTTTTTGTTGCAGTTTGGCTGGGGCTGGGTTTAAACCTGCCACCCTCTGTATATGGGGCTGGCACCCTACTCACTGAGCCACAGGTACTGCCCAAGTTCTACCATTTTTAATATGAAGTCCTATGTGATATTTTTAAGCCCCCTGAGGCTCAGAGTTCTGTCAGGTAGAAACCATAATCCCAGCCATACCTCTCTCAGAGATTTATAAGAATTGTGAAGGGAATTGGAAGATATTCAATGCTTCCTAACATGCTAAGGCTTGTGTGTTAATAGCCAAAGAAGCAGATTCTTCTCTGTACTTTCAGTGGAGGAAGGATAGGCATGTTGTACCCATATGCAAGGAAAAGTATTAGTGGTTTCACTAGAGTGGTTTGACATTTTGTTTTGATAAACACTGTCTACTACTGTGTTTCCCCGAAAATAAGACCTACCCCCAAAATAAGCCCTAGCAGGATTTCTATCCATTTGTTAAATATAAGCCCTACCCCATAAGACCTAGTGATGGGCGTGGCTATGCAGCATATCTACATAGCTACGCCCTGCATTTAGGTGCTGTGCGGTAAGGAAGACTGGAATACCTTTTATCTGCCACAGCTCCTTTCTCCCAGCCATTTGCACTTGCACACTGCATGTGTGGTAACTGTGGTCGCAGGCATCCTATTGCGCACATGCGAACAGCTAGGGGAAAGGAGTTCACGCATCACTAGCATCAGCCCCACCAACAAGGTCGGCTCCCCCGTCAGGTTCCAGAAGAAGATGACTTAACTGTATTTGAATAAATGTAGATTGTTGTATTATACTTAATAAAAATAAGACATCCCCTGAAAATAAGCCCTAGTGTGTCGTCTTGAGAAAAAATAAATATAAGACAGTGTCTTATTTTTGGGGAAACACGGTATTTACTAGAGTCTGATATGAGTCCTTTGATACATCTGGAATGTATGCTCTCATATAATTAAAGGGATTCAGATTTCTCACGTATAGTGGAGGGTGGGTTTTTTTCCTGAAAGCAGGAAAAGATTCATTATCTTCAGACTTAGAAGAGTGAGAACAGTGATAAGGAATAACTAAAGCTCGAGATGTGTCAAGTGTTGTGTGTTCGCCTCTCCTGGCTCAGATGGATTACATCCTCATTGAGCTCGATAATGAGGACTTAGCTGCCCCCAGTGATGTTGGAGGATTTGCTTAGAACAGAAGAGAGATCAAGTGATTCAAGGCAGGCAGATGTTTTCATATTCTAAAAAAGAAGCGAGGTAGATTCTGTGCAGTAGGAATCTCAGGATTGATGTAGGACAAGAATTTGGAACAGATGATTTAAAAAGATGTTCTGATGCTATCTTTTGTGTAAGAAAGTTGAGGTTTATGTGTATACTTATTACATATTGTTTGAATTTGCCTGAGAAAATGCTGTGAAGGTGAAAAAGAGTGAGAGAGAAAAGGAATAAAAGTGGTTCCCTTTAGGGGATGGTGACTAGGATAGGAAATAATTGTCTAATATTTTGTACTGTATGACTGTTAACATATTACTCACTTTTTTAAAATTACATTTTAGGCAGTTTTGTAGTCAGTTGCATGATAAAGCAGGGATCCAAAGAGCCTCCAGGTTCAGTAAGGATAAGCCACGTCACATCAACATCCTTCCTCCTTTGAAAAGGAGATGAAGGGAAAGAAATACTTATCGATTATGTACCTGATAGAAAGTTGCAGGGTATAATAGCTACATTGAATGATAGAATTAGGATCCAAAGTGATCCTTAGACATTAGAGCAGTGCAGTGGACTGACTGTAATGAGATGAAATAGCAAGATCATACTTGGAATGTTTTTTCTTTAATTTTCTCTATACATATACATGTGTTTATTTGGTTTCCACTTTTTGCCTTCACAAAATTAAAAAGGCTTAAAATTTAATAACAATGTTTAAGGTAAGGATTAGAAACAAAAACCTTGTAAAGAACGAGGCTCGGTGCCTATAGCTCAACTGGCTAAGGCGCCAGCCATGTACACCTAAGGTGGCGGGTTCGAATCCCCAGCCCGGACCTGCCAAACAACAATGACGG
>NW_003852463.1:6285278-6288043 GCF_000181295.1 Otolemur garnettii
CCCGCCACAACGCCTGGCCATTTTTTTATTGCAGCTGTTGTTGTTTGGTGGGCCCAGTCTGGATTCGAACCTGCCACCTTAGGTGTATGTGGTTGGCGCCTTAGCCACTTGAGCCACAGGCACTGAGCCGTGTGCTTACTTTTTATAAAATTTTATTTTTCTCTCAGCCTGTCAAACTGTTTTTTTGTGAGTATAAATAGAGATAAATTTCATACCATAAAATTACCCTTTAAAAGCATGTGGTTGGCCAGACACAGTGGCTTATGCCTATAATCCTAGCACTTTGGGAAGCCAAGTGGGGAGGATTACTTCTTGAAGTCAGAAGTTGGAGACTAGCCTGAGCAACATATCAAGATCCCATCTCTATAAAAAATAGAAAACTTAGAAAAAATAGAAAAATTAGCTGAGCATGTGTTACATATAGTCCTAGCTACTCAGGAGGCTGAAGCAGGAGGATTGCTGGAACCTAGGAGTTTGAGGTTGCAGTGAGCTATGATGATGCCATTGCATTCTAACCAGGGCAATAACAAGACCCTGTCTAAAGAAGGAAGGAAGGAAGGGTGGGGAGGGCAGAGAAGGGAAGGAAGGACGAAAGAAAAAAAAATATGATTCAGTGATTTTTTTAGTATAGTCACAAGGTGTGCAACCATCACCACTAAGTTCCAGAACACTTTGTTCATTACCCTAAAGGGAAATTTCCTACCTGTTAGCAGCCACTCCCCATTTCCCCTCTCCCTAACCCCTGGTAACCACTAATCTACTTTCTATTGCATATTCTAGACAGATCATATAAACAGATTAATACAGTGTGGGATGTCTTGTGTCTGACTTTTTTCAGTTAGCATAATGTTTTTAAAGTTCATTCATCTTGGCACCCTTATTAAAAATCAATTTACTACAAATATATTAATGCTACTGAAAGGATTTGTGTGCCAGAATATAAATCAATGAACTAACTGCTTCCCTCACAGGTAAAATCTTGCTGGGGAAAAAAAAGTTAACTTAGTCATTTGGTTTATTAATGTCCTGAAGCAAGCTCCTTATCTCCTTACAGACTGGTAATAGTTTACTGACCAGAAGATGTTTGTGGACCACATTTTGAATGGCACTCCTCTTCATCCTTGCTATTTGAATGCCACTTACCAGCAGCATCAGTACACACCTTTTAGAAACTTAGAACCTCGGGCCCCTATCCCAAGCCTCCTGGATTAGAATCTGCTTTTTAACAGGATCCCCGGATGATTGATTCATGTGCATATTAAAAGTTTGATCAGCACTGCTCTAGAATCAGACTCTCTAGGTGACTTTTAGGATTCTATTTGGTGAAGAGTAAGACTTAAGAAAGGGAGAATAATGATAGGTGTAGGGCAGAGAAAAATATCAGGAACTTCTTAGGTAGCACAAGTGTCTAAAGTTCTCCAGTAGAACTCCAGGGCTTAGCCTAGACCTCAAAGTGCTTTTTGTTTTCCTACTGCACTGGACTTGAGAGTTTTTGTTTACCTGTGAATAGCTCCTCTTGAAGAGAGTTATAAAGGAAAGTTAGGCTTATAGAGGGAAAGGAGAAGGAAATAGTAAACAGAAGATATTTACAACACAGCCTTGGGAGAAATAATCTAATTCCAGGCCTTAGAACTGCTAAATTAAGAAACTGAATTGCTTCAGAGAATGTGTGGAACCATAGTGTGATTCCAGAAGTAGGTAGCAATAGTGCTATGTCATAAAATCAGAAAATTGTTCAATATTTGAATGGAGGGTCAAAGCAGGTGAAAACACATCTTTGGAAACTTACTGTCTGCAAATGTAAGCACTGTCAGCATCAAGAATTTGCATGTTGAAATTCCAAAGGAAAGGGACCCTTCCTTGAGAAATTCTTTACATACAATGCTCTTTTTTACTATTTTGAGGTGAGAGACATGTTATTGATATGCTATTTAGAATGCTATCTTTGTTTTTTTGAATGTATATATAAAAGTTTTCGTAGATAACTTAGGAATTGAGTTCTTAGTTTTTTCATAAGGCCTAAGGTTCTTAACTAGGAATTTACCTAAATCACAGGAATTTTGAGGCTACTAGCACCATTAATTAGAACCCTGGATAAACTTAGGGTTTGTGACAATCTATAGGATATGGGTTGAAGGCCTGGTGTTTAACAATGGTGGCTTTTGTTTGTGTTCATGAAAAAGGCTTTGTAGTGCTTCAAGCTGTTGAATATGAAAGTTAATAGCTAACTACAAACCATTTAAAATATGTTTAATAAAGCAGATCTTCTAATAGCATTAATCAAGTTTGTCAGCACTTTATATTAATGTTGCTTAATGTTAGTTAAAAAGTAAAATTTAAAATGACAATACATACTCTCTAAACTTAATGCTGATTAAATCACATGACAGTAACTGAAGTGATCTATAGTTAAACTGAACATTCTCCACTCCCTGAAAAGTACATTTTGACATATAGTCATAATTGTGATACTCCAAATAGCAGTTGTAGGCAAGTGCAGCAAAGCATCTTTCCCACATCCCGCCCTTCTGAGTAAGCGGGTGGTAGCTGAGGTATCCCCACATGGATTCTCTTTTTTACCTTTATGTCCACTTCTGTTCTATAAGTCTTTCTGCCAGAGCTTGAGGACAGCTTGGCCATTATCTGGCCCATTGCTGTTGAGAACCCGGTAGGAGCTGCTGCCTGTGCACCCCAAATTCAATACAGTTTCAGTTTGTTGTAAGATTTTCTCTTGGCTCGGAGCCTGTGGCTCAAGCGGCTAAGGC
>NW_003852463.1:6288269-6290606 GCF_000181295.1 Otolemur garnettii
TAAAAAAAAAAAAAAAAGATTTTCTCTTGACCTTTTCTACATTTCATGGGCATTCAAAGAGATCTCCATTTGTTATAAAGTAGTGGCGCTTTACTCTAAAATCTGAGATGTTGCTGCATTATCTAGTCATTAAATGTAAATGCCATTGTCTTTCTCCTAAGAGGGAGTCTTTTCTGCTTGGGAATATCTCCGGATCTCTGTAAAAGACAAAAGGAACCACACTTTAGACTAGACCTATTTAGCAACATCTTGGCAAACTGCAAGGTATCATCTGTAGATGTTCATTATACAGTTTTGGTCCTTTAGTGGCTCTTGAGTGGCTCTTAGCTTGTCTTAGGCCATTCATGCTACTATAATAAAATACTTGAGACTGGATAATTTATAAAAACCAGAAATTTATTTTCTCACTTTCTGGAGGCTGGAAAACCCAAGATTCAAAGTACCAGCAGGTTTGGTGTCTGGTAAGGTCCTGGTTTCTGCTTCCATCATAGCACTTTAAATGCTGCCTTCTTCACATGGTGGAATATGGAAGGACAAAAGGCCCTAGCTAGTTCTCTCTAGTCCCTTTATAAGGCTGCTAATCTAATTTGTGAGGGTCCTGCCCTCATGACTTAATTACCTCCTAAAGGCCCCACCTTTAATATTATTGCATTGGGAATTTCAGTTTCTTTCTTTCTCTCTTTCTTTTTTTTTTTTGAGACAGAAAAAAAAAATGTCGCCCTGGGTAGAGTGCTGTGGCATTCATAGCTCATAGCAACCTCAAACTCTTGGGCTTAAGTGATTCTCTTGCCTTAGCCTCCTGAGTAGCTGGAACTACAGGTGCCCACCACAACACCCAGCTATTTTTTGTTGCAGTTGTCAGTCGTTGTTTAGCAGGCCTGGGCTGGGTTCAAACCCTCCTGCCTCGGTGTACGTGGCCGGCACTGTAATCACTGTGCTACGGGTGCTGAACCAGGGAATTTCAGTTTCAGCATGAATTTTGGAGGGGATACAAACCTTCAAACCATGACATCATTCAACCAATCTTTTTTCTTTCTTCCAGATGTGTTATTATCCCTTTTGAGATGAGACAAATTCAGAGACAACATTGCTGATTCTTTTTTAAGTAGTGAAATATAGAGATGTTGGTGTTTTGTTCCTCCTTGTGGACATTTGGAGGACATGGTACAATGTGCTTTGTTTAGTTTCAAAGAACTTCTTAACAATTCTTCCTGCTTCCAGGAATGCATAAATGGAAAGGAGTTCTAGAAGGACTGATGCTGAGATGGAAAAGCAGAGGAAAGAATAGGCCACTGGAACATATGAGCCCTGAAATCCCTTTTCTGTTTGGGAAGAACTTGAACTCTATAGACTGTTTTCTGACCTCATCATCTCCCTCATCTTTTATACAAAGCAAATGCTGTAAGGCTTTTATCTCATCAAGCTTCTTTGTCCTTCCTGTATGTTTCAAAGATGACCTTGTTCTCTACCAAAGGCAAAACAATAGGTCTGAACTCATTTCTGTTCCCTTTTTCTTCAGCATTAAACCAATATGTACATCCATGCTTGCCTCCTTTCTGCTTGGTAGGAAAAAGATGTTACTCTAAGACCAGTCCCTTTGACAGTATTCTTAATCCCCATCCTTCTGCCTACAAGACTTTGTTCCATCAATTATCCTCATCCCCTCCCGTATCTTAAGGCTTTCTTCTCATGGCCCCTTCTACTCTCCAGTGCTCAATTTTCTCCTATCTCAAACACTCCTTCCCTCAATGCTGCTGTGTTTTGGTTTTTGTTTGTTTGTTTGTTTGTTTGAGACAGTCTTCTTTTGCAGTTTTTTGGCTGGGGCCAGGTTTGAACCCGCCACCTCTGGTATGCAGAGCTAGAGTCCTACTTCTTGAGCCACAGACACCGCCCCTGAGATAGTCTTTTTAATGTTACCCTCTGTAGAGTGCTGTGGCATCACAGCTCACAGCAACCTCCAGCTCTTGGGCTTAAGTGATTTTCTTGCCTTAGCCTCCCAAGTAGCTGGGACTACAGGCGCCCACCACAATGCCCAACTATTTTTCTGTTGCAGTTGTCTTTGTTGTTTGACAGGCCTAGGCTGGGTTCGAACCTGCCAGCCTCGATGTATATAGCTGGTGCTGTAACCACTGTGCTACGGGGCCAAGCCAATGCTTCTGCTTTCTTAAGCACAAATGTTCTGAGAAAAGCTATCTGTAGTCATTCTTTGCAAGTCCAGTTTCATTCTCACCATCACCTCATTCCTTCTCTGAAACTACTATCATGTAAGTCTCTACTGACTTCCGTTTACCAGTTCCAGAGGTTGCCTTTCTACCTTTGTGTACTTTTTTTTTTTTT
>NW_003852463.1:6290780-6301579 GCF_000181295.1 Otolemur garnettii
GCCACAACGCCTGGCCATTTTTTGGTTGCAGCCATCATTGTTGTTTTGGCAGGCCCGGGCTGGGGATTCAAACCCGCCACCTTAGGTGTATGTGGCTGGCACCCTAGCCGCTTGAGCCACGGGCGCCGAGCCTGTGGCAAAGTTTTTAACTATGATGCTCAGGGTTCCAGTGTGTTCACTACTGTGAAGCTTCCTCATGTTTTGGTACGTAGTTTAGGTATCACTTTAAACACTGAATCTCTAGTTTGGGTAGATAGTTTCTGTTCCCATAGTCCAGACTGCTGAGTTTTATGGTAACTCTCAGAACCACATGTTTTCCACTCCCTCTCCCAACCTGTCTAAACAAACGTAAAACTAGTTCTGAAAAATAAAATTTTGTCTTGTATTTGGGCAAAAATATCACATTACCCTGCTTACTTACTTTTTCTTTCTTTAGCTTAGTTCTTAGTGACCTTGAGTTTTGAACATCATTGTTACAAAGATCCACCTGTATGGATATTGAAACAGCTAAGTATACCAAGATGCGAGGCAGCTTCTAGTGCCTAGATCGGTTCTGACACACAGCAAGTACTCAGTAAATATTTGCTGGGTGAATGAATTCCACAAGCAGCCCTGAGAGATGCCCCAGCCAAAGCAGTGGAATGGCTGTGGTTCCAATTGAAGAGCTAGAAGCATGCCTTGTCTTATGTTGCAGTCTGTTGTCTTGAAAGGCTTAATTATGAGCAAAATGCTTAGGTCTGGAAACGTATTCCTTCAAAACTTTGTAAATAGTCTTTTGTGTATTTCCTTTTGTGTATTTCTTCCTTTAGGAAGAAAAAGTATAAATCCTTTAGAAGTCAAGTAGGATTCACTTTGGCTCCTATAACCAGGGAAACATTAATTTTATTCCTCTTTATTAAAAATTTGTGTATTTAAACAGTCCAATACTGTCTCTGTGCTTTTAACCCTTCTGCTGTGTTTCTGAAGATGTGAGTCTTTGCTTGTGTTATACATGGGGCATTGATGCAGTGAGCAAGTAGGCATTCTGTGTGTGTTTAACTCTAGAATTTAGGTTCTGGAGTGCTCTGGTTTAGTAAGATCACGGGATTGCTGTTGAAGATCTGGCTGTGAATCTCAAGAAACCTATTGTTGACTCCTACTCTTACCTCTCAGCACTGATAGTGTCATCTGTGTGTGTTTAAATTATCTGTGCTAATTAAACTTTTACTGATAATGTATTTCTCAACTCTTGTTCACAGAGGGACCTGTCAGGGCACAAGAACATTGTGGGTTACATTGATTCTAGTATCAACAATGTGAGTAGCGGCGATGTATGGGAAGTTCTCATCCTGATGGACTTCTGTAGAGGTATGTATATGAACCATACCCTTAAGCTCTCATTTCTCTAGCATTGTGACTATCAGGGCATGGGGCTCATTTCACATAATGAAAACTACCCCCCAGAGTATGTTGTTCAGGTAGAAAAGTTAAGAGGTTAAAAGACACCCAAGTCTGCTATCAACTCCTGGTTATTCCTGTTCTGGCAAGGAGCACTGGCATAAATAGTTGAAAATGATGGATAATATAAAACTCATTTTTGTTAGGTTTAAGAAGATTTGGTGCTTATATATTAAAGACAAATAGGAATGGGAGCGAACATGTTCTTTTTGATGCTTTAAAACAAATGGCCGGCTCGGCGCCTGTGGCTCAAGTGGCTAAGACGCCAGCCATGTACACCCAAGGTGGCGGGTTCGAATCCCCAGCCCGGGCCTGCCAAACAACAATGATGGCTGCAACCAAAAAAAAAAAAAAAATAGTCGGGCGTTGTGGCGGGCGCCTGTGGTCCCAGCTCCTTGGGAGGTGGAGGCAGGAGACTCGCTTGAGCCCAGGAGTTGGAGGTTGCTGTGAGCTGAGATGCCACGGCACTCTACCCAGGGGGACAGCTTGAGGCTCCTGTCTCAAAAAACAAACAAACAAACAAAAAAAAAACAAATGGCCAAGGCACATAATAAAGACCTGATTTCAGATGGACTAATAAAAAGCAGTATGGCCTCCCGCTTCCTCATGTGTATGTTCTCTTTCCCACTCACACCAGCATCCTTGTGTGATGGGGTAAAGGGATCCTTTCCATCTAATGGAATTGACTCTCCTGTCTGTTCTAGAGCTGTAATTCCTAGTAAGGTGAAGCTATGTTCAAGTGTTGCTGCTGTTAACAGTGGAGTTAAGTAGTTGAAAGCTTGAAGTTTCAAAAAACATTTATCTTCAGAAATTCAAACTAGCACGAATTTATCAGAATTGACTGCGTTTCATAAAAATCATTGTTTGGAGGTTTGGCGTAGGTCAGTGTCTTCCTGTTTGGTGCCCTGTTTTGTAATCACCCTCAGTTCCACTGACATTTTTCCTGCTGGTTGCTGATTCCCCCAAATGTGATGTTAACCCATAATTTCAGCTTTCACTGTATTGACTATTACCTCATTTTCTAAAAATACTGCCAAATTCCAACTTCACTGTTTTCCTTTGCTCATTCCTTTTTGGACAGTAAATTGTTTAGAGACCAGGTAGTAGGAATATCTAGCAATCTGTAAATTTTGTAAGTAAGGCCATCAGTCTTTTTGTTCTGGAGAATAAATGTTGGTCTAGCATTCCTGCAGGTCAAGCAATTAGCAGTGAATCTGAGAGACCAAGTGTTTCTTAAGTGCAGACTATAAAACTGTCTTATTTTTGCTTCTTGGATCTATTATGCAATCTGATTCTTACACAGAGATATGGCAAGTTGAGGCTGTGGCCTCATCTCATACACAATTGAGACAGTATAACCAGGCAACTATACCAGGGCCATAATGTCATTCTACTACTAATCTTAAAGACGGGGCAGCTGACACATCTGGAATGCTTTATAAAATAAACTGTTTTTGACACATTAGAGAGGGCATCAGATTGTAAGGAAACAAATCCCAAGAGTGGAGGTAAGACAGCTGGCTCAGCCAGTGGTCAGTTCTGTTACCTTAGTGCAGGCAGCGCTCTGTGAATAGCCATTCATTCTCTTGGGCAGGTGACAAGTCTGAGTGTTTATAACCTCTCCTTTGCACCCATCTCAGGAGGCCAGGTGGTAAACCTGATGAACCAGCGCCTGCAGACAGGTTTTACAGAGAATGAAGTGCTCCAGATATTTTGTGATACTTGTGAAGCTGTTGCCCGCCTGCATCAGTGCAAAACCCCTATTATCCACCGTGACCTGAAGGTAATAGACCATGCTGTTTCCTTAAGTGCATTCTTGCTGAGTGTCTTCTGTCTGCTCCAGGGACAGAGTAGACACTATGGGGATGTGAGAGAATTTTAAGGCATGGTCCCTAATTCTAAACTTATATTCTGCTTGGGGAAAGAAAATACAAAGGGAAAAATATAGTAGAGGTATCACTTTTATTACTTAAAATAGCCTCCAGACATTCTTTATAATTATCAAATGCCTGAACCCATGCTGTTTTAATTTTTCCTGATACACCCCCAAATGCACTTTTCTAGGTTCTTGAAAAATAACAAGCTAATTTAAATGGTTTGTAAACAATGATGCCTAGGTTTTTTGTTTGTTTGTTTGTTTGTTTGTTTTTTGAGACAGTCTCACTACGTTGCCCTTGGTAGAGTGCCATGGTGTGCGTGGTGTCACAGCTCACAGCAACCTCAAACTCTTGGGTTTAAGCAATTCTTTTGCCTCAGCTTCCCAAGCAGCTGGGACTACAGGTGTCTGCCACAACATCTGGCTATTTTTTGTTGCAGTTGTCATGATGCCTAGTTTTTAAAGTCTGTTTCATATATTGCAAAATCTGTTAGTTGATTATTTTTAAAATTTATCCTAATTGTCATTGCTTTGCATTATGCCTTTCGTATTGTAGTCAGTTTACAATGTGTGTTGAATGGAATTGGTACCTGGTCAGGGTTTGGCTTGATTCTCAAACTTGAGAGTACAGAAAGCCAACCTGTGGTGCTTATTTAGATATGAATTCTTGGACCTAATAATTTGCATTCTAATGTGCTTGTTAAGTGTAGGCTGCTGGATTCCACACTGAATGTATTGCACTAGTATTTTGGTGGGGTTGTCAGAGAGGTCCAAGAATTCATATCTAAATAAGCACCCCCAGGTTGGTTTTCTGTACTCTCAAGTTTGAGAATCAAGGCAGTATAGTTGTATTTCTTTTGTTCTTTTTTAAAACTTTTTCTCCAAAATTGACATATAATTCATGTGCCATAAAATTCACACTTAAAAACAACTTAAGAAACCTGTGTCTGTTAATAGCCAGGCAGCATTCCCTCCCCCTCCTAGCAGTAGGGTGAAGGCAGCAGGGCCCAGACTCTTCCTTCGCTGCACTGTACAGTCCACCGGCTGTTCCAGCAGCAGAACATGGGGCAAACTAGAATTGAGCAATAGCATAGGCGAGAGGCTGCCACACTCCACTCCCCAGCCCTCTTTCAGCGCCTGACCCAGGCACCTCAGTGCCCCTAAGCAGGAGGCAGGGCAGCACTGGGAACACAGTAGTGTTGGGCTCTGTGGCTATGTATTAAGTGATGCTGAAGACCACCACATGTGTGTGCTTGAACCACAGGGGGCAAACCAGTGGTTCACGGGTGTGTACCCCTTTCTCCTCTACCTTGGGGAGGCCTCAGTCGTGATTGTTGCAGAGATGCCCTTGTTGTGGTTGTTTTTAGTCATTGACCCCTGGTTGTTTGGATTGGAGCTTCTAAAACTCCCCAAATCTTAACACTCAGTGCCATCTAGATGCATCTAGCATTTTCACTGTTGTTGATTTCTCCTAGTAAGTGTGGTGGGCAGTTAACAAATGCTTGCTACACCTCTGGCTTCCCAAGGTCTGAGTGAGAAGTCCCCAAGTAGCTCCCTAACCCTGGCTCTGTCATTGCATCACATAGCCTCAGCCACTTTGAGCTCCCTACCACTGCTGAAATCAGCCTCTGCAGTCTTAGTGGTAGCCAGAGCCAGAAACTTCTATGTTGTCCCATTTGCCAGACAAAGTGCTAGTGGCTTCTCTGAGCAGGCTTTCAGTTTGGTGAGGAGACGCCCCTGTACATAACAGGTGGGACGTGGTAAAGAGCATAGGCCAGGCTTGCGGTGGACCTTGTTAGGCCAGTGCCACCCTGTGTGTGGGCCTGCTCATTCCCATGCAGAACCGAGGAAAGCCCCCAGCTCTGCCTACCACACATGTGGTCTTTGCAGTTACATGTGGGAAGTAATTGGAAGTGGCGGCTGTCCTTGAGCAGCTTATGTTCTGAACAGTAACTGTAACAGAAGTGTTATGTTATGTTATGTTAAGTGTCTCTCCTCAAATACATTATTTTAAACCTTTAATTATTTCCTCCATTTTAAATGTCCATTTCTGAGAGAAGGTAAAGAGCATTATTATAGATCCTGAGGTCATAGATCTGGGAAGGGCGCCTAAGCCAACCTTCTCCTTTACAGTGAGGAAGCCTCAGCACAGAAGGGCTGTGACCTGCACAGCTAATTGAGTGATCAGGCCAGAACAAAGACCAAGGCTTTTCACTCTCATCTTGGGTTTTTTGTTTTATTTTACTTTTTGTATCATGTCATGCTATTTGTTCAAGTGCTCTAAAGAAAGGCGAAGAAAAGGTTAAAACTTAACAAGCACATTTGTGTTGAAAAAGTCACAGATGTCTCCTTTTTTATCAGAAGAGAGATTTTGATCTCTGGAAGGTACAATAGGATGAAGATTTCTTGTTCCATTTTTAGAAATGCAGTTTTGAAAACCTGCATTCATTGAATCCGCCAAGTTTTAGAGTGGTGATATGTTCTCTGACTGAAATGCTTGAATGCCTTACCTGTTTGGAATAATACCGAGATGAAGAGGTCAATAGGAGGTGGCTTTGCAGACCTTTTAGTTAAAGCAGAGCTTGGGAGTGACAACTGTAATAGCCCTTAAAGCTGATAGGTTGGGAAATAAGGTCAGCAGCATCACAGTCTCACAGCTGAAAGATTGGAGGTTTGCAAGCAGCAGGAACCAGATTTCAAGCTTATATCCTAAGGGACTTGGCCAAAACAGTCCCTATGCAGATTCTCTGAAGTATTCACCAGATGGCATGTGACTGTCCAGTGGATTCTTCACCTTCCAAATCCCATTTAATCTCCCCCCACCCACTCCTGTTGACCTTTCCTTGGACCTGGCCCTCACCACCTCACACCAGAACCATTGTGCCTGCCCTCATTGTTTTCCATCTCTTCATCTCCCTTCTCTTTTGCCAAGCTAACTTTCCTAAAATGACTGTTTTTATGTGCGGCTGATCTGTTATAAATGCTACATGGTGCCCGAGTGGCCTTCCTCAGTCTGCCCCGTATCTGCTTCTCCGGTTCTCGCTTCCTGCTCGCTGCTATCTACCAGTTTGAACTGTCCTGCTCCTTCATTGCACCGTGCACAGCAGTGCAGTGGGTGAGGCTGTGGTCCTGCTGGGCAGGTGGCCAGAGCCCAAATCCTGCCCTGTGAGCCTCGTGACCTCAGATAAGTTAGTTAGGTAACTCTTCTGGCTTCTTTTTTCTCATTTGTGAATGGGGACAAGAAGACTTTGTAAGGGTTATATGAAATACGGTAAACGTGCATGGGGCACTGCCTGGCACTTGGTAAGTGCTGTTAGCTACTGATACTATTATTATTATTATAATTCCTATGACCCATCACTACTGCTTCTGTGCTTTAATCCTGTTACCAGTTACACGTTTCTAAGTCCTTCACTTCCTCCAAGGCCCTGCATTATCTTTTTTCTTCTCCTGTGACCGTGCTGGCTTGAATAGGTCCCATCCTATGTTGTCAGTTTCCTTCACAGTACATAACAGGCTTGAATAGGTCCCATCCTATGTTGTCAGTTTCCTTCACAGTACATAACAGGTGGGACTGTTGTTGTGGTTGTTTTTAGTCATTGACTCCTGGTGCAGCCCCAGTGGCCTGCCTCGTGCCTCAGATACACCCAGCAGCCTCCATCTCAGGGCCTCTGTGCTGGCTCTTCTCTACTGGGAGTGCTTGTCCCCCCTCAGGGCCTGTGGCTGCTCCTCTTTCATTCAGGTCTCTGCTCCCTCATCAGAGAGACTTCACTGACTGTGCTACTTAAAATAGCATCCTCATCACCTGACGTGTATTAAGCAGCTGGATTTATTTCATAACATTTGTCACTATCAGGCAATTAAAATTATTTTATTATTATGCCCAGTTGGACTCTAAATTCCATGAGAGGATGGACTTTGTTTTGTTCATAGCCTTTTCTCTAAAACCTAGAAGAGTACTTGGCATATAGCAGAAGTTCAGAAGTGTTTCTTTCATAAATGTATGGTAATTACATCTTATTATATAGAGAGAGATTTATAGTTTGCTTTCACATATATTCTCTTACTTGCTTCATAACGCTGATGGAAATTTTATCAGTCTCATATTACCGATGAGAAACAAGCCAAAAGAGGGTTAAAGATTTAGCCAAGGTCAGACATCTAAAATAGTCCCTGAGGTCTGACCCCCAAGTCCAGTGTCATCACCACACACTATGCTCTTTGTTAACTGTTTTTTCAGTGGTGGTGGTGGTAACACAGGGCAGCAACAGTGGCCAGTTTGCCCCTTTAGGCTTACAGAGACATTATAAGTCACAAGCACAGACTAAGGGGGTGGAGAATGCAGCAACTTCTAAGGTGGCTGCTGCCAAGTGATTTCACCTTCGCAATCTTGTTCCATCCTCCCAACAAACTTGAAAGTAGCCAGAGCAGGGATTATTGTTCTTATCAGGCAACAGTGTGCTTCATCTTTATTCTGTCCTTTGTCTACTCAGTCCTCCTGCAGTGATTTTGACCCCTACAACTATCCTGTTTGTGCTGTGATGTGAATTAACTTTTCAGTTTCTAAATGTACATTCCAGCACTAGAAGTATAGAAACTGACTTGGAAGGGGAGTGCATACATACAATAGGAGAACCATAGTTTAACAGAGGCTGGCAAGGTGCAGGAGGCCAGGGAGGAAGATCGTTGCTGAATCATGCTGAGTAAATGATTTCATCAGCAACATTTAAAGGTCCCTGATGTGTGTTCGGTACTGGACTAGCTGTTATGGGAGATACACAGGCATAATAACAATACCCTGCCTCAAAGGTTTTGTACTCTATTTGAGAAAGCAAGCATATTTAAGAAGTTAAATTCCAACCCACAGTGAAAAAATGTTGCCAAATTCTAAATGGCCATCATTGATTATTATAGACCAAAGGTTAGCAGAATTTTTCTACAAAGGGCCAAAGAGTAAAACGTTTAGGATCGTCAGCCATACAGTCTCTGTTGCAGATGCTTAACTCTTCTGTTGGAGTTCATGGCTTCTGTTGGCAGCCATAGACTGTAGGGTAAGTAACCAATGTGCATGGCTTGATTTGTCCCAAAAGTCTTTGCGGACCCATCCTATTGACAGTAAATTTTGTAGGTTTTGTACGGTGGTTTTGGACGGTTTAACTGAGAGGTTAGGACTTGAGCAAGGATTTGAATAGTAGCTGAAATTTGACTAGTGGAGGGTGAGCAGTTCAATAAAAGGACATATTAGGTTACATAAGAAATGCTGAAAAGACATTGAACAAATTAGCCTGGCTAGTGTTTAAACACTTGGTTCCTTATCAACTAGATTTCTATTATAAGGACATTTCTAAACGTGAAGAACTAAGGAATCCCCGCCCTTAAGTTTGTGTGCAATGCATTGGGCAAGTGTCGTCACACCTGCCCTCCTTGGAAGGTTGAGTTTGGGGTCTTGAATAATTGCTCTACTTCTAACCTGCTTCCTGCATTGGCCAAAATGTAATCACCTGTTCCTTTCTAAGTATCAGATTGCTTAGCTTCACCTTCCAGCTTTACCACATATTAGCTGTGTGGTATTTAGCAATTGATTACTCTGAGCCTTACTTTCTCCATCTGTAAGATGGGAATAATAAGAATATTGTTATTATGAGAATGTAGTGGGATAATCTATGTAAAAGCTTAGTGAATGATGGCTGTTATTTTTACAACCTCTAAATTAGATTGAAAACATTAGTGTTGCTTTGTTGGAATTATTTTACATTCCTAAAGCGAGTATATGCTCAGGAAAGCTCGACTGCCTTACTTTGTATAAATAGATTAAACCAATGAGCTGTATAAAAAGCTGTAAAGATAGTAGAAATATTTGCCTGCCTCAGCCTTATCTCAAGGGAGCAAATCTTTCCTAATCATTATTAACTTGTAATTCTATGATTATGAATTCCAAATCGTAAGAGCATACCTATGCAGGTTGGTGGCTATAGTTCATGGTGTCTGTGTGGCTGAAAAATCTCAAAGTCAGAATTTTGGATTCACGTGATTCAAGGTTTGTAGTGCTCCCCTGATGCACCAGCATATCCCCTCTGGGAGAATAATAGACTTTAAACCCAGGTCTCAAAGACTTCCTACAGATAGAGTTCCATTAAAACCAACAAAACCCCTCATAACAACAAAACCATGCATGGGGTTCAGTAGGAATAAGAAACACAAAACTGCAGAATTAGTTGGCAGCAAAGACTTCAGATACTGGTATTGGCAGATACAGACTATAAAATATTCTTTGTGTAATTTTTAGGATTAAAAATAATGTAGGAATTAAAGACTATTATAATTGGCCAACTATTTTTAAAGGAATCAGTAGTAGTACAGTAGTGGGGCCTGGATATTTGGTGGGTCCTGTCTTGCTCCTGACAGAACAGTGTACATGCACACACATGTACACACACACACAGAGTATGCATGGTTTTTTTTTGTTGTTGTTTCTTCCGTTCAGTGTTAGGCACTAGGTAGAGAAGACTGAATATGATTACGAGGTGATTATAGTCTACTTTTGTCTTTGCTTTCCAAAAGTGGTCCGTCTTTGGAAGGCTAGAGATAAAAGACTGTGGAGACTACAGTCTTATTAGCCAAACGAGATTTTTTGGCTGCCATTTTACTGTCCACACATAGCCAGTCCTGTCCTGCAGCAGACTAGTCAGCTTAGTTCATCTAGACCAAAAACTAATCAGTACACCTTGAGTACACAGTGCCTGTGATTTGGAGTTGTAATTTCATTGGTAGAGGCTTTGCCAGGGATTTCTCTAGGTTTTCATCAGTATAGGTTTCTTGCTACCTAGAACTCTTAACTCACTGCTGAAAGAATTCAGTTATTAGAAAAATAGGGTAATACTTTAATAGGAAAACTGCCCATTTGTCACCAGGCATATTATCTCTTTGAGAATTAACTAATATAAAAAATATTAATTCTGAATTTCCTAACTTGGTGTAGTAAAGACATTGATAAATGTATTTAGAAGGCCCATGTGGAGTAAGTGACATCATGGAAGAATTAAAACACTAAAGGAAAACTGAGAAGGACTGATATTTGTCTGCAGAAGACTTCAAAAAGAACATGTAGCATTTGGACTGAGGTTTGATATGGGATTTTGATACTTGAGTAAGGAAGTGGGAGCCTGGAGAGCATCCTAGACTGAAATAAGACCCGGAGCAGAGGTGCAGAGGCTTGGAAACATGAGGCTTCTTTCTGCAGAGGGAGAACTATGGCTGGAAACTTGCTTCCCTGCTGTGCAGTTTCCTTTTCTTGTCCTCCCCACCCTCTTCTCCCTGTTACTGTGCATCTCCTTTTGTTCCACTAGGATGACTCCTTTTGAGATACTTGGAAGGGAATAACTTTCCTGGCACATTAATGAGATTGCAGAAATAAAAAAAAACCATTTAAGGCTCGGCGCCTGTAGCTCAAGTGGCTAAGGCGCCAGCCACATACACCTAAGGTGGC